>NC_085865.1:11858278-12000778 GCF_034702125.1 Engraulis encrasicolus | reverse complement strand
GCTATGGTACCTTGAGAAAACGGATGTTATTTTCACTTTGTGAGAACTGCTCCAGCTCAGCAACTCTCCTCTTCAGCTCAGCGATCTCCTGCTCCAGTGTCTCCATGAGTTCTTCAGCTCGACTCACATCAGCCCTCTCCTGATCTCTGATCAGCTTCGTCACCTCAGAGCGTCTTTTCTCAATGGAGCGGATCATCTCAGTGAAGACCCTCTCACTGTTCTCCACTGCTGCATCAGCAGAACTCTGTTGGAACACAAGACAACACCACATCGAGAACATCTGTTACAAACATCTGTGATGGGCAGCAAGACATGTTCTTCATATTGTGTCTTCTGATCGTAATAAGGAACTAAATATGGCTGGTCAGTGAACGAAGGTTAACTTACCTGAAGAGTTTTCACAGCCTTTCTGAGGTCTTGTAGGCGAGTCTCTTTTTCTTTGATGACGTCATGGAATTTCTTCTGTTTCTTTCCAAGCTGTTTCTGGAAATTATCATAATAATAATAATAAAATGAATAACAATAATGATTAGTGGAATCTGTAAACTTAAAATAAATAATGTACTACATGGAAATGCACAAGTACTGTACATGTCCTTACGTACTTGTAAATGGAAACATTCATGCTTCTCATATCATTATTTGTATAGTATGTTGTGGCGAGTTTTACTAAAAGGTACTGGACTGAAGTTTGCCACTGCTGTTATTGAAAGAATGAGAATATATGATGCCTCACCTGTTTCTCTGTCCGCTCTGCTGCAACTGAAACTGTGTCATGTCCTTTGTGTTCATCCATGATGCACAGCATGCATATGCATGTCTGATCAGTGCGGCAGAAGACCTCCAGCAGTTTATCATGCTGACAGCAGATCAGATCCTCCAGTTTACCAGCAGCGTCAATCACTTTGTGTTTCTTCCCTGGGTGTAGATCATTGTGAACTCTGAAGTGAGTTTCACAGTAAGAGGACAGACACATCAGACAGGACTTGACAGCCTTCCGCTTTCTCCCAGAGCAGACGTCACACTCCACATCTCCAGGTCCAGCATAGCAGTGGGCAGCAGGAGCAGACTGGAGTCCCAGAAGCTTCAGCTTCTCCACCACTTCAGCCAGCATTGTGTTTCTGCCCAGAACTGGCCTTGGAGTAAAAGTCTGTCTGCACTGTGGGCAGCTGTAGACTCCCTTTGGATCCTCTTGATCCCAGCAGCCTGAGATACAATCCATACAGAAACTGTGTCCACAGTGAATAGTCACCGGATCCTTTAAAAGATCCAAACAGATTGCACAAGTGAACTGATCTTGAGCTAGAAACACATTAGCCTCTGCCATGTTTGCACTGTTATCTTTCTCTCGTCTTTCAGTCTTTATCCCTCTCTGGGTTACGTTCTGTCTCTCCCACAGAGCAGCAAAGCAGGAAGAGCAGGAAGCAGAGCTGAGTTTCATTTCTGTGTAAAAGGGCCGTGCCCTAAGCAGGGGGAGTGGCCTCTGGAGCCAGTAACAGAGCAACACACAGAGAGGACAGAAAAGAACTTTGAGCTGTTGTAATCTGTCCCTACCGATTCCACTCAGTAATTTATAACATTGCTTGGTTACTTAGTTTGCAAAATGAATTTGTCATCTTGCACTAGGGAATGTGTAGTGTAGATTTGTAATGAAATGCTTCATGAGAGCTGTTTCTGTTGTTTGAAGGGCAACATATTTTTTCTTAACTGGATTGGACCATTTTGTCCTCATTTGGGACTAGATTTGAGATTTGACTTGACTTTGACTCGACTTCACCTCTGGAGACAGTTATTTTACATCTGAACAGCAGAGGGCAGGAGTGAGCTTGCAATAAACCTCTCAATGCCCAAACTTTGTTTGCCTCAGTCACAGAAGTAAAGTATGAGTAATTGATGTACAACGCTATTCTAAATTAGAGATGAAATATGAACAAGTGGGAGATTTTGTTCGGCCTATCATCTCCAACTTATTCATATTTCATCTCTAATTATTGCTATACCGTTATTGTGATCTACTGAGGAGGAAGAGTCTTTGCATGTCTGAGGGCCTAATTGATGAGAGAAATATACTGTACATATTTTCTTGCTTTTGGTGTGTGTGTGTGCGTGTGTGTGCGTGTGTGTACTGCACATTGTAAAAATATAGAAGGCTAGTGAAGAGGAAGATATTCACCCATTCCGGGTTTGAATCTGAGCTTCCAAGGTAGCAAACGTGTGCTCTCTGCTTGAGGATCAGCACACCACCCAAACCCCTATAGTAACTCCATCATACTGTACAGTATGCAGCCTGTATGTTTTTATTATGGATCTGATATGTGATCTGACAACAAGACATCTCTAGCATCAGGGACGGATCATGACTCCATGGGCCCCTGGGCCAGACAACAAGAAAGGCCCCCTCCTCCAGTTGTTCCTGTATTGTAGGGAATTCGGGTGTTTGTCCCCTGAGAAAATATGAAAAAAAAGTTCTTAAAAGTGTGATTTTAAACTCAACATGAGAATGGAAATAAAGAGGCTTGGGCTTCAGGGCCCTCTGGACTCTTGGGCCCCTGGGCCTGGGCCCGGTAGGCCGGTGCAGTAATCCATCCATGTCTAGCATACATCATATATTATTAAGAGATTTGGGGTTTTTATTTCATCTTTCCTGACGGCAGAAATAAATAGATTTAATCAACTAAATTTATGAATTTATTAATTAAATAAAAGGCAGTGAGACATTAATTAACATTGTATCTTAAATCAAAGATTTCCTCTATTAGCTTAACTTTATTTTAGAGCGTGTATGAAGCCAAGACCCTGGATAAAGGGGCCTGAGTGAAAGTGGTCTGAACTTTGTGCAGCAGGGTCAGTTCATCATTGGAGACATTGAAGAAGGACAGAGCTCCTGCTTTGTGATTCACATACACTCCTAATCTGGAGGTGCTCAGTTCCAGAACAATGTCAGTCTCTTCATTGCCGTGCAGGAAGGTGAACTTTGCAGGAGAACAGCTCAGACTCCAAGACTGGTGATTGTGTCCAAGCCAGGCGTCCATTCCCCATCCTGTCCTGCTGATGTCTTTGTAGGCCACTGCTATGTATATGAATGATGTCCACTGGACTTCCCAGTAGCAGACTGCAGGTGTCTCTTCTCTGCAGAGCACTTGGTGGTGCCTCTGGAACCTCTCTGGGTGATCGGTACACGGCTGGCCCACCTCATGATTTGCCACCTCCCTGTTACTCTCTGACAGACAATAGACATCTGTTGGCTGTGTTGGAGTAAATTTATAGCAAACATTTTACATTCCTTCCCAAATATGATAACCAAATTAATACTTTTGGTAACACTTTCTATGAAGCCCATATCTATAGCGCATTATGAGCGCATTTATAACAAATAGCCATCTGTTGGCTGTGTTGGGGTCTACGGTAAAATTATAGGAATCTATAAAGGAGATGATTATTTTCACAAATAGATATACTGTACATGTAGATGAATACATTTTCATAGCAAACATTTTACATTTCTTCCCACATATGATGCATAACCAACTTAATATTTTTAAATTCAATTTTTGCATTTTTACTGGTGTGGTACAGCAGGCCAGTTTCTCTCTCTCTCTCTCTCTCTCTCTCTCTCTCTCTCTCTCTCTCTCTCTCTCTCTCTCTCTCTCTCTCTCTCTCTCTCTCTCTCTCTCTCTCTCTCTCGAAATTGGTCTTACCTGAACTCCTACATCAGGTCCATGCGCCGCTCTTTTCCTTCACTTTGTGAAGGCGTTGTGGGGCGTTGTGCATGCTAACGTTACTTTAGCCGGTGCTGTTCATCCAAAGCCCCAAACGTCGCCCAAACGTCCAAAGCAATTTGGCATTGAATATGAGTAGCCGCGAGGATTTGTGTTTCGTGAGGCTCCTTAGTCCTTAGTAAATTGTTAAGTCGTAAAATCCCATGCGAATGGTCTTCCACACATTCTCGCCGGTTGCAAACAAGACACAGGGGAAACAACAAATATTTTCTGTTGTACCACTCACTTTGAAATGATCGGGTAGTTATAATCCTCTGACCGGTCACCTGCAGTAAACCCTTCAGCTCTGTTGGTCCTCCATTATTTATCACATATTTTCCCCTCGGAAATCCAACTTTGAGAATGCTCTTGGTTTCATTATGAAATCCACTTGTAGCAGTCAAAGTGAACAAGCTAGCCAACAACACCGACTGACTGTATTGTGAACTTCAGATTCGCTATGACGTAACTGTCCAGCAACACTCTCAACACCAGAAGGAGTCTGCGGCCAGGCTACTGCTCGCCTCACCATTATATGTGATGCGATCTGGGAAAACCCGTCGGATGTCGCGCTGGCTGTTTCTCAGGAAACAGCGAAAATAGGTCAAGAAGCAATGTTGTCCTGAAATCGGTTTCTCATTAAATTATTGTTGTTTAACATCTTATCTATCATCTCTGAAAATATTTGGTCTGAAATCGCTGTTTAAATGTGTTAAAATGAAGATTGAAATGGCCCGATGTGTGGTGAGAAGGGAGGCAGCCGTGAGCAGTCTGCCTGCGCAGCCAACGTGCTGACTACGTTTGTAGCGCAGGGGCGCGCGAGGTTGAGGGAAACACATCAGAGCTTGTAGACTTGAAGGCTCAGAATTTACACATGTGTAGCCTATTCACTGACTCGTCAGCGCATCTGAGCAGTTGAAAACGCCTTCTGTCTCGATGAAGCAGAGTTTTCCCTCAAGTTATAGGTCCAAAGAAGGAACAATGAATAGCCTACAAACAGTAGGCGACACCTCTCCGTGGATCCGAGGCCGTCGAGCCCTGTGCTTCTCAACTCCAGTCTCATGTGCCTCTTGCAGTTTATCACTACAACTGCGATTAGGCTACTAAACGGCACTGGAATGTAGATTTCATTTTTTGATTGGATAGCTCACATGCAAACCTTAAACTAAAGCGCCCGTGTGATTTATCTATTACGAAAAGTGTACTTTACTGCGCTGTGTCCTACGTGTTGTCATAATAAACGGTGCTGAATTGAAAGATGTAGATGTGGTCAAGACAGGGCTTGTTAGGTTTCTGTAATTTAAAGAAGCCTCATCCGATCATCTGAGATGTGGAAGATTAAAATGCTTTTATTTAGAACCGTGCCAAATGAATGTGTTCAGTTAACACGTCTTCAGCAGCCCGTTTCAAGAGTCAGTCTGAGATACTCGGTGACGGACAGCACCGGACAGTATAGAAGAGCGCGAAGAAAAACGTTTCTCCTCTCTATTTTTTGTGTTGCCTGCTGCAGAGGGTCAAAAGCGGTCTTGTAGGGCTACTATTCCGAGGCAGCGCAGCGAAAAGATTCATTCTTTTCCCGCGCTGGTACACACTTTGTCATAATTCCCTGTGCTGAATTGAGAGTCGTGGTCTTGGTCAACTGGCTCCCTAAGCGTCACTGGATCATCTCATATGTTGAAAAAAAATATAGGCTACCTATGTATTTATGTCTTGCCTAGTTATGGGTTCAGTAAAGACACATTCAATAGTCAATTTTCAAAGTCAAACTGAGATGCACCGGTGACTTTCACCCCAGTCTTTCAAATCACCAAAGTCCTTTCAAGCGACGCGCGAGGTAGTGAAGAAGGTAAGCGCGGAGAAAACCTTTTCTCTTCTGTTATGTCTGTGCTGCCTGCTGCAGAGGGTAAAAAAACAAAAGCGGTCTTCACCGTCCTGTAGCCTACTACAATATTCCGAGGCATGATGTTTGTTTTTTTGCGTGCAGCTGATGTTTTGGAATCGTGCAAAACCATGTTTTACCTCCGAGCAGAGAGCTCATTGCACTTTTCCGAGACACGTCATTCGTTTCTTTACCTGGTGGAATGCTTTAGGAACCTAAATGGCAAAAGTTGGGCAGTAAATTACGAATAGGCTACATAACTATACATGACGAATCAATAGACAATTTAATATGAAATTATATTATATAAACGCAGGCCAGTATGTAGCCTATAGACGACCCACAGTTAGCCAGCAGTTTGGGGGTCTGGGAGACAAAAAAGAAAAAGGAAAAGGAAGACCTCAGGCCTAAAGGTAAAAATAATGGAATTACATTCGTTCAGCCGATTTGAAATTAACAGGCATGTGGTAGGTAGTGTTTGATGAGTAGCCATCTGTTGTTATTTACAATAATAATAATAATAATAATAATAATAATAATAATAATAATAATAATAATAATAATAATAATCTGAATGTCAAAACAAGTACAATGAGCTAGGCCTACTCTTGCTGTGCTGCATCAAACAATATTTTTGTCCCCAGTGTTTTGTTGTCCTCAAAAGTAGTGCCATTGGATTCCAAATTTACTGAAGATAAATAAATGAGATTAATGAATTCTTAAAATTTTGCTGTTATTCAGTTACTGCTTCTGACTTTTCTGAGAAGTGAATATCATCAATGATTGAAAGAGCACTAATTAAACCAAGTGACCCTTCATTCAATTAGGCCAATATTAAAATCTGAACTGCTAATCTGCCAATTTCTTTTCCTTTTTTTTCAAATTACAGTATAACAATTTTATAGCATATATTAGATCAAAGGTACTTGGAGAGACCTATGAAGTTGGTAATCACTCCATTGGGCGTATCCCTTACTCTAAGTAATCCAGTTATGGTGTGGGATTGGGGGAGGAGCCCAGTTCTACGATGAGCGACCTCAGTTAGGGTGATGGTTAGGGGGGTGGGGCTGTGCTATGGTCATGGATGAGAGCAAAATTCAACTAGAGACAATACAGAAGGAGGAGACTAATCTTTAAGAGGTACCTTGACCAAAAAACTGTCCTGCCTGTATCTTCCACCATCTGTGAGGCATCCGGAGCATCGTATGAGGACGCTGCACTGCTTCCAAACTGTGTTACTCAACTCGAAAGGTTCAAATTTTAAGTAGCTATCTTACAAAGGAAGAGCTAAATTTCTGGTTTTGTCTTACAGAAAGTCAGGCCCGTGCTGTATTACAGCTATACAAAGAAAACATTTCCTACACAGTAGATATTTAGGAACATAACATTGAATTGATGTGAATTACAATTATTCTTACAAACAAGTATTCAGAAGATGATAATGATAATGATAATGAAGCACTGAATGAAAAGCTAACAATAATAATGTCTCCATTGGGGATTGTAGTGTCCGAAGTACTTAGAATGGCTCAATTATACAGTATCCCAATAACTATAACATTAATAATAATAATTACTAAATTGATCATAATTTTTATCCATAATAATGTGCTATCCGTGCTGTGTTGAAACAAGGATTTTTTTTGTTTGTTTCCTTAGTTGTTTCTTTGACTCAAACTCAAAACTAAACAAATTACATAAATAAATCAAAGAAAAAATAGTTGCAATACCTACTCTGGCCACAATCCTCCATACTGAACCTCACATTTTCCCAAGCTGCAATACCTACTCTGGCCACAAGAGCCTTGCATAGTTGCAATACCTTCTTTGGACACAATCACCTTGCATAGTTGCAATACTCACTGTGGCCACAATCGCCTTGCATAGTTGCAATACCTCCTCTGGCCACAATCTCCATACTCAACCTTTAGAGTGTTTTTTCTCAGAATTCCTCCAAATGACTAAGTTGACTTTGGGTAAGTATAACATTTGATAGAGACAAGATATGAAAATAACGAAAACACCTTTGGAAAGAGCTTGAAGTTGACTTTCAAATGGTAACGATATCTCAAAAATGTAAAATCCCACCATGTGAAGGGTTTTCCCAGATCGCATCACATATCTTTCAGTGGGCGTTATGCAAAAGCGTCCAGAGTAAAGAAATGATAATCACACGTAGAAAATATTTTAAAAATATCAGGAAATGAGGGCACACCATACATACTTCTATTAAGTGTATAAAAACGTTTAATACAATATTACCAGGTTGCATTCACAGAACGAGCAACATGGCGCATGCGCTCAAACTTGTTAACGAGGGATTGCGCAATCCGGGGTGAGGCCAGTTCAGAGTTGGCCCAAATTCAGCGTATTCGGAGCAATTTACTGCATCTCATCATTCTCATCTGGAGCTGGTGAGGCTGTGCCTTCCCTGCCGTATTGGAGTGCACGTGTCTGGTGTGTGTGTGTGTGTGTGTGTGTGTGTGTGTGTGTGTGTGTGTGTGTGTGTGTGTGTGTGTGTGTGTGTGTGTGTGTGTGTGTGTGTGTGTGTGTGTGTGTGTGTGTGTGTCCGCACGCGCAGGCGCGCGCTTGAGTGCATGTGTGCATGTGTCTACACCTGCACTCACAATGTAGGAAATCTTCCCTTGCCATCCTCTCGGCAGAGATCTGCAACACTTCAGTGGTGAGAGGCTGGTCTGAGTCTGTCATACAGAGTCTGCTGATTTGATCACACATGTTGCTTCTCCTTCCTCTGAGACAGACTTGTCCACATCCTGGTTGAGAGGAGAGCTCCTCTGCAGCTACAGGGGGATGAAATGCTTTCCTGGGTCTCACCGCGTCCTTGGTGTCCATTGCAGAGCAGGTTTGTTCTCTCACTGTGGACAGCCAAATTCTTCACTCCGATGTGCTCTGACTTTCATGCAGTCTGGAGAATGGAGATGCCCAAGAGCATCAATATGGGTAGACCAATACATGTAATCCAATCTGACTGTTATCCTGATCATGAGAGAAAGAAAAAGTATGACTACCCACCATGTACAGCCATTCAAGGTGACATACAGAACTGTGGAGGGGAAAGTAGTTTTTTTCTTCCAGGATTGTAAAGGGAATATTTACTTTATGACACGTGGCTGTTCTTGGTGTAATTACATGAGATGGCCAGCAGTCGGGGCTGTGCATCTGTGATAAGCAGAGCAATAGCATATGGTACAGCATAATAACGTTAGTGGTCTGTGAGTGTATATGGAATAAATCATATAGAATACTGCTCTGTAAACCACAGATGTACAGTCCCGAGTGCTGGCCATTTCATCACGCCACATGTAATCAGTTTGCTGGGCTTAACAAAAAGTAACTCACTCGGGGTGAGCTAGGCATGTTTTGATGTGCAAGCCTTCAATATTGTCAAAGTAATTTTACACTTACACTTTTGTTATTTATATAAAATGTGTTTTGTTGGCATCCAATCTTTGTTTCTGATCTGATCTGATCTCTGACCTAGTTTGCTTCAATCTGTTTCCATCTTATTTCTGTCACAGTATTTTGTTGACCCTAAAACGACCGAGCGGGGTCAGACCCCGGTCACATATTTTTGTGCACCATTTCTGTCATTTTCAAAACATTTCCTTTCAATTGACAGTTTGTCAATATACTGTACATGTTGTGCATGTTGTGAATTTTTTTTTTCTCTATTTAATAATATGTGCATGTAAGTTTGACTACCCTCTAGCAAAACAATAAAATGAAATGAATTAAATGAAATAAATTTTTTTTTTGCTTTAGGTGCATGAAGAAGTATGTCAAAGAGGTAAATAAATTTGATTGACCCCTCAAAAATAATGTACACTATACAGTGTTATTCCTATATAAAGTCTTTGGGGTCATAGATGACCCCGCTCTGTCATATTAGTAGCAAAAGCAGCCCAGTCGCTTGAGGGTTAAAGATGACCCACTGTCGGCAAATGACTCTAGTAGAGTAGAGCATGAGTGCGTCTTAATATGCGACCTTGCCTCCTCCACTTTCTTCTCGTCATGATGACATCACTGACAACAGCATTATATTTCAATATCTTGTAAAAGCTCAATTGTAGAGTCTTTTTCTCATTTGCAATTGGGATGGTGAATGAAAAACAGTCCCTCAAAAGTTGTTGTGGATAGGCTGACAGCTGGGAAACTTTATCGTTTTCTCCACGGAGGAGGGGCCAGGAGGCGGCACGAGGAGACAAGCGCAAGTGGAAGAGGCAAGGTCGCATATTAAGACGCAGTCCATGACAGCACTGGGTGATGACGTTGCTACTGTATAGACCCTGTAAGAATTTTTACATCATGGGAGTTACAGAGACTAGAGATGCACCGGATCCTGATTTTTAGGATCCTGCTGGATACCGGATCCACTGCTTAAGATCCTGCCGGATCCGGAACTTGGATCCTGTGCATCTCTAATAGAGACTAATGCCTCTTTTCCACTGCCGGTTTTCTGGTAGGCCTACAGCTCGACACAGCGCGACTTGGCCGCCATTTTTTGCTTGACGATTGAGTTGTGTCATGTCTATTCGAAAAGAGCAAAAAGTGGCGGCCGAGTCACGCTGAGTCGAGTTGTAGTCCAGAAAAGCGACAGTGGAACAGAGGCATAAGTCTACCGCTTGAAGCCTCTAAAGCAGGGTTCCCCAAACTTTTTTTCTCTGGGGGCCACATCGTCGTTCTTGACTGATCAAGGGCCGGTATCAATCGTGTGGGCTGTATACTAGGCCACTGCCTGTTATAGCCATAATTTCTAGCACAGCCATAGCCATTACACGCTGAAGAAGGGCTCTGCCCGAAACGTTTGTAGGCAAATAAACAGAGAAAAATCTGAAGAGTGCTGTCCTTCGCTTCCTTCATTCATAATTTCCAGCACAAAATAGCTCATCATTACAAGTGATTTCCAAAAGAAGTGAGTAAGTACTTAACATGTGTTTCAATTTGAAATACCACAGGTATTCCTTTTAATTTCCAATAACCATGTAAAAAATATCAAGGAAATGTTAGAAATATATGGTGATTGACAGTTCAGGAGTGATTTATATTACAGTGAGATGAGAAACTATCAAGACAAGAAACTTCTGGTGATTCACACCAAGTTAGTGAAAATGAAAGTGTAGGAAGGCCTGTTGATAAACAAAATAAAATGTTAAAAAATATATATTTGATTATTTTTTTCTGTGAGAATTGCTTCTTTGGGACAGTTCAAATGGTGAGATGCAGAGAGGTGGAGGGCCGGTCAAAGGGGCCTGGCGGGCCGCATCCGGCTCCCGGGCCATAGTTTGGGGACCTCTGCTCTAAAGTGTTGCTTGACTTCACACCAATCAGACGCGCTTGCTCAGCAGGTGTAAACCCTTGGATGCATGAATAAACAGTCTTTCTTTGCGTGTTTATTGTGTCTCATCGCAATGTTGAAGTGCATCCAGTAGCAGTACATCCCAAGTCAGCATAGCTCACCACGACAGATGTTTACCATACAAACGGCAAGATAGCCTGCAGTCAAAAGTGAATGTGTTCCCCTCCATCAGGCAACATCTGTCACCTGAACAAAGGTTCCCCCATATAGGCCTATTGCTGTGACCACAATTACAATGAAAGGGCTACCCAGTGGACAATTACAATTACGGCATTGTGTAAAACAAAAGGAAAACTGTCTCTTAGCAATGAAATATTACATTTTATTATATGATGTGTCATTGGTCGAATGCTCCATTCATTTCAACGGGGCTCCCCAACGTTCGCACGTCTGTTATTTTTCGATAACGGACGGGTTGGTCAATGGCAACAAGACTTTTCACTGCTAAAGCGACTTTTCAACAAGACTCTAATCAGCTGCTGTGATAGACAACACCTGTTGTCCTGGCTACCTGTTGCCTAGCGGTGTTCCACAACGGCACTGTTTTGTTTTGCGCAGCAACAATCTTTTGACATTAAAAACTATAATAGACTTAACATTAAATAGGCCTAAAGAAATGTCCCCGCCATGTGTGAATCATTTAAGTATATCCATATAATAAGCGGGTTAACTTTCGGCGAGTCGGTCGCTTTGTGGAATAGCAGCACTTCAGAGAGAACAAGACCCCTCCGCTCAGCGTCGGGGTCTAAAGATTCTCTCTGTCGTACTGCTATTCCACGGTAGCGACCTTCTCGCCGAACGTTAACCCTTACATAACAACCATTCAGCATGCAACCCTTAGCTTCATGACTGAAATGACCACATTATACATAAGAGTGTTTATGTTGAATCTAACAGAGAGAAAATCAAACAGCCTTTTTTTTTACAACACAGCAAGGTGTTGCCACTGAGCAATTGTCTCATCTAAACTGAATATTGTAAAGTGTGGAAATTTCGGAAGGGCTAAAAAGTTTCACATAGCCTACTGTATATTTATTTTTGGCAAATGTACATGAATGTGTTTTTGTGCTGGTTTGTTCTCACTGACACAATTTGATTTTGCCGCCAGAATAGTTGAACCAAAAGGCAGGATACAGTGGCTCAGTGAATGTGGTCTCTACTTTGTGCAGCAGAGTCATAGTGTCAGCAGAGACACTGTAGAAGCTCAGAGTTCCTGCCCTGTGATCCACATACACTCCTACTCTAGAGGAGATCTGAGCTTGAGGGAGATCAGTTTGTTTACTATTATGGAAGAACCAGAACCCAGATGGATGGCAACGCAATGCCCAGGAGATTGTATCGTACCCAAGGTAAACATCATTATAATTCCCTTTCGTCTTCAGCCCCTTGTATGAAAGAGCTATAAACACATAATCTCCAGACCACTCAACCTCCCAGTAGCACCTGGCAGATATAGCCTCTGAACACATCACCTGTGTCACACTAAATCTGTCTGGATGATCAGGATATGACTGACTCTCCTTAACACATTCTGCAACTCTGTTTCCCTCAGACAGTTTCAGCTGATTATGAGCCGTGTTGGGGTCCAATGTCAGCTGATGGGAATCTGTAGTTGGGTTTAAAATCATAATTATTAAGTTGCTAAGAATTTACCAAACATGTAGTCCTGTAGTATTGTGAAGCAATGAACCGATGTCATTAAGTCATAGTTAAAGTCACTTTGGTTGGGGTCAGCTTTTTGTCGCCCAGTTTGCATGCCACCTTATAATATGCAAGCCCTCTCACACGGCCCAAACACACACAGTAGACCCCTAAACTACATATGTGTCTTCACACACACACACACACACACACACACACACACACACACACACACACACACACACACACACACACACACACACACACACACACACACACACACACACACACACACACACACACACACACACACACACACACACACTACCCCATCATGAAGTGCATTTTGCATTTCTTTTGCATTACTTTTTGTCTCCACCCTCTGCTGACCTCCATGGTAATTAGAAAATCTTAATGTACAGTGTGTGACTGACAAATAAGCACCCTTGTCTATTTCTGTGTGTGTGTGTGTGTGTGTGTGTGTGTGTGTGTGTGTGTGTGTGTGTGTGTGTGTGTGTGTGTGTGTGTGTGTGTGTGTGTGTGTGTGTGTGTGTGTGTGTGTGTGTGTGTGTGTGTGTGTGTGTGTTACTTAAATTACTTGACTGCTTTGCTTACATTTCAGGAAATCCTCTCTGGTCACAGGCTCTGAAGGTCTGAAAATGCTGATTTGTTCACCTGTTGGAAAGAAGCACAATAGTGCTGAGCATTCTTGACCTGGCCATGATGGGCAGTGCAACATTATATCTGTGACTGTGAGACATACCAGTTTTAGTCATGTCCTGTAGTCCCTGGTGGAGCACATCCTGCAGTTTCTCTTTGAGCACAGTGAGGCTGTCACTCACTCTCTCAAAAAGCTCATCTGTATGCACTGAGCACGTAGATGACTTGTCAGATGTAGTGGAGGCACACAGAGACTGGAAACTCTATGAGATGCAAACAATTAATTTAAAATGTAAATAAATAATCACACTGATTACTGTACGCTGCTTAGTAATATACACCCAGCTGAGTAAGGAGACCAACTAGATCAGCTGAGCTCCCAGAGGAAGCTGACAGCTTTGCTACACTCTGTGGCCACCAGAACTAACACTGGGCTCCATTAGCAAGAGCACATTCTACATGTCCTGCAAAAGGCAAAAGGTTGCACCTTACATACTTGCACCAGATAATACACACCAGAGTATTTCAGATGGTTTTTGCCTCTGCCAAGGTAATATGATTGTCCTAGTTTGTGTGTTCATTCGTTTGTTGTCACCTTGGCGGTCCGTGAGTATTTCTGTCCACCAGAGGGTGGAGGTCCATGCGCTCTATGAGTGCATTTCTAGTTATGTGTAGAAATTGAAAAGGTATTTCCCCTGTCCTACGTATTCGTTGAAATAGCTCAATATTAAATGGAACCTCTTCCTATCTAGGGATGTGTTCAAAATATCGGTATCGGGATATATCGTCACTGGCCTCTTCACGATACGCGTATCGTATCTGAGGTGTCAGCATCAACATTTAATAGCATAAATTTTGAATGCTACACAGCAACTGCCAGACCTACAGTTTTGTGAAGGCAGTCTTTTACATTCACTACAGTGTAACTGTTGCTCTACAGAAAAAAAGTAACATTTGGCCCTTCATGTCTATTTTCTAAAAAAATGGATAAAAACAAAAAAATGTAGGTCTAAAATATAGCGCTGCACATGTATCGATGTATCGTATCGTGACCCCAGTATCGGGATGCGTATCGTATCAGGAAGTGGTTGGCGATACCCACACCTATATCTGCTATGTGTTACGATTAAATGTAATATTTATACTGCCATGATACCTTGAGAAACTTTATGTTATTTTCACTTTGTGAGAACTGCTCCAGCTCAGCAACTCTCCTCTTCAGCTCAGCGATCTCCTGCTCCAGTGTCTCCATGAGTTCTTCAGCTCGACTCACATCAGCCCTCTCCTGATCTCTGATCAGCTTCGTCACCTCAGAGCGTCTTTTCTCAATGGAGCGGATCATCTCAGTGAAGACCCTCTCACTGTTCTCCACTGCTGCATCAGCAGAACTCTGTTGGAACACAAGACAACACAACATCGAGAACATTTGTTACAAACATCTGCGATGGGCAGGAAAGCATTCTCTGCATATTGCGGGGCATTATGTTGTTTTGTGTGAAGGTTGACTTACCTGAAGAGTTTTTACAGCCTTTCTGAGGTCTTGCAGGTGAGTCTCTTTTTCTTTGATGACGTCATGGAATTTTCTCTGTGTTCCTCCCAGCTCTTTCTGGAAGTAAAAAAAATTAAACTAAATGCGTAAACTAGAAATATAATCGCAATATATTATAATATATCCTTTAAACAAGGCCATAGCACTGGTTTACTGGTCCCACACAAGCATAATCATTGGGCCTTTCTGTGGTATACATTTCTCAGGCATCTGCTCATAAGACCTACTTGTAGTAGATAGAGCCATGTCATTTAACTGAGTGAAAAGTAATATACATACAGTATTATTTACCTTAATGTCTGACAGAGTGAAAAAGTATGGCTGCATGTCTGTATGTAAATAAATACTGAATGTATGCTTGGTATATATTCACTATTTTTTGTTCAGGAGTGTTTTAACTAAAACGTAACTTGATTGAAGTATGCCATTTCTGCTATTGAGAGGATACATTACTCCTCACCTGTTTCTCTGTCCGCTCTGCTGCAATTGAAACTGTGTCATGGCCTTTGTGTTCATCCATGACACACAGCACACATATGCACGTCTGATCAGTGCGACAGAAGACCTCCAGCAGTTTATCATGCTGAGAGCAGATCAGATCCTCTAGTTTACCAGCAGCGTCAATCACTTTGTGTTTCTTCCCTGGGTTTAGATCATTGTGAACTCTGAAGTGATTTTCACAGTAAGAGGACAGACACATCAGACAGGACTTGACAGCCTTTCGCTTTCTCCCAGAGCAGACGTCACACTCCACATCTCCAGGTCCAGCATAGCAGTGGGCAGCAGGAGCAGACTGGAGTCCCAGAAGCTTCAGCTTCTCCACCACTTCAGCCAGCATTGTGTTTCTGCCCAGAACTGGCCTTGGAGTAAAAGTCTGTCTGCACTGTGGGCAGCTGTAGACTCCCTTTGGATCCTCTTGATCCCAGCAGCCTGAGATACAATCCATACAGAAACTGTGTCCACAGGGAATAGTCACCGGATCCTTTAGTAGATCCAAACAGATTGCACAAGTGAACTGATCTTGAGCTAATAATACACTGGCCTCTGCCATGTTTGCACTGTTATCTTTCTCTCGTCTTTCAGTCTTTGTCCCTCTCTGGGTTACGTTCTGTCTCTCCCACAGAGCAGCAAAGCAGGAAGAGCAGGAAGCAGAGCTGAGTTTCGTTTCTGTGTAAAAGGGTCGTGCCCTAAGCAGGGGGAGTGGCCTCTGGAGCCAGTAACAGGGCAGCACACAGAGAGGACAGAAGAGAACTTTGAGCTGTTGTAATCTGTCCGATTCTACTCAGTAATTCATAACATTGCTTGGTTACTTAGTTTGCAAAATGAATTTGTCATCTTGCACTAGGGAATGTGTAGTGTAGATTTGTAATGAAATGCTTCATGAGAGCTGTTTCTGTTGTTTGAAGGGCAACATATTTTTTCTTAACTGGATTGGACCATGTTGTCCTCATTTGGGACTAGATTTGAGATTTGACTTGACTTTGACTCGACTTCACCTCTGGAGACAGTTATTTTACATCTGAGCAGCAGAGGGCAGGAGTGAGCTTGCAATAAACCTCTCAATGCCCAAACTTTGTTTGCCTCAGTCACAGAAGTACAGTATGAGTAATTGATGTACAACGCTATTCTAAATTAGAGATGAAATATGAATAAGTTGGAGATTTTGTTCGGCCTATCATCTCCAACTTATTCACATTTCATCTCTAATTATTGCTATACCGTTATTGTGATCTACTGAGATGGAAGAGTCTTTGCATGTCTGAGGGCCTAATTGATGAGAGCAATATACTGTACATATTTTCTTGCTTTTGGTGTGTGTGTGTGTGTGTGTGTGTGTGCGTGCGTGCGTGCGTGCGTGCATGCGTGTACTGCACATTGTAAAAATATAGTAGGCTAGTGAAGAGGAGGATATTCACCCATTCCGGGTTTGAATCTGAGCTTCCAAGGTAGCAAACGTCTGCTCTCTGCTTGAGGATCAGCACACCACCCAAACCCCTATAGTAACTCCATCATACTGTATAGTATGCAGCCTGTATATTGTTTTTATTATGGATCTGATATGAGATCTGACAACAAGTCATCTCTAGCATACATCATATACAGTATTATAAAGAGATTTGGTTTTTTTTTTATTTCATCTTTCCTGACGGCAGAAATAAATAGATTTAATCAACTAAATTTAAAATGAATTAAATAAAAGGCAGTGAGACATTAATTAACATTGTATCTTAAATCAAAGATTCCCTCTATTAGCTTAACTTTATTTTAGAGCGTGTATGAAGCCAAGACCCTGGATAAAGGGGCCTGAGTGAAAGTGGTCTGAACTTTGTGCAGCAGGGTCAGTTCATCATTGGAGACATTGAAGAAGGACAGAGCTCCTGCTTTGTGATTCACATACACTCCTAATCTGGAGGTGCTCAGTTCCAGAACAATCTCAGTCTCTTCATTGCCGTGCAGGAAGGTGAACTTTGCAGGAGAACAGCTCAGACTCCAAGACTGGTGATTGTGTACCAAGCCAGGCGTCCATTCCCCATCCTGTCCTGCTGATGTCTTTGTAGGCCACTGCTATGTATATGAATGATGTCCACTGGACTTCCCAGTAGCAGACTGCAGGTGTCTCTTCTCTGCAGAGCACTTGGTGGTGCCTCTGGAACCTCTCTGGGTGATCGGGACACGGCTGGCCCACCTCATGATTTGCCACCTCCCTGTTACTCTCTGACAGACAATAGACATCTTTGGGGTCTACGGTAAAGTTATAGGAATCTATAAAGGAGATGATTATTTTCACAAATAGATATACTGTACATGTAGATGAATACATTTTCATAGCAAACATTTTACATTTCTTCACACATATGATGCATAACCAACTTAATATTTTTAAATTCAATTTTTGCATTTTTACTGGTGTGGTACAGCAGGCCAGTTTCTCTCTCTCTCTCTCTCTCTCTGCCCCCTCTCTCTCTCTCTCTTTCTCTCTCTCTGTCTCTCTCTCTCTCACACTCTCTGTGTGTGTGTGTGTGTGTGTGTGTGTGTGTGTGTGCGTGTGTGTGTGTGTGTGTGTGTGTGTGTGTGTGTGTGTGTGTGTGTGTGTGTGTGTGTGTGTGTGTGTGTGTGTCCGCACACGCAGGCGCGCGCTTGGGTACATGTGTGCATGTGTCTACACCTGCACTCACAGTTTAGGAGATCTGCCCTTGCCATCCTTTTGGTAGAGATGTGCAACACTTCAGTGGTGAGAGGCTGGTCTGAGTCTGCCATACAGAGTCTGCTGATTTGATCACACATGTTGCTTCTCCTTCCTCTGAGACAGACTTGTCCACATCCTGGTTGCTTCTCCTTCCTCTGAGACAGACTTGTCCACATCCTGGTTGAGAGCAGAGCTCCTCTGCAGCTACAGGGGGATGAAATGCTTTCCTGGGTCTCACCG
This sequence comes from Engraulis encrasicolus, assembly GCF_034702125.1. NCBI lineage: Eukaryota > Metazoa > Chordata > Actinopteri > Clupeiformes > Engraulidae > Engraulis > Engraulis encrasicolus. The sequence continues at coordinate 11,982,487 of NC_085865.1, read as the reverse complement.
CCTCCTTGGTGTCCATTGCAGAGCAGGTTTGTTCACACACTGTGGACAGCCAAATTCTTCACTCCGATGTTGCTCTGACTTTCATGCAGTCTGTAGAATGGAGATGCCTAAGAGCATCAATGTGAATAGTGCAATAATTGTAATCCAATCAGACAGCTATCCTGACCGAGAGAAAGGAACAGCAGGACTATCCATTGTGAAGAGCCATTCAGGAGACAAACGGAACAGGAAAACAGTTTGTTTTCCAGGTGATGATATAGGCCTATGATGTTACAATTATTGGCATGTGTGTGGACTGGAATGTAACAAGGGAGTGAACAAACCAGTTGGTGGAGGAATATAAATAGGCCAACTGTGTTTAAATCATAGTGGACGTGAATTTCCATCTAAAATCAATGATGGTTTGCTGAGGGAAATGCACTTTATTTTTCCTCCAGAATTGCGAAGGAAAAATTTATTGTGACACATTGTCAGCTGCTCTTGGTGTAATTACATGATATGACCAGCAGTGGGGGCTGTGCATCAGTGGTAACAGAGCAGTCGGTCGTCTCTGGTATGTACATTTTCAAAGCAGGTTTTTTGTTGATTTTAAATGCCAAAGTCAATATCTAATGCAATTGGCCAGGATCTTGCAATGCAGTGCTCTTGTTTTCTTTAAGTGAATGATGGAGGTGGGACAGCCAAGATCATTCAATTATATACTTTATTATTGCATTATTATTACATTAATCATTTCATATAAATTCAATCAAAGTGTTTATGTATAGGCCTATAATACTCATTGTTGTTCAAGAACAAAAAAAACACTTGGAAGATGAAGAATGTACCATATATTAATGTTTACAGACAGTGTTATATAAACATCCATTAGCCACCACCTGTAGATGAACAGTAAAGTATGCACCACATTAGTAACCAGGAAGACCCCACATTACATCTACAGCCAGGATGAACTGAATATGACCTGGTAAGGGACGACTACATTTTGACCATTATCTTCATCAGATTCTCAATGGTCGAAACGTAATCCTGCCATGGAATGGAAATCATAATAAAACACAGGCCTATGTGTGTTTACTCCTCACTCCAGGACTTCTGTCAGCCTTTACCCTGCATCTTTACCTGGAATGTGGACAATCTCCACTCTTAATTGGTCAGGGACGACCCAATGACAGCAGCTGACACCAGTATACTGAGAGCATGACAGCACTGGGTGATGACCTCGTTATTGACACTGGAGGGCCTGGCAGACAATATATGGGGAGTAGATACTGAACACCCATTCTACATGCAATTCTACAAACAAACACCCCCCCCCCCCCCCCCAAGAAACCAAAAATACAAGGTCATGTTATCATTGAAAAATTCTCGCAAAAGTTGAAATTCTGAAAAGGTTCACAATATATATTTGCTTTTTGGCATATACAGTACACGTGAATGTGTTTTAGTGCTGGATTCTTATCACTGACACAATTTGATTTTGTTGCCAACACGGTGGAGCCAAAAGGCAGGATATAGTGGCTCAGTGAATGTGGTCTCTACTTTGTGCAGCAGAGTCATAGTGTTGGCAGAGACACTGTAGAAGCTCAGAGTTCCTGCCCTGTGATCCACATACACTCCTATTCTAGAGGAGATCTGACCATGAGGGAGTTCAGTATGTTTATTATTATGGTAGAACCAGAACCCAGATGAATTGCAATACAATGCCCAGGAGTTTGTATTGTACCCAAGATAAACATCATTATTATCTCCTTTCCTCTTCAGCCCCTTGTATGAAACAGCTATAAACACATCATATCCAGACCACTCAACCTCCCAGTAGCACCTGGCAGATGTAGCCTCTGAACACATCACCTGTGGCACATGACTAAATCTGTCTGGATGATCAGGATATGACTGACTCTTATTAACCCTTTCTGCAACTCTGTTTCCCTCAGACAGTTTCAGCTCATTGTGAGCCGTGTTGGGGTCCAATGTCAGCTGATGGGAATCTGTAGTTGGGTATAAATCATAGTGATTAAGTTGTTAACAATTTGTCAAACATGCAGTCCAGTAGTATTGTAAAACAATTAACTGCTATCATTAAATTACAGTTTACATGTCACTTTACATGAACCCCTCTCACACAACCCAAACATATACAGTAAACCCCAAATTGCACACACACACACACACACACACACACACACACACACACACACACACACACACACACACACACACACACACACACACACACACACACACACACACACACACACACACACACTCTGCAGGATACAACATTTGAGATGGTCCAGATGTGTGTGTGTGTGTGTGTGTGTGTGTGTGTGTGTGTGTGTGTGTGTGTGTGTGTGTGTGTGTGTGTGTGTGTGTGTGTGTGTGTGTGTGTGTGTGTGTGTGTGTGTGTGCGTGTGTGTGCGTGTGTGTGTGTGTGTGTGTGTGTGTGTGTGTGTGTGTGTGTGTGTGTGTGTGTGTGCGTGTGTGTGCGTGTGTGTGTGTGTGAGTGTGCGTGCGTGTGCGTGCGTGTACACCTGTGACAGAAGTATACAGTATTTGTGAGTGTGCATGTGCTTATGTGAGTGGGTTCATGGTTTTAATGTACTGTGTGTGTGTGTGTGTGTGTGTGTGTGTGTGTGTGTGTGTGTGTGTGTGTGTGTGTGTGTGTGTGTGCGTGCGTGTGTGTGTGTGTGTGTGTGTGTGTGTGTGTGTGTGTGTGTGTGTGTGTGTGTGTGTGTGTGTGTCCATGACACACACAAACACACACATGTGAATGTAGTGTATGTGTGAGTGTGCTGCTTTTGTGAGTGTGTTCATAATTTGAATGCACTCTATGTGTGTGTGTTCTCTGTGTTAGTAATTAAATTGCTTGACTGGTTTACTTACATTTCAGGAAATCCTCTCTGGTCACAGGCTCTGAAGGTCTGAAAATGCTGATTTGTTCACCTGTTGGAAAGAAGCACAATAGTGCTGAGCATTCTTGACCTGGCCATGATGGGCAGTGCAACATTATATCTGTGACTGTGAGACATACCAGTTTTAGTCATGTCCTGTAGTCCCTGGTGGAGCACATCCTGCAGTTTCTCTTTGAGCACAGTGAGGCTGTCACTCACTCTCTCAAAAAGCTCATCTGTATGCACTGAGCACGTAGATGACTTGTCAGATGTAGTGGAGGCACACAGAGACTGGAAACTCTATGAGATGCAAACAATGCATTTCAAATGTAAATAAATAATCACACACTGATTACTGTACGCTGCTTAGTAATATACACCCAGCTGAGTAAGGAGACCAACTAGATCAGCTGAGCTCCCAGAGGAAGCTGACAGCTTTGCTACACTCTGTGGCCACCAGAACTAACACTGGGCTCCATTAGCAAGAGCACATTCTACATGTCCTGCAAAAGGCAAAAGGTTGCACCTTACGTAAACTATTACATTTGCACCAGGGAATATACAGTATTCAAAGCATTCTTTCAGTTGATTTTTAAGTAGCATACTGAAATGATTTGAATTGAAAATGTATATTCCCTCTTCTTTTAAATAGCTCATTAACATTAAATTGAATCACGTCCTATAAAGTTCATAGGAAGTTTTTACAATGTAATAGCCTATGTATGATTATACTGTGGCATATGCTGTCATGTTACCTTGAGAAAACGGACGTTATTTTCACTCTGTGAGAACTGCTCCAGCTCAGCAACTCTCCTCTTCAGCTCAGCGATCTCCTGCTCCAGTGTCTCCATGAGTTCTTCAGCTCGACTCACATCAGCCCTCTCCTGATCTCTGATCAGCTTCGTCACCTCAGAGCGTCTTTTCTCAATGGAGCGGATCATCTCAGTGAAGACCCTCTCACTGTTCTCCACTGCTGCATCAGCAGAACTCTGTTGGAACACAAGACAACAACGCATCGAGAAAATCTGCAGGCCTAACAAGAATCTGTGATGGCTACAGGGTCATTCCATGTCAATTCACATGATTCTCTAGAATCTCCCCACATGACCGTCTCCGATTTACCCGATATCTCACATACAGGTACCTTTTGATGTCAATTGAAAGAATACCAAATATTAGCACCCTACGTCCAACGGTTGCAGAGATGAAGCCCTCCAAAGTTGGGGTGCCATGCCCACTTTTCAAGCCTCTGAATTGCATACAAAATTTACAAGCAGATTTAGACACCTCTGGTTTTAGTTTCAAGGAAGATACAGGCCTAAAAAGTCACCATGGCCCCTCAAGATGACCCCGTCTACCAGATGATGTACTTACAAATGGTATGCCTTGATTATTTTTGGCTATATTAAGCCTTAAAAACTGAATTTGTGAAAGGCGTGATGAAGAGTCTTGCCATTTTGGGGTTCCAGAACTTGGACACTATGTATGCTTTGGGAGTTATAATTGATTTTCCATCATATTTGGAAACTGTACAGTGTATTCCAAAAAATATAGGGCGCTCAGACTTTAAAAGAAAAAATAGGAGGGACTCAAAAACAGCTTTGAGACTAAATGACCTTACGGTGCCCTCTACTTCAGGTCTCAAATTAACCATGTGGGCACTTGATGACTGGAATGCCCTTTTAACCCCATGTACAGTGGCACTGTATCAAACATTCAAGCTTGGAAAAACTTTGTTTTTCAAAGTTCTTCATATTAATCTTGGCCTTCAAAGTATACGTTTTTCTCTATATCTTATCACAGTCTTTTTTGTCTGCTGCCATCTGCTGGTCTAAAAAGTAACAACAACGTAATGTAAGAAGACAAAAGGGTCTGGGAAATCTTGGCCATAATTTACCAATAAAGCACTGTAATTATACAATATATTGCTATATATTAATTATGATTTTAACAAGCATGATGAATATTTCTAGTTTAAATAATGTCCTAAGTGTGACTGCTTAATGCTCAATCATGATGCCAGTCCCAAGATGGTCTCAACCCTGCACTACGTTTCTACCAGACATGGGGGTGGGTGTGTCCTGGTAGAAATGTAATCATGATTGAGCATTCTGAATAATGCTTGTTAAAATTATAATTAATATATATATCAATATACTGTAGAATTAAAGTGCTTTATTGGTAGCCTAGCGAGCTTAACCCCTAGGGGCGTCTAGATTTCTAGGCTACTTTATTGGTAAATTATGGGCAAGATTTTCAGCCCCTTTTGTTTTCTTACATTGCGCTGTTGTTATGTTCTTTGACCAGCAGATGGCAGCAGACAAAACAGACACTGTGATAAGACATAGACAAAAACGTATACTTTGAAGGCCAAGATTAATATGAAGAACTTTGAAAAACAAAGTTTTTCCAAGCTTGAATGTTTGATACAGTGCTACTGTACATGGGGTTAAAAGGGCGTTCCAGTCATCAAGTGCCCACATGGTTAATTTGAGGCCTGAAGTAGAGGGTACCGTAAGGTCATTTTGTCCAAAAGCTGTTTTTGAGTCCCTCCTATTCCATCATTAAAAGTCTGAGCGCCCTCATTTTTTTGGAATACACTGTACAGCTCCCAAATATGATGGAAAATCAAGTATAACTCCCAAAACATATATAGTTTCCAAGATCTGGAACCCCAAAATGGCAAGACACTTCATCACTGTTTTCACAAATTCAATTTTTAAGGCTTAATATAGCCAAAAATAATCAAGGCATGCTATTTGTAAGTACATCATCTGGTAGACAGGTTCATATTGAGGGGCCATGGTGATTTTTAGGCCTGTATCTTCCTTCAAACTAAAACCAGGGGTGTCAAAATCTGCTTGTAAATTTTATATGCAATTCACATGCTTGAAAAGTGGGCATGGCACCCCAACTTTGGAGGGCTTCATCTCTGCAACCGTTGGACGTAGGGTGCTAATATTTGGTATTCTTTCCATTGACATCAAAAGGTACCTGTATGTGAGATATCGGGTAAATCGGAGAGGGTCATGTGGGGAAGGCGTGTGAATTGACATGGAATGACCCAGCAAGACATTTTCTCCATATTTTTTCTTGTGATCGTAATAAGGAAATAAATATGGCTGGTCAGTCTGCCGTTGTGAAAGAAGGTTAACTTACCTGAAGAGTTTTCACAGCCTTTCTGATGTCTTGTAGGCGAGTCTCTTTTTCTTTGATGACGTCATGAAATTTCCTCTGTTCCTTTCCAAGCTCTTTCTGGAAATAATAATAATGATAATAATAATAATAATAATAATAATAATAATAATAATAATAATAATAGTAATAATAATAATAATAATGAATGGAATCAGTTAACTTTAAATATCTGAATTAATAATGCAGTACATGGAAATGCACAAGTAATGTACATGTCCTTACGTAAATGGAAACATTCATGGCATATATTCAATATTTTTATAGTATTGTGGAGAGTTTTACTAAAAAGTAGGCTACTGGACTGAAGTTTCCCATTGCTGTTATTGAAAGTATGAGAATTTAATATGTCTCACCTGTTTCTCTGTCCGCTCTGCTGCAACTGAAACAGTTTTATGTCCACTGTGTTCATCCATGATGCACAGCATGCATATGCATGTCTGATCAGTGCGACAGAAGACCTCCAGCAGTTTATCATGCTGACAGCAGATCAGATCCTCTAGTTTACCAGCAGCACCAATCACTTTGTGTTTCTTTCCTGGGAAGAGATCGTTGTGAGATGTGAAGTGAGTTTCACAGTAAGAGGACAGACACACCAGACAGGACTTGACAGCCTTCCGCTTTCTCCCAGAGCAGACGTCACACTCCACATCTCCAGGTCCAGCATAGCAGTGGGCAGCAGGAGCAGACTGGAGTCCCAGAAGCTTCAGTTTCTCCACCACTTCAGCCAGCATTGTGTTTCTGCCCAGAACGGGCCTTGGAGTAAAAGTCTGTCTGCACTGTGGGCAGCTGTAGACTCCCTTTGGATCCTCTTGATCCCAGCAGCCTGAGATACAATCCATACAGAAACTGTGTCCACAGATAATAGCCACCGGATCCTTTAAGAGATCCAAACAGATTGCACAAGTGAACTGATCCTGAGCTAAAAACACATTGGCCTCTGCCATGTTTGCACTGTTATCTTTCTCTCGTCTTTCAGTCTTTATCCCTCTCTGGGTTACGTTCTGTCTCTCCCACAGAGCAGCAAAGCAGGCAGAGCAGGAAGCAGAGCTGAGTTTCATTTCTGTGTAAAAGTGCCGTGCCCTAAGCAGGGGGAGTGGCCTCTGGAGCCAGGAACAGGGCAGCACACAGAGAGGACAGAAAAGAAATTTGAGCTGTTGTAATCTGTCCCTACCAATTCTACTCAGTAATTTATTATTACTATATGTATTATATTTATTATTATATATGTTACTTAACATTGCTTGGTTGCTTAGTTTGCAAAATGAATTTGTCATCTTGCACTATGGAATGTGTAATGTAGATTTGTAATGAAATGCTTCATGAGAGCTGTTTCTGTTTTTTGAGGGGCAACATATTTTTTCTTAACTGGATTGGACCATTTTGTCCTCATTTGGGACTAGATTTGAGATTTGACTTGACTTTGACTCGACTTCACCTCTGGAAACAGTTATTTTACATCTGAACAGCAGAGGGCAGGAGTGAGCTTGCAATAAACCTCTCAATGCCCAAACTTTGTTTGCCTCAGTCACAGAAGTACAGTATGAGTAATTGATGTGCAACGCCATTCTAAATTAGAGATGAAATGTGAATAAGTTGGAGATTTTGTTCGGCCTATCATCTCCAACTTATTCACATTTCATCTCTAATTATTGCTATACCGTTATTGTGATCTACTGAGGTGGAAGAGTCTTTGCATGTCTGAGGGCCTCATTGATGAGAGCAAAATACTGTACATATTTTCTTGCTTTTGGTGTGCGTGCGTGCGTGCGTGCGTGCGTGCGTGCGTGTGTGCGTGCGTGTACTGCACATTGTAAAAATATAGTGAAGAGGAGGATATTCACCCATTCCGGGTTCGAATCTCAGCTTCCAAGGTAGCAAACGTGTGTTTTCTGCTTGAGAATCAGCACACCACCCAAACCCCTATAGTAACTCCATCATACTGTATAGTATGCAGCCTGTATATTGTTTTTATTATGGATCTGATATGTGATCTGACAACAAGACATCTCTAGCATACATCATATATTACTAAGAGATTTGGTTTTTATTTCATCATTCCTGACGGCAGAAATAAATAGATTTAATCAACTAAATTGAAAATGAATTAAATAAAAGGCAGTGAGACATTAATTAACATTGTATCTTAAGTCAAAGATTTCCTCTATTAGCTTAACTTTATTTTAGAGCGTGTATGAAGACCCTGGATAAAGGGGCCGAGTGAAAGTGGTCTGAACTTTGTGCAGCAGGGCCAGTTCATCATTGGAGACATTGAAGAAGGACAGAGCTCCTGCTTTGTGATTCACATACACTCCTAATCTGGAGGTGCTCAGTTCCAGCTCAATCTCAGTCTCTTCATTACCGTGCAGGAAGGTGAACTTTGCAGGAGAACAGCTCAGACTCCAAGACTGGTGATTGTGTACCAAGCCAGGCGTCCATTCCCCATCCTGTCCTGCTGATGTCTTTGTAGGCCACTGCTATGTATATGAATGATGTCCACTGGACTTCCCAGTAGCAGACTGCAGGTGTCTCTTCTCTGCAGAGCACTTGGTGGTGCCTCTGGAACCTCTCTGGGTGATCGGGACACGGCTGGCCCACCTCATGATTTGCCACCTCCCTGTTACCCTCTGACAGACAATAGACATCTGTTGGCTGTGTTGGGGTCCAGAGGAAATCGACAGAAATCTATAGATTACGATTTTTACAGATAATTACATTTAGATAGATACATTTTTACATTCCTTCCCAGATATGATGCATAACCAACTCTTTGTCTTTATTTTATATTTTGCATTTTCCCTGGTGGTGTAAAGCAATGTTTCTCAACCTTTTTTTAGGCGAGGCACCCTTTCAATTCATGAAAAATTTCAAGGCACCCAAAACCAACAAGCCGTAACATGGCATTGCATCCGATACCACAAAAGCTTAGAAACATAACACATTTGGAGACGTCACACGACCTACGTTCAAAGTTGCAGCTGACTGGGGCGACCTATATTTACTTTATTGTGAGTAAATGGCAGATGAAAGATTCCACTGACTAGCATTAACTTATCAATATACACAAATATGTATCACATTACATAATTTATTTATCAGCCACGTTTCCACCCCTGTTGAGAAACACTGGTGTAAAGGGTGGTGTGTGTGCATGCTTGCGTTGGTGTGCTTGCGTTCCTTGTCATCTTTTTGGCAGAGATCTGCAACACTTCAGTGGGGAGAGGCTGGTCTGAGTCTGCCATACAGAGTCTGCTGATTTGATCACACATGTTGCTTCTCCTTCCTCTGAGACAGACTTGTCCACATCCTGGTTGCTTCTCCTTCCTCTGAGACAGACTTGTCCACATCCTGGTTGAGAGGAGAGCTCCTCTGCAGCTACAGGGGGATGAAATGCTTTCCTGGGTCTCACCGCGTCCTTTGTGTCCTTTGCAGAGCAGGTTTGTTCACTCACTGTGGACAGCCAAATTCTTCACTCCGATGTTGCTCTGACTTTCATGCAGTCTGGAGAATGGAGATGCCTAAGAGCATCAATATGAATAGTGCAATAAATGTAATCCAATCAGACTGTTATCCTGACCGAGAGAAAGGAACAGCAGGACTATCCACCGTGTAGAGCCAATCAGGAGACAAACGGAACAGGAAAACAGTTTGTTTTCCAGGTGATGATATGGGCCTATGAAGTTACAATTATTGGCATCTGTGTGGACTGGAATGTAACAAGGGAGTGAACAAACCAGTTGGTGGAGGAACATAAATAGGCCTACTGTGTTTAAATCATAGTGGAGGTGAATTTCCATCTAAAATCAATGATGGTTTGCTGAGGGAAATGCACTTAACCTTTCCTCCAGAATTGCGTAGGAAATATTTATTGTGACACATTGTCAGCTGCTCTTGGTGTAATTACATGATATGGCCAGCAGTGGGGGCTGTGCATCAGTGGTAACAGAGCAGTCGGTCATCTCTGGTATGTACATTTTCAAAGCAGGTTTTATGTTGCTTCTAAATGCCAAAGTCAATATCTAATGCAATTGGCCAGGATCTTGCAATGCAGTGCTCTTGTTTTCTTTAAGTGAATGATGGAGGTGGGACAGCCAAGATCATTCAATTATATACTTTATTATTGCATTTTTATTACAGTAATTATTTCATATAAATTCAATCAAAGTGTTTAGGTATATACTCATTGTTGTTCAAGAACAAAAAAACACTTGGAAGATGAAGAATGTACCACATATTAATGTTTACAGACAGTGTTATATAAACATCCATTAGCCACCACCTGTAGATGAACAGTAAAGTATGCACCACATTAGTAACCAGGAAGACCCCACATTACATCTACAGCCAGGATGAACTGAATATGACCTGGTAAGGGACGACTACATTTAGACCATTATCTTCATCAGATTCTCAATGGTCGAAACGTAATCCTGCCATGGAATGGAAATCATAATAAAACACAGGCCTATGTGTGTTTACTCCTCACTCCAGGACTTCTGTCAGCCTTTACCCTGCATCTTTACCTGGAATGTGGACAATCTCCACTCTTAATTGGTCAGGGACGACCCAATGACAGCAGCTGACACCAGTATACTGAGAGCATGACAGCACTGGGTGATGACCTCGCTATTGACACTGGAGGGCCTGGCCGAGAATATATCTTGGAAGTAATAATAAAAATACTGAACACCCATTCTACATGCAATTCTACAAACAAATGAACACAAAACAATGTATCACTATCAGCCCTCACAATATTTCAACAGAGTAAGATCATGTTATCATTGAAAAATTCTCTCATCTAAACTGAATATCGCAAAGAGTGGACATTCTGAATCAGTTCACAATATAGCCTACATTTTTTTGGCATATGGACATGAATGTGTTTTTGTGCTGGTTTGTTGTCACTGACCCGATTTGATTTTGCTGCCAACACGGTGGAGCCAGAAGGCAGGATATAGTGGCTCAGTGAATGTGGTCTCTACTTTGTGCAGCAGAGTCATAGTGTCAGCAGAGACACTGTAGAAGCTCAGAGTTCCTGCCCTGTGATCCACATACACTCCTACTCTAGAGGAGATCTGAGCATGAGGGAGGGCAGTTTGATAACTATTATGGAGGAATGTGAACTTAGATGAATGGTGACGCAATGCCCAGGAGTTTGTATTGAACCCAAGATAAACATCAGTATCATTTCCTTTCCTCTTCAGCCCCTTGTATGAAACAGCTATATACACATGCTCTCCAGACCACTCAACCTCCCAGTAGCACCTGGCAGATGTAGCCTCTGAACACATCACCTGTACTACATGACTAAATCTGTCTGGATGATCAGGATATGACTGACTCATTTTAATCAATTCTGCAACTCTGTTTCCCTCAGACAGTCTCAGCTGATTATGAGCCGTGTTGGGGTCCAATGTCAGCTGATGGGAATCTGTAGTTGGATTTAAAATCATAATTATTAAGTTGTTAAAAATTTCCCAAACGTAGTCCAGTAGTATTGTGAAATGATTAACTGTCATCAATAAATCATAGTTTACATGCCACCTTACATGATGTGAGCCCTCTCACGCAGAAACACACAGAGTAGAGCCCACATTTCATGTGTCATCACACAAATACACACACACACACACACACACACACACACACACACACACACACACACACACACAGACACACACACACACACACACACACACACACACACACACACACACACACACACACACACACACACACACACACACACACACACACACACACTCAGGCATTTCTTTTGCATTACTTTATTTATCCTGATGTATCTTGGATGTTTGTATTTCAGTAGGTGTGTGTGTGTGTGTGTGTGTGTGTGTGTGTGTGTGTGTGTGTGTGTGTGTGTGTGTGTGTGTGTGTGTGTGTGTGTGTGTGTGTGTGTGTGTGTGTGTGTGTGTGTGTGTGTGTGTGTGTGTGTGTGTGTGTGTGTGTGTGTGATTTGAATTGCATTGGGACGTGTGTGTGTGTGTGTGTGTGTGTGTGTGTGTGTGTGTGTGTGTGTGTGTGTGTGTGTGTGTGTGTGTGTGTGTGTGTGTGTGTGTGTGTGTGTGTGTGTGTGTGTGTGTGTGTGTGTGTGTGTGTGTGTGTGTGTTCTGGGTGTTAGTCTAATTAAATTGCTTGACTGCTTTACTTACATTTCAGGAAATCCTCTCTGGTCACAGGCTCTGAAGGTCTGAAAATGCTGATTTGTTCACCTGTTGGAAAGAAGCACAATAGTGCTGAGCATTCTTGACCTGGCCATGATGGGCAGTGCAACATTATATCTGTGGCTGTGAGACATACCAGTTTTAGTCATGTCCTGTAGTCCCTGGTGGAGCACATCCTGCAGTTTGTCTTTGAGCACAGTGAGGCCGTCACTCACTCTCTCAAAAAGCTCATCTGTATGCACTGAGCACGTAGATGACTTGTCAGATGTAGTGGAGGCACACAGAGACTGGAAACTCTATGAGATGCAAACAATGGATTTAAAATGTAAATAAATAATCACACACTGATTACTGTACGCTGCTTAGTAATATACACCCAGCTGAGTAAGGAGACCAACTAGATCAGCTGAGCTCCCAGAGGAAGCTGACAGCTTTGCTACACTCTGTGGCCACCAGAACCAGGGATGGGCAGTATTGCTATTACATCTATTTGAAATACATTTTGAAATACAAAATACTATTTTGTATTTTCATTTCATATAAGTGAATTACATGTATTTGTATTTTGTATCAAAATACTTTCCTCCAGTATTTTGTGTATTTCACAAAACTACAAATACAACTAGACTGCCTGTGCAGTCGCCTTCGACTGCTTAAGGTATATCCCCGAAACGCGACGCTTCCAGTCCCCCATCATTCCTACCACTCCCGTCCACCATTTCGTAAACGTATATACAGACGTGACATGACGCGCATAGGCTTAAACCAAACGACTATTGTGAAAATGAAGCAAAAAATGGGGCAAATGGTAATACTGTTTTAATGGTTCAGTGGATATACCACATTAGGTACAGTGTAATAACCAGTGTAACAATATTTAATACAATGTAATTTTTTTACTTACATCATGTGTTTGTGCGTAAGTGGTATTACATGGTATTGCATATTGTTACACTGGTATTACACTATATTACATGGTATTGCATACTGTTACACTCGTTACTACACTGTACCTGATATTGCATATTGTTACACTGGTATTACACTAGTATTAAATGGTATTAAATATTGTTACATTGGTTATTACACTGTACCTAATATGGTAGATTCACTGAAATGGTGAACCATTAAAATAAGGTGTTACCGGGCAAATCAATCCACCCAGTCAGAAGTTATGGGCCAAATGAAAATTCCGCCATTTTGAAAGTGTTGTCTTCCAAACTCGAATCAGTTCATGAACCTACCCTAGAGCATTCACACACAAAATCTGGGACAAATCCATCCAACCGGTCAGTAGTTATGGGCCAAACAATAATTCGGCCATTTGAAATTCAGCCATCTTGAAAGTGTTGACCTCCAAACTCGAATCAGTTCATGAACCTACCCTAGAGCATTCACACACCAAATCTGGGACAAATCCATCCTCCAGGTCAGAAGTTATGGACCAAACAAAAATTCGGCCATCTTGAATTCAGCCATCTTGAAAGTGTTGACCTCCCAACTCGAATCAGTTCATGAACCTACCCTAGAGCATTCACACACCAAATCTGGGACAAATCCATCCACCCGGTCAGAAGTTATGGACCAAACAAAAATTCGGCCATCTTGAATTCAGCCATTTTGAAAGTGTTGACCTCCAAACTCGAATCAGTTCATGAACCTGTCCTGGAGCATTCACCCAAAAAATCTGGGACAAATCCAAACATCCGTTCAAAAGTTATCGCGTTAACACGAAAGACCTTACGCGGCGGCGGCGGCGGCGGACGCGGACGCGGACGCGGACGCGGCGGACGCGGCGGGCGGACGCGGCGGCGGCGCATGCAAAACCATTACATCCCCGACGCTCCGCGTTTCGGGGATATAAATACTTCTAAAGAATGTTATTACACAATATGAACACAAGATGGTGCTGTAGGTTAAAAAGTATATGAATGCCCCTAGCTGAATTGGAGGCACATGCTTGGATTTCTTAAGCCTTGACTGCACAGGAAGTTCAATTTGGTTCAAGGTGATTGGCTAATCATTTAATTCATTCCTCAATGAGGTGTTAATGTTTTCCCCATGTCATTCAAACTTGCTTTCAGTTTGCCATTTAGGGCCTTTTGTGTAGAATTGAGATATTACCTGTGCATATTGTTTTAAAACTAGCTGTATAAAGTGCGTTCCAATATGCAACCTTGCTTCCTCCACTTCTGCTTGTGGCCTCGTACCAGGAAGTAATATGTCGGGATGACATCACTGACAACAGCATTATATTTAAATATCTCATAAAAGCTCAATTGTAAAGTCTTTGTCTCATTTGCAATTGGGATGGTGAATGAAAAACAGTCCCCTAAAAGTTGTTGTGGCTAGGCTGACAGCTGGGAAACCTAATTGTTTTCTCCACGGAGGATGGGCCAGGAGGCGGGGCGAGGCCACAAGCACAAGTGGAGGAAGCAAGGTCGCATATTGGAATGCACTCATAGAGCCAACCAGTATAGTTGCAATACCCACTCTGGCCACCATGCTATAGGGAGCACAGTTTCAATGAGCAGTATAGTTGCAATACCTACTCTGGCCACCATCCTATAGTGCACTTTTTTTTTTTTTTTAAAGCACTTGTATCTCTACTTTGTCACAGAAATGATTGCTATTCTTATGGCACTGACATGTTAATTCAGACAAATTAAGTCAAGAGTGAAGGGTGACCAGTTGAGAGATGTTCTCATTTGCAGGCCTCATAAACCGGCCTCATCGCCAACGTTGGAATGCGAAGCTGTTTGAAAAATTAGTTATGATGACACAGCCTACAGTATATCTCCCTTATATAGTATTATTCAACTTTTTGGTCTTGTGTTTTCCCCACTGGGATGATTAAGGCCATACATACTTACTTGGCCTACAGCAGGGCCTCTTTCTTTCTTGTTTGAGCTTTTGTTTGTTTTCTAATCATCATTTCATTTCTCAGAATTTAATTATTCAATTAATTTCATTGTGTAAGTCAAATTGGTAGTTTTTGTACACAATGGTTGTGGTTTGTTGAAAATACAAAATATTGTATTTCAATATTAGATACTGTTACAGTTATGTATTTTGTATCTTATTTGTAACATTTTTTGCTGAGTATTTTGTATTTGTATTGAAAATACATGTAACTGTATCTTTGCCCATCCCTGACCAGAACTAACACTGGGCTCCATTAGCAAGAGCACATTCTACATGTCCTGAAAAAGGCAAAAGGTTGCACCTCACATACTTGCACCAGAGAATATACAGTCTTAACAATATTCTTTCGGGTGCTTTTTATCTCTGTCACGGAAGTTATGTGATCGTCCAAGTTTCTGTACATTCGTTTGTTGGCACGTTCGTGGTGCGTGAGTTTTTCTGTCCACCAGAGGGTGGAGGTGCACACACTCTCTGTTCACATTATAGTTATGTATAGAACATCACCTAATGAAAAGAGTATTTCCCCTCTCCTATTCTTTGAAATAGTTCACTAAAATTAAATGGAATCACTTCCTAATAACTATGTGTTGTAATTAAATGTAATGTTTATGCTGCCATGGTACCTTGAGAAAATGGATGTTATTTTCACTCTGTGAGAACTGCTCCAGCTCAGCAACTCTCCTCTTCAGCTCAGCGATCTCCTGCTCCAGTGTCTCCATGAGTTCTTCAGCTCGACTCACATCAGCCCTCTCCTGATCTCTGATCAGCTTCGTCACCTCAGAGCGTCTTTTCTCAATGGAGCGGATCATCTCAGTGAAGACCCTCTCACTGTTCTCCACTGCTGCATCAGCAGAACTCTGTTGGAACACAAGACAACACCGCATGGAGAACATCTGTTACAAACATCTGTGATTGGCAGCAAGACATTTTCTCCGTATTGTGTCTTATGAGGAACTAATTATGGCAGTGCTGTCCGTTGTCTTGTGCGAAGTTTAACCACCTGAAGAGTTTTTACAGCCTTTCTGAGGTCTTGCAGGTGAGTCTCTTTTTCTTTGATGACGTCATGGAATTTTCTCTGTGTTCCTCCCAGCTCTTTCTGGAAGTAAAAAAATGAAACTAAATGTGTTAACTAGAAACATAATCACAATATATTACAATTTTATCCTTTAAGGCTCAAGGCCACCAGTGACAGAGCCTTCCATGTTGCTGCTCCCATTCTTTGGAACAATCTGCCCGACCACATCCAGAATGCCCCTTCACTGGCCATGTTTAAGCAACACCTTAAGACACATCTCTTCCTGGAGGCTTATGGCTGCTAGTTCCACAAGCACTTTCACGCATTCACACACATGCTCACACACTGACGCGCACACACACTCACACTTTTCAACACAACACTCTGTGAAGTGTCCTTGGGTGTTTTGAAAGGCGCTATATAAAACGAAAGTATTATTATTATTATTATTATTATTATTTAAACAAGGCCATAACACTGGTTTACTGCCCCCTACACACAAGCATAATCATTGGGCCTTTCTGTGGTATACATTTCTCAGGCATCTGCTCATAAGACCTAGACCTACTTGTAGTAGATAGAGCCATACATTTAACTGAGTGAAAAGTAGTATACATGGGTCATTTCACGTGAAATCAGACACTTTGGGACCCGACCGACAGAGATTTCAATCATACTTGCTGTGCCTGTTTAGTAGCAAGGTAGCTCCCCAGAACTGCATTTGTGTGAATCTGACACCAATATTAAGGGAGAAACAGACTAGCAAAGGTTTACATGAGGGTAGGACACTATACATTCAGCCTTGATTATATCAGTCAGTGTGAGTCACAAAAAGATGTCTGTGGTGTTGTTTGAAAGCTCTTTTCTGGCTCTACAAATTACACAGACAGCATGAAATACAATAACATTCAGAATATGAATTATGATACATTGAAAAAAAAAAATTGGAATATCAAAAAAACGCATATTTTAAAATGGCCGGTTCACTGTCTAAACATAGCCTGTAAGGTCATAAACAACACCTGAAAATGGGGTGTTTGGGTCCTCATTCATTTCAGAGATAATGGGTCATAAAGGTTGAAATGAGTTGTGATAAAGTGGTAATAGAATAGTGTCAGGGACAGGACTGGACTGGCCTTCTGGCATAACGGGCATTTTCTGGGTGGGCCCTGCACCCTCGCCGGGCCCTATTCTAGGTAGGCTACTCAAAAACTATACAGCTTCTGCCCATTGTCAATGGACACAGTGGAAGCTAGACCATTTTCAGCATTCAGAGAAGGCAGGATTGAAAGAATAAGCTCAGTAAAGGATTTTTTTAAACGGTCAAGCATCAAAGGGTATGTTGTAGCTGTATGTCAACTAGTGGCTAGCATGTGTTGAGGAATGTATGCCGAGCACTGGAGAGGTGAAACTGAACTTCCTGCATCCTCATGGACCATCTCCATTATTTCACATATTCCGATAGACATGCTGTCATGTGATATTACTATGGTATCACCATATTATAGGTGATCTGTGTGATGCCATATTTCTGAATCCCATTATTTCTGAAAAGAATAAAGAACCAAACACCAGCATTTCAGGGGTTGTTCATGACATTGCAGGTTACGTTTAGACAAGGAACTGGCCATTTTAAAATATATGTTATTTTGATATTCAATTTTTAATTTTTCAATGTATCATAATTCATATTCGGAGGGTTGTTGTATTCCATGATGTTGTGTAATTTGTAGAGCCAGAAAAGAGCATTCAAATAACACCACAGACATCTTTTTGTGACTAAGGGGTCTTACACACTAGAGCGGTAAAGCGTCGCGGAACGGCCACGTTTTTTACCGGCATCTGTGAAAATACATTGAAACATATCTGTCCTTACACACCAACCGGCGGTAGTCGAGCGTCAGCGGCACGGTGGCCGGCTCCGCGCCGCGTTGCATTTGGAAAATAGAACTCGAGCGTATTTTTCACACCGGCGACCGGCGTCTGTCTCATTTTGGCTGTGGGGAGGGTTTTGAACAGGACTGGCCGCGCACGCCGACGCGGTCAGTGTGAAAGGCAGAGAAAAACACGCCGGCCGCATGAAAGACCGCGTTCGTCCCGTGACCGTTCCGTTCCGCCTTGGTATGGTTTGGCCCTTACACTGACTGATATAATCAATGCTGAATGTATAGTGTCCTACCCTCATATGTAAACCTTTGCTGGTCTGTTTCTCCCTTAATATTGGTGTCAGATTCACACAAATGCAGTTCTGGGGAGCTAAAGCAGCAAGTATGATTGAAATCTGTGACAGTCGGGTCCCAAAGTGTCTGATTTCACGTGAAATGACCCACATACAGTAGGCCTATTATTTAGNCCTACCATATATTGCAATTGTCTGACAGAGTGAAAAAGTATGGATGTCTGCATGTAAATAAATACTGAATGTATGCTTGGTATATATTCAATATTTTTGTTCAGGAGTGTTTTAACTAAAACTTAACTTGATTGAAGTATGCCATTTCTGCTATTGAGAGGATACAACACCTCACCTGTTTCTCTGTCCGCTCTGCTGCAACTGAAACCGTTCTATGTCCACTGTGTTCATCCATGACACACAGCACACATATGCATGTCTGATCAGTGCGGCAGAAGACCTCCAGCAGTTTATCATGCTGAGAGCAGATAAGATCCTCCAGTTTACCAGCAGCTTCAATCACTTTGTGTTTCTTTCCTGGGAAGAGATCGCTGTGAGACGTGAAGTGAGTTTCACAATAAGACGACAGACACACCAGACAGGACTTGACAGCCTTTCACTTTCTCCCAGAGCAGACGTCACACTCCACATCTCCAGGTCCAGCATAGCAGTGGGCAGCAGGAGCAGACTGGAGTCCCAGAAGCTTCAGCTTCTCCACCACTTCAGCCAGCATTGTGTTTCTGCCCGGAACTGGCCTTGGAGTAAAAGTCTGTCTGCACTGTGGGCAGCTGTAGACTCCCTTTGGATCCTCTTGATCCCAGCAGCCTGAGATACAATCCATACAGAAACTGTGTCCACAGAGAATAGTCACTGGACCCTTTAAAAGATCCAAACAGATTGCACAAGTGAACTGATCCTGAGCTAATAATACACTGGCCTCTGCCATGTTTGCACTGTTTTTCAGTTTGCACTCGTCTTGCACTCTTTTTCCCTCTCTGGATTACGTTCTGTCTCTCCGACAGAGCAGCAAAGCAGGAGAGGCAGGAAGCAGAGCTGAGTTTCGTTTCTGTACAAAAGGGTCGCCCTAAGCAGGGGGCGTGGCCTCTGGAGCCAAGAACAGGACAACACACAGAGAGACAGAAAATAACTTTGAACTGTTGTAATCTGTCCCTACCAATTCCACTCAATAATTTATTATATTTATTATATTATTATATTATTATTATACATGTTACTTAACATTGCTTGGTTACTTAGTTTGCAAAATGAATTTGTCATCTTGCACTAGGGAATGTGTAGTGTAGATTTGTAATGAAATGCTTCATGAGAGCTGTGTATGTTGTTTGAAGGGGGCAACATATTTTTTCTTAACTGGATTGGACCATTTTGTCCTCATTTGGGACTAGATTTGAGATTTGACTTGACTTTGACTCGACTTCACCTCTGGAGACAGTTATTTTACATCTGACCAGCAGAGGGCAGGAGTGAACTTGCAATAAACCTCTTAATGCCCAAACTTTGCCTCAGTCACAGTATGAGTAATTGATGTAGGCCTACAATGCTATTCTAAATTAGAGATGAAATATGAATAAGTTGGAGATTTTGTTCGGCCTATCATCTCCAACTTATTCACATTTCATCTCTAATTATTGCTATACCGTTATTGTGATCTACTGAGGTGGAAGAGTCTTTGCATGTCTGAGGGCCTAATTGATGAGAGCAATATACTGTACATATTTTCTTGCTTTTGGTGTGTGTGTGTGTGTGTGTGCGTGCGTGCGTGCGTGTGTGTGTGTGTGTGTGTGTGTGTGTGTGTGTGTGTGTGTGTGTGTGTGTGTGTGTGTGTGTGTGTGTGTGTGTGTGTGTGTGTGTGTGTGTGTGTGTGTGTGTGTGTGTGTGTGTGTGTGTGTGTGCGTGCGTGCATGCGTGTACTGCACATTGTAAAAATATAGTAGGCTAGTGAAGAGGAGGATATTCACCCATTCCGGGTTTGAATCTGAGCTTCCAAGGTAGCAAACGTGTGCTCTCTGCTTGAGGATCAGCACACCACCCAAACCCCTATGGTCACTCCATCATTCTGTACAGTATGCAGCCTGTATGTTTTTATTATGGATCTGATATGTGATCTGACAACAAGACATCTCTAGCATACATCATATATTATTAAGAGATTTGGGGTTTTTATTTCATCTTTCCTGACGGCAGAAATAAATAGATTTAATCAACTAAATTTATGAATTTATTAATTAAATAAAAGGCAGTGAGACATTAATTAACATTAATCTTTCTTAACCTTATTTTAGAGCGTGTAGGAAGCCAAACCCCTGGATAAAGGGGCCGAGTGAAAGTGGTCTGAACTTTGTGCAGCAGGGTCAGTTCATCATTGGAGACATTGAAGAAGGACAGAGCTCCTGCTTTGTGATCCACATACACTCCTAATCTGGAGGTGCTCAGTTCCAGAACAATGTCAGTCTCTTCATTACCGTACAGGAAGGTGAACGTTGCAGGAGAACAGCTCAGACTCCAAGACTGGTGATTGTGTCCAAGCCAGGCGTCCATTCCCCATCCTGTCCTGCTGATGTCTTTGTAGGCCACTGTTATGTATATGAATGATGTCCACTGGACTTCCCAGTAGCAGACTGCAGGTGTCTCTTCTCTGCAGAGCACTTGGTGGTGCCTCTGGAACCTCTCTGGGTGATCGGTACACGGCTGGCCCACATCATGATTTGCCACCTCCCTGTTACTCTCTGACAGACATAGACACCTGTTGGCTGTGTTGGGGTAAATTTATAGCAAACATTTTACTATGAAGCCCATATCTATAGCGCATTATGTGTTGGGGTCTACGGTAAAATGATAGGAATCTATAAAGGAGATGATTATTTTCACAAATAGATATACTGTACATGTAGATGAATACATTTTCATAGCAAACATTTTACATTTCTTCACACATATGATGCATAACCAACTTAATATTTTTAAATTCAATTTTTGCATTTTTACTGGTGTGGTACAGCAGGCCAGTTTCTCTCTCTCTCTCTCTCTCTCTCTCTCTCTCTCTCTCTCTCTCTCTCTCTCTCTCTCTCTCTCTCTCTCTCTCTCTCGCTCTCTCTCGCTCTCTCTCTCTCTCTCTGTGTGTGTGTGTGTGTGTGTGTGTGTGTGTGTCCGCACGCGCAGGCACGCGCTCGAGTGCATGTGTGCATGTGTCTACATCTGCACTCACAGTGTGCTGTCACTTCGATGTGCTCTGACTTTCATGCGGTCTGGAGAATGGAGATGCCTAAGAGCATCAATATGAATATTGCAATAAATGTAATCCAATCAGACCGCTATCCTGACCGAGAGAAAGGAACAGCAGGACTCTCCATAGTGAAGAGCCATTCAGGAGACAAACGGAACAGGAAAACAATTTGTTTTCCAGGTGACGATACAGGCCTATGAAGTTACAATTATTGGCATGTGTGTGGACTGGAATGTAACGAGGGAGTGAACAAACCAGTTGGTGGAGGAAAATAAATAGGCCAGCTGTGTTTAAATCATAGTGGAGGAGAATTTCCATCTAAAATCAATGATGGAAATACACTTCATGCTCCCTCCAGAATTGCAAAGGAAAGATTTATTGTGACACATTGTCAGCTGCTCTTGGTGTAATTACATGATATGGCCAGCAGTGGGGGCTGTGCATCAGTGGTAACAGAGCAGTCGGTCATCTCTGGTATGTACATTTTCAAAGCAGGTTTTATGTTGCTTTTAAATGCCAAAGTCAATATCTAATGCAATTGGCCAGGATCTTGCAATGCAGTGCTCTTGTTTTCTTTAAGTGAATGATGGAGGTGGGACAGCCAAGATCATTCAATTATATACTTTATTATTGCATTTTTATTACAGTAATTATTTCATATAAATCCAATCAAAGTGTTTAGGTATATTGTTCAAGAACAAAAAAACACTTGGAAGATGAAGAATGTACCACATATTAATGTTTACAGACAGTGTTATATAAACATCCATTAGCCACCACCTGTAGATGAACAGTAAAGTATGCACCACATTAGTAACCAGGAAGACCCCACATTACATCTACAGCCAGGATGAACTGAATATGACCTGGTAAGGGACGACTACATTTTGACCATTATCTTCATCAGATTCTCAATGGTCGAAACGTAATCCTGCCATGGAATGGAAATCATAATAAAACACAGGCCTATGTGTGTTTACTCCTCACTCCAGGACTTCTGTCAGCCTTTACCCTGCATCTTTACCTGTAATGTGGACAATCTCCACTCTTAATTGGTCAGGGACGACCCAATGACAGCAGCCGACACCAGTAGTGAGAGCATGACAACACTGGGTGATAACCTCGCTATTGACACTGGAGGGCCTGGCCAAGAATATATATGCGAAGCAATGTAATACTCAACACCCATTTTACAAGCAAACACATTAACACATTTTTTTCACTATCAGCCCTCACAATATTTCAACAAAGCATGGTCATGTTATCATGTTATCCAAAGGATGGAAATTCTGAAATGGTTAACAAATTATACATTTTTTTTCAGGCATGTGAACATGAATGTGTTTTTGTGCTGGTTTGTTCTCACTGACACAATTTGATTTTGTTGCCAACAGTGAGGAGCCAAAAGGCAGGATATAGTGGCTCAGTGAATGTGGTCTCTACTTTGTGCAGCAGAGTCATAGTGTTGGCAGAGACACTGTAGAAGCTCAGAGTTCCTGCCCTGTGATCCACATACACTCCTATTCTAGAGGAGATCTGAGCATGAAGGAGTTTAGTTTCTATATTATTATGTTTGAACCAGAACCCAGATGAATGGCAATTCAATGCCCAGGAGTTTGTATTGCAGCCAAGCTTAACATCATTATTACCTCCTTTCCTCTTCAGCCCCTTGTATGAAACAGCTATATACACATAATATCCAGACCACTCAACCTCCCAGTAGCACCTGGCAGATGTAGCCTCTGAACACATCACCTGATACACATGACTAAATCTGTCTGGATGATCAGGATATGACTGACTCTTATTAACCCTTTCTGCAACTCTGTTTCCCTCAGACAGCTTCAGCTCATTATGAGCCGTGTTGGGGTCCAATATCAGCTGATGGGAATCTGTAGATGGGTTTAAAATCAAAATTATTAAATTGTTAACAATTTACCAAACATGTAGTCCAGTATTGTGAAATGATTAACTGTCATCAATAAATCATAGTTTACATGCCTTAAATGATGTGAGCCCTCTCACACAGAAGTAGAGCCCACATTTCATGTCTCATCGCACAAATACACACACACACACACACACACACACACAGACACAGACACACACACAGACACAGACACAGACACAGACACAGACACAGACACAGACACACACACAGACACAGACACACACACACACACACACACACACACACACACACACACACACACACACACACACACACACACACACACACACACACACACACACACACACACACACACACACACACCTAATGAAGTACAAACATCCAGGATACATCAGGATAAAGAAATGCCTGAGTGTGTGTGTGTGTGTGTGTGTGTGTGTGTGTGTGTGTGTGTGTGTGTGTGTGTGTGTGTGTGTGTGTGTGTGTGTGCGTGTTCGTGTTTGAATGTAGTGTGTGTGTGTGTGTGTGTGTGTGTGTGTGTGTGTGTGTGTGTGTGTGTGTGTGTGTGTGTGTGTGTGTGTGTGTGTGTGTGTGTGTGTGTGTGTGTGTGTGTGTGTGTGTGTGTGTTAATCTAATTAAATTGCTAGACTGCTTTACTTACATTTCAGGAAATCCTCTCTGGTCACAGGCTCTGAAGGTCTGAAAATGCTGATTTGTTCACCTGTTGGAAAGAAGCACAATAGTGCTGAGCATTCTTGACCTGGCCATGATGGGCAGTGCAACATTATATCTGTGACTGTGAGACATACCAGTTTTAGTCATGTCCTGTAGTCCCTGGTGGAGCACATCCTGCAGTTTGTCTTTGAGCACAGTGAGGCTGTCACTCACTCTCTCAAAAAGCTCATCTGTATGCACTGAGCACGTAGATGACGTGTCAGATGTAGTGGAGGCACACAGAGACTGGAAACTCTATGAGATGCAAACAATGGATTTAAAATGGTAATAAATAATCACACACTGATTACTGTACGCTGCTTAGTAATATACACCCAGCTGAGTAAGGAGACCAACTAGATCAGCTGAGCTCCCAGAGGAAGCTGACAGCTTTGCTACACTCTGTGGCCACCAGAACTAACACTGGGCTCCATTAGCAAGAGCACATTCTACATGTCCTGCAAAAGGCAAAAGGTTGCACCTTACATACTTGCACCAGAAAATAAACAGTCTTCACAGTATTCTTTCAGATGGTTTTTGCCTCTGCTAAGGTAATATGATTGTCCTAGTTTGTGTGTACATTCGTTTGTTGTCACGTTGGCGGTCCGTGAGTATTTCTGTCCACCAGAGGGTGGAGGTCCATGCGCTCTATGAGTGCATTTCTAGTTATGTGTAGAAATTGAAAGATATTTCCCCTGACCTACGTATTCGTTGAAATAGCTCAATATTAAATGGAACCTCTTCCTATCTAGGGATGTGTTCAAAATATCGGTATCGGGATATATCGTCACTGGCCTCTTCACGATACGCATATCATATCGGAGGTCTCAGTATCGATACTTCATTTAATAGAATAAATTGAATTTTGAATGCTACACAGCAACTGCCAGACCTACAGTTTTGTGAAGGCAGTCTTTTACATGCACTACAGAAAAAAAAGTAACATTTGGTCCTTCATGTCTATTTTCTAAAAAAAATGGATAAAAACAAAAAATGTAGGTCTAAAATATAGCGCTGCACATGTGTCGATGTATCGTAACGTGACCCCAGTATCGGGATGCGTATCGTATCAGGAAGTGGTTGGCGATACCCACACCTATATCTACTATGTGTTATGATTAAATGTAATATTTATATTGTCATGGTACCTTGAGAAAACGGATGTTATTTTCACTTTGTGAGAACTGCTCCAGCTCAGCAACTCTCCTCTTCAGCTCAGCGATCTCCTGCTCCAGTGTCTCCATGAGTTCTTCACCTTGACTCACATCAGCCCTCTCCTGATCTCTGATCAGCTTCGTCACCTCAGAGCGTCTTTTCTCAATGGAGCGGATCATCTCAGTGAAGACCCTCTCACTGTTCTCCACTGCTGCATCAGCAGAACACTGTTGGAACACAAGACAACACCGCATCAAGAAAATCTCTTACAAACATCTGGGATGGGCAGCAATATATTTTCTCTGTCTTGTGATCATAATAAGGAATTAAATATGGCAGGGCAGTCTGTTGTCTTATGTGAAGGTTAACTTACCTGAAGAGTTTTTACATCCTTTCTGATGTCTTGCAGGTGTGTCTCTTTTTCTTTGATGACATCATGAAATTTTCGCTGTGTTTCACCCAGCTCTTTCTGGAAGTAAAAAAAGAAAAGTGAACGCGTAAACGTGACATATCTAAGTTAATAACACATAATTTCTTGTATAATTGTTGTTATGGATACTGATTCATTGTGAAAATAGGACCAAAGCATATATCCTTTATACAGGGCCATACTGGTACCTACACACAAGCGTAATATCTGGGCCTTTCTCCGGTATATACATTTTTCACGGCATCTGCTCATACAATTGGTCCTACTTGTAGTAGATAGAACCACACATACAGTATTATTTGCTTCACTATATGAGTGATTCTACGATTCCCCTACGCTTTTGGCAAAAGCAAAATGTCAATTATCAGTATTTTTTTTCAACTAAATGACCTAGATGTTTACATAGTGTATATATTTAAGTTTCCAAACAAACAAATTGCCAAGCTTAATCTTAAATCATTTGATAAATACTCTAATGAAAGCGAACATTTGCTTAATTATTTTGTCAACAGTGTTATGGACAAATACTATGTCATTTCAAACATATATAAAAATACTACAGAGTTGAAACAATATATGTTTGAAAGTGCTTATGTCCCTTAGCAGTAATGTTGTCTTTAATCTGTGCAACTGATATAGAAAATGTGATTGTTGAGCTTCATAAGTAGGATTTTATGAGTCACTGTGATACAGACTGACACATTTTTCATCATAAATCCCTGTAACGTCTGATTTGAATATAGTCACCCTCCTTACACAAGACTTCCTTCTCCAGAGATAATCCCTAGTGTATGTTCATAGGATTTTTCCAACACATAAGGGATCAATAGCGCAAAAACACTTTCAAAACAGTCAACGGTGTTACTCAACGGTGTTACGGTCAACAGTGCAGGGGAACAAGTCGGCACTTTTTTAGGAGAAAAAACAGAGCAGACAAACCCATCTCCCTAGAACACAAATTATTTAGTTTGTTTGTCTGTCAATATGGATATAAATTGGCAAAAACATACTCCTCCTCAACTGTCATCAGTGTTGCCAGATTGGGCTGGTTCCCGCCCAATTGGGCTGCTTAGGATGGCCGGGTGCGGGTAAAAATGGCATCTATCAGAAACACCTTCCCACTGCCATATAAATCAATAGAATTGGGCGGGTTTTTAGGGCGGATTTTGATCACTTTTTGGGCTGGAAATAATCAGCCTCATCTGGCAACCCTGACTGTCATACTTAATTGTAACACCATTGACGGTAACACTGTTGACATTTCAGCCATTTTTATGGTGTTGTGCTAACTGAGGACCTCAGAAGTTCCACCACAACACCTTAATCAATTCATGTATCTGTATGCTTTATCTGTGTTTTTCTACATGTGATTTCTAATTCAGATTCTTATGAATATGTTGATAACACCGTTGACAGGCAATTTTCCCGCTATGAGAACATGAAAAAGAATGGATTAAATTATGGAAGGATGGAGCTCAATATTTACCAAAAAGTCTTCCCGTATCCTGCCAAAGAGGTTATGACATCACATGATGTTATTCGTATGGCCTAAGACCAAACCATTACTGATTTATGGAGGAGGTTTCAGACCGTGACACCGTTAACACAGTTTTCGTGGACAAACACAAAATGGCAAATTTCATGTATAATGGAAAGGACAGTGGTCTTTCTGACAGTTTTGTCATATTGTGATGATAACTGTGAATCAACATTTGCAATCGTCTTGGGCAAAACAAGTTTCTTTACATGCTAATATGAAGACTGAATCTGACATTTGGAAAACAGGACGGCATGAAAACGCCCAAAACCAGTATTAAATATTCATTCTTGCTGAGGGAAATAATGCTATGTCTACACTTTCTGAATTATATGAAAGATAAATGTTTTCTAATGTCCAAAACATCATTGGATGCAGTTAATAGTTAGTGGAATTGCCAAATAAAATCCACGGACTTAAAAGTGTAGGCGAATTAGAGAATCACTCATATGATACCAAGGAAGTTTCTGCCAGATTGAAAAAAATCAAAAAAGTATGGCTACATATATAAATACTGAATATTTATGCCTGGAATATTTTAAATTTCTTTTTTGTTATGGAGTGTTTTAAACCATAACTAAATCTTAACTTGATTGATAATGGACCATTTCTGCTATTGAGGGAATATATGATGCCTCACCTGTTTCTCTGTCCTCTCTGCTGCAACTGAAACGGTGTCATGTCCTTTGTGTTCATACATGACACACAGCATGCATATGCATGTCTGATCAGTGCGACAGAAGACCTCCAGCAGTTTATCATGCTGACAGCAGATCAGATCCTCTAGTTTACCAGCAGCACCAATCACTTTGTGTTTCTTTCCTGGGAAGAGATCATTGTGAGACGTGAAGTGAGTTTCACAGTAAGAGGAGAGACACTCCAGACAGGACTTGACAGCCTTCCGCTTTCTCCCAGAGCAGACGTCACACTCCACATCTCCAGGTCCAGCGTAGCAGTGGGCAGCAGGAGCAGACTGGAGTCCCAGAAGCTTCAGCTTCTCCACCACTTCAGCCAGCATTGTGTTTCTGCCCAGAACTGGCCTTGGAGTAAAAGTCTGTCTGCACTGTGGGCAGCTGTAGACTCCCTTTGGATCCTCTTGATCCCAGCAGCCTGAGATACAATCCATACAGAAACTATGTCCACAGGGAATAGTCACCGGATCCTTTAAAAGATCCAAACAGATTGCACAAGTGAACTGGTCCTGAGCTAATAATACACTGGCCTCTGCCATGTTTGCACTGTTATCTTTCTCTTGCGTTGAACTCTTTATCCCTCTCTGGGTTACGTTCTGTCTCTCCCACAGAGCAGCAAAGCAGGAAGAGCAGGAAGCAGAGCTGAGTTTCATTTCTGTGTAAAAGGGCCGTGCCCTAAGCAGGGGGAGTGGCCTCTGGAGCCAGGAACAGAACAACACACAGAGAGGACAGAAAAGAACTTTGAGTTGTTGTAATCTGTCCCTCCCAATTCCACTCAGTAATTTATAACATTGCTTGGTTACTTAGTTTGCAAAATGAATTTGTCATCTTGCACTAGGGAATGTGTAGTGTAGATTTGTAATGAAATGCTTCATGAGAGCTGTTTCTGTTGTTTGAAGGGCAACATATTTTTTCTTAACTGGATTGGACCATTTTGTCCTCATTTGGGACTAGATTTGAGATTTGACTTGACTTTGACTCGACTTCACCTCTGGAGACAGTTATTTTACATCTGAACAGCAGAGGGCAGGAGTGAGCTTGCAATAAACCCCTCAATGCCAAACTTTGTTTGCCTCAGTCACAGAAGTACAGTATGAGTAATTGATGTACAACGCTATTCTGAATTACAGATGAAATATGAATAAGTTGGAGATTTTGTTCGGCCTATCATCTCCAACTTATTCACATTTCATCTCTAATTATTGTTGTACCGTTATTGTGATCTACTGAGGTGGAAGAGTCTTTGCATGTCTGAGGGCCTAATTGATGAGAGCAAAATACTGTACATATTTTCTTGCTTTTGGTGTGAGTGCGTGTGTGCGTGCGTGTGTGCGTGCGTGCATGCGTGTACTGCACATTGTAAAAATATAGTAGGCTAGTGAAGAGGAGGATATTCACCCATTCCGGGTTTGAATCTGAGCTTCCAAGGTAGCAAACGTCTGCTTTCTGCTTGAGGATCAGCACACCACCCAAACCCCTATGGCAGGGATGTCAAACTTAAATTGACTGAGGGCCAAAATCAAAATTTGGAATTAAGTCGTGGGCCGAACTCAACTAAAATGGGCTAAAATTGTGCATTCATGCACCTCATAGTCATACTTAAATTTCACATACACTCTTTCCCATCATATTTGTCTGTTCAAATGTGTCTGCACATCCTGTGATACAGCAAATTTCAGTTCAAGTTGTGTTACACTGTACATTCCTTCCCGAATTTGATGCATAACCTATTGTTTTTTGCACTTTTAAGATTCAAGATTCAAGATTCAAGATTAGTTTATTACGTCTTATTATAGGTTTGAAGCCTATAAAGAGTAAAAATTGTTGTGTTTTTCTTGTGTCCTCAAAAAGATTTAAAAAAATAAAAATAAAAAAGAGGAGTACTGGTGGGCAGCGGTGTAGTCTACTTTTTTGAAGTGGGTATACTGTATATTCGAGCATTTTTTGAAGTGGGTACACTGTATGCTATTCAAAACAATGGATCAATCAATTTTAAGTGGGTATACTGAAGCCCCTAAAATTTTGAAGTGGGTATACTCCGTATACCTGCGTTCTACGTAGACTACACCACTGCTGGTGGGGTACAGGCTGGTGTGTGTATGCATGTGTGAATCTGTGTGTGCGTGTGCACATGCGTGCGTGCATGTGTGCACACATCTGCACTCACAGTGTAGGAAATCTGCCCTTGTCATCCTCTCGGCAGATATGTGCAA
The DNA here is from genome assembly GCF_034702125.1 of Engraulis encrasicolus. NCBI lineage: Eukaryota > Metazoa > Chordata > Actinopteri > Clupeiformes > Engraulidae > Engraulis > Engraulis encrasicolus. The sequence goes on along the minus strand of NC_085865.1, from coordinate 11,952,203 downwards.
CACTTCAGTGGGGAGAGGCTGGTCTGAGTCTGACATACAGAGTCTGCTGATTTGATCACACATGTTGCTTCTCCTTCCTCTGAGACAGACTTGTCCACATCCTGGTTGAGAGGAGAGCTCCTCTGCAGCTACAGGGGGATGAAATGCTTTCCTGGGTCTCACCGCGTCCTTGGTGTCCATTGCAGAGCAGGTTTGTTCACACACTGTGGACAGTCAAATTCTTCACTCCGATGTGCTCTGACTTCCATGCAGTCTGGAGAATGGAGATGCCTAAGAGTATCAATATGAATAGTGCAATAAATGTAATCCAATCAGACCGCTACCCTGACCGAGAGAAAGGAACAGCAGGACTATCCATTGTGAAGAGCCATTCAGGAGACAAAAGGAACAGGAAAACAATTTGTTTTCCAGGTGATGATATGGGCCTATGAAGTTACAATTATTGGCATGTGTGTGGACTGGAATGTAACGAGGGAGTGAACAAACCAGTTGGTGGAGGAACATAAATAGGCCTACTGTGTTTAAATCATAGTGGAGGTGAATTTCCATCTAAAATCAATGATGGTTTGCTGAGGGAAATGCACTTCATTTTCCCTCCAGAATTGCGAAGGAAATATTTATTGTGACACATTGTCAGCTGCTCTTGGTGTGATTACATGATATGGCCAGCAGTGGAGGCTGTGCAGCAGTGGTAACAGAGCAGTCGGTCATCTCTGGTACCGGTATTTTCGAAGCAGGTTTTACTGTATGTTGCTTTTAAATGCCAAAGTCAATATCTAATGCAATTGGCCAGGATCTTGCAATGCAGTGCTCTTGTTTTCTTTAAGTGAATGATGGAGGCGGGACAGTCAAGATCATTCAATTATATACTTTATTGTTGCATTTTTATTACATTAATTATTTCATATAAATCCAATCAAAGTGTTTAGGTATATACTCATTGTTGTTCAAGAACAAAAAAACACTTGGAAGATGAAGAATGTACCATATATTAATGTTTACAGACAGTGTTATATAAACATCCATTAGCCACCACCTGTAGATGAACAGTAAAGTATGCACCACATTAGTAACCAGGAAGACCACACATTACATCTACAGCCAGGATGAACTGAATATGACCTGGTAAGGGACGACTACATTTTGACCATTATCTTCATCAGATTCTCAATGGTTGAAACGTAATCCTGCCATGGAATGGAAATCATAATAAAACACATGTGTGTTTACTCCTCACTCCAGGACTTCTGTCAGCCTTTACCCTGCATCTTCACCTGGAATGTGGACAATCTCCACTCTTCATTGGTCAGGGACGACCCAATGACAGCAGCTGACACCAGTATACTGAGAGCATGACAGCACTGGGTGATGACCTCGCTATTGACACTGGAGGGCCTGGCAGACAATATATCTGAGGAGTAATAATGAAATACTGAACACCCATTCTACAAGCAATTCAACAAGCAAACAAATAAACAAAAAAGTTTCACTATCAGCACTCACAATATTTCAACAGGGCAAGATCATGTAATCACTGAAAAATGCTCTCATCTAAACTGAATATCGCAAAGAGTGGGAATTCTAAATCGGTTCACAAGATACATTCCTTTTTAGCATATAAATGTGTTTTTGTGCTGGTTTGTCATCACTGACAGAGTGTAGTTGAAAGCGCGTACATCCAGCAGAAAAGCATCAGCAGGTGCCAAATCAAAAAATTGTCATATAGGATTGGGAAAGGATCTGCACACGACTTGCAAAAGACTTAATTTATTTGGAGCAACGTTTCGATCATAGATCTTCTTCAGGCATCTTCTTATCACTGAAACAATTTGATTTTGCTGCCAACATTGTAGAGCCAAAAGGCAGGATATAGTGGCTCAGTGAATGTGGTCTCTACTTTGTGCAGCAGAGTCATAGTGTCAGCAGAGACACTGTAGAAGCTCAGAGTTCCTGCCCTGTGATCCACATACACTCCTATTCTAGAGGAGATCTGATCATGAGGGAGATTAATTGATTCATTATTATAGCGGAAGCAGAACCCAGATGAATAGCACTCCAATGCCCAGGACTTTGTATTGTACCCAAAATAAACATAACTATTACTTCCTTTTCTCTTCAGCCCCTTGTATGAAACAGCTATATGGACATCATACCCAGACACCTCGACCTCCCAGTAGCACCTGGCAGATGTAGCCTCTGAACACATCACCTGTGCCACACGACTAAATCTGTCTGGATGATCAGGATATGACTGACTCGTTTTAACCCTTTCTGCAACTCTGTTTCCCTCAGACAGTTTCAGCTGATTATGAGCCGTGTTGGGGTCCAATGTCAGCTGATGGGAATCTGTAGTTGGGTTTAAAATAATAATAATACATTTGTTAACAATTTACCAAACATGTAGTCCAGTAGCACTGTGAAACAATGAACTGTTATCATTAAATTACAGTTTACATGTCACCTTACATGAACCCCTTTCACACAACCCAAACATATAGCCTACAGTAGACCCCAAATTGCATGTGATTCAGAAAATCTTTATGTGCAGTAGGCTATGTGACAATTAATCATCCTTGTATCCTGTTGTGTATCCTGCAGTGTGTATTTCAGTAGGTGTGTGTGCACGTGTGTGTGCGTGTGTGTGTGTGTGTGTGTGTGTGTGTGTGTGTGTGTGTGTGTGTGTGTGTGCGCGCACGCGCAGGCGCACGTGTGTTCTGGGTGTTAGTCTAATTAAGTTGCTTAACTGCTTTACTTACATATCAGGAAATCCTCTCTGGTCACAGGCTCTGAAGGTCTGAACATGCTGATTTGTTCACCTGTTGGAAAGAAGCACAATAGTGCTGAGCATTCTTGACCTGGCCATGATGGGCAGTGCAACATTATATCTGTAACTATGGGGGTGCCACAAGGTTCCATATTGGGACCTTTGTTGTTCAGCACTTACATAAATGATCTTCCATCTGTATGTGAGGTTGTGGAGATACTGATGTATGCTGACGACACTGTATTATTTACACACGGCAAAGATCCAGAACAGGCGGCCAGCAAACTGACTCAAACACTAACTAAGGTCTCAATGTGGTTAAAAACCTCCTGTCTCACACTAAATACCAACGAAACTGTTACAATGTATTTTCACAATAGATTTAAACTAAATGTTGTTCCAGACATACATGTTGATGGAACAAAGCTAAATAATGTTGATGAGTTTAAATATTTAGGTGTGACCTTAGATTCTACTCTTAGTTTTAAGAAACACATTAAAAAGCTGGGTAATACTGTAAAGTATAGTATATCAAATTTTAGACATATCCGTAACTCTCTGAGTATTGATGCTGCTGTGACTTACAGTCCCAGGAAAAAGTTTGTACACCCTTTGACATTTCTTACATTTCTGTCAAAATTGATCATAAAATATGGTCTAAACTTCCTGGAAATCACAAGAAGGAACAACCAGAGTCTGCTTTAACTAATTCAACCCAAACATTTACAAGTTTTCATATTTTCATTGGCCATAAGGTGTAAACATTCACAGGACAGCAAGGCATAAGTAAGTACACCCTTGCATTCAATAGGTTTTAACCCTAAGTTAGTCGCAATAACCTCAACCAGATGTTTCCTGTAGTTGCAGATCAGATTAACAAAATAATCTGGATGTATCTGGTCTCCCTCTTCTTTAGAAAACTGCCTCTCGTCAGCAAGGTTTGTGGGATGTCTGGAGTGCATAGCTTTCTTGACTTCATGCCATATAATCTCAATTGTTTTTTGTCAGGGCTTTGACTGGGCTATTCCAGAATGTGTATTTCATTATTATGAAGCCATTCTAAAGTCGATTTGCTTCAAAAGTATGGGTTGTTGTCACATTTCAGCACCCATCCTCTTGTGTGCTTCAACTGTGTGACAGACTACCTCACTTTTTTCTGTAAAATATCTCGATAAACTTCAGAGTTCATTGTTCCACTGATAATAGCAAACTGAAAAGGGCCTGAGGCAGCAAGGTAGCCGCATATAATGATGCTCCCTCCACCATACTCAAAGGTGGAGATGATGTTTTGGTGAAGGTGTGGTTCTCCAGTTCTCCTCCAAACATGACATTGTGTGTTCCCCTGAACAATTCAACTTTGGTTTCAACGTTGGTCTACAGAATATTTTGCAGCAATTCTATGAAGCATATAAATGCTTTTTCGCAAACCTCAAAGGTGCAGCAATATTTTTTTGGACAGAAACCCCATTAATTTTAGATTGGCAGAATGAATCCCATTTTTAGCTTGATTACATCTCCTCTTCTGAGTATGGTAGCGGGAGCATCATTATATGCGGCTACCTTGCTGTCTTAGGCCCTTGACAGTTTGCTATTATCAGTGGAACAATGAACTCAAGTTTATTGTGATATTTTACAGAAAAAAACGTGAGGAAGTCTGTCACACAGTTGAAGCACACAAAAGTATGGGTCCTGAAATGTGACAACAACCCATACTTTAGAAGCAAATCGACTTTAGAATGGCTTCATAATAATGAAATACACATTCTGAAATAGCCCTGACAAAAAACAATTGAGATTATATGGCATGAAGTCAAGAAAGCTATGCACTCCAGACATCCCACAAACCTTGCTGATGAGAGGCAGTTCTCTAAAGAAGAAGGAGACAAGATACAAACAGATTGTTTTGTTAATCTGATCTGCAACTACAGGACAAGTCTGGTTGATGATATTGCAACTAACTGAGGGTTAAAACCTACTTAATGCAAGGGTGTACTTACTTATGCCCTGCTCTCCTGTGAATGTTATGGCCTTATGACCAATAAAAATATGATAACATGTAAATGTTTGTGTGGAATTAATTAAAGCAGACTCTGATTGTTCCTTCTTGAGATTTCCGGGAAGATCAGACCATGTTTTATGATCAATTTTGACAGAAATGTAAGAAATTTCAAATGGTGTACAAACTTTTTCCTGGGACTGTATGTCAATGCTATGATTATGTCCCACCTGCATTATTGTTTATCAAGCTGGTCCCAGGCCAACAAGACTGTCTTAAAATCCATTGATTCACTATACAAGCAGGCCCTGAAGGTCCTAGATAGAAGATATTTTCAGTACCACCATTGTCCTATACTGAGCAAGTATAATATGCTCAGCCTTGAAAACATCATACAATTTTCTGATCTGCGGCTAATCCATAAAATTATTCACAATGCAGCACCCCCACCCCTAAGAACATTTGTTCAACCCTGCTCTGAATTGATGAGCAGAACGTCAAGATCCACCATCAGGGGTGATTGTAGTCTCCCAATCCGACAAACTGCTTTTGCTCAGTCAGCCTTCTCCTTCAGGGCAACCAAAACATGGAATAGTCTACCCAGTAACCTAAAAAGTATTACTGATTATCAGGCCTTCTCAAGGGGTGTGAAAAAATGGATATTAACCAACCAGTCTTGTCAACATTAATCATATGTTTTTTAAAATATGACTCACACTGTATGACATTTTAGTGTGTGTGTGTGTGTGTGTGCGTGTGTGTGTGTGTGTGTGTGTGTGCGTGTGTGCGTGTGTGCGTGTGTGTGTGTGTGTGTGTGTGTGTGTGTGTGTGTGTGTGTGTGTGTGTGTGTGTGTGTATGTTTGACCCATGGCCTATGGATGTGCTTACTTGTTTATATCTTGTTTATGTTAATGTATTTTAATATTTGTTTTACCTGTCCAGGGACTGCAGATGGAAATTAGCTATAGCTATAATCTGGCACAAGCCATCTTTTTACTTCTGTAATCAATGTGTATTGTGCATGGTCCCTGTTGAACTAAACTAAATAAACTAAACTAAAACTAAACTAAACTGTGAGACATACCAGTTTTAGTCATGTCCTGTAGTCCCTGGTGGAGCACATCCTGCAGTTTCTCTTTGAGCACAGTGAGGCCGTCACTCACTCTCTCAAAAAGCTCATCTGTATGCACTGAGCACGTAGATGACTTGTCAGATGTAGTGGAGGCACACAGAGACTGGAAACTCTATGAGATGCAAACAATGAATTTCAAATGTAAATAAATAATCACACACTGATTACTTTATGCTGCTTAGTAATATACACCCAGCTGAGTAAGGAGACCAACTAGATCAGCTGAGCTCCCAGAGGAAGCTGACAGCTTTGCTACACTCTGTGGCCACCAGAACTAACACTGGGCTCCATTAGCAAGAGCACATGTCCTGCAAAAGGCAAAAGGTTGCACCTCACATACTTGCACCAGAGAATAGTCTATACTTTTTATTTATAGAGAGCATTACAATCTGAACATGTATTACTTTCCCTCTTCTATTCCTTGAAATAGTTCATTAATATTTGAAGAATGTATTTCCTATTAATTAGGCCATGTGTGATGGTTATATGTAGTGTTTATGCTACCATGTTACCTCGAGAAACTTTATGTTATTTTCACTCTGTGAGAACTGTTCCAACTCAGCAACTCTCCTCTTCAGCTCAACGATCTCCCGCTCCAGTGTCTCCATGAGTTCTTCAGCTCGACTCACATCAGCTCTCTCCTGATCTCTGATCAGCTTCGTCACCTCAGAGCGTCTTTTCTCAATGGAGCGGATCATCTCAGTGAAGACCCTCTCACTGTTCTCCACTGCTGCATCAGCAGAACTCTGTTGGAACACAAGACAACACCGCATGGAGAACATCTGTTACAAACTTCTGTGATTGGCAGCAAGACATTTTCTCCGTATTGTGTCTTGTGAGGAACTAATTATGGCAGTGCTGTCCGTTGTCTTGTGCGAAGTTTAACCACCTGAAGAGCTTTTACAGCCTTTCTGAGGTCTTGCAGGTGAGTCTCTTTTTCTTTGAAGATGTCATGGAATTTTCTCTGTGTTCCTCCCAGATCTTTCTGGAAGTAAAAAAAATGAAACTAAATGTGTAAACTTGAAATATAATCACAATATATTACAATATGTCCTTTAAACAATGCCATAGCACTGGTTTACTGGTCCCTACACACAGCATAATCGTTGGGCCTTTCTGTGGTATACAGTTCTCAGGCATCTGCTCATAAGACCTACTTGTAGTAGATAGAGCCATGTCATTTAACTGAGTGAAAAGTAATATACATAAAGTATTATTTACCTTAATGTATGATATCTTGCAATTTATGGATGTCTGTATGTTAATAAATGTATGCTTGGTATATATTCAATATTCTTTTCAGGTGTGTTTTAACTAAAACTTAACTTGATTGAAGTATGCCATTTCTGCTATTGAAAGGATACAACACCTCACCTGTTTCTCGGTCCGCTCTGCTGCAATTGAAACTGTGTCATGGCCTTTGTGTTCGTCCATGACACACAGCATGCATATACATGTCTGATCAGTGCGACAGAAGACCTCCAGCAGTTTATCATGCTGAGAGCAGATCAGATCCTCTAGTTTACCAGCAGCTTCAATCACTTTGTGCTTCTTCCCTGGGAAGAGGTCGTTGTGAGACATAAAGTGAGTTTCACAATAAGACGACAGACACTCCAGACAGGACTTGACAGCCTTCCGCTTTCTCCCAGAGCAGACGTCACACTCCACATCTCCAGGTCCAGCATAGCAGTGGGCAGCAGGAGCAGACTGGAGTCCCAGAAGCTTCAGCTTCTCCACCACTTCAGCCAGCATTGTGTTTCTGCCCAGAACTGGCCTTGGAGTAAAAGTCTGTCTGCATTGTGGGCAGCTGTAGACTCCCTTTGGATCCTCTTGATCCCAGCAGCCTGAGATACAATCCATACAGAAACTGTGTCCACAGAGAATAGTCACCGGATCCTTTAAGAGATCCAAACAGATTGCACAAGTGAACTGATCTTGAGCTAAAAACACACTGGCCTCTGCCATGTTTGCAATGTTATCTTTCTCTCGTCTTTCAGTCTTTATCCCTCTCTGGGTTACGTTCTGTCTCTCCCACAGAGCAGCAAAGCAGGAAAAGCAGGAATCAGAGCTGAGTTTCATTTCTGTGTAAAAGTGCCGTGCCCTAAGCAGGGGGAGTGGCCTCTGGAGCCAGGAACAGGGCAACACACAAAGAGGACAGAAAATAACTTTGAACTGTTGTAATCTGTCCCTACCGATTCCACTCAGTAATTTATAACATTGCTTGATTACAAGATTTGTAATGAAATGCTTCATGAGAGCCGTTTCTGTTGTTTGTAGGGCAACATATTTTTTCTTAACTGGATTGGACCATTTTGTCCTCATTTGGGACTAGATTTGAGATTTGACTTGACTTTGACTCGACTTCACCTCTGGAGACATTTATTTTACATCTGAACAGCAGAGGGCAGGAGTGAGCTTGCAATAAACCTCTCAATGCCCAAACTTTGTTTGCCTCAGTCACAGAAGTACAGTATGAGTAATTGATGTGCAACGCTATTCTAAATTAGAGATGAAATATGAACAAGTTGGAGATTTTGTTCGGCCTATCATCTCCAACTTTTTCACATTTCATCTCTAATTATTGTTATGCCGTTATTGTGATATACTGAGGTGGAAGAGTCTTTGCATGTCTGAGGGCCTAATTGATGAGGCCAATAAACTGTATACTTTTCTTGCTTTATACTGTACATATTTTCTTGCTTTTGGTGTGCGTGTGTGCATGCGTGCGTGTGTGCGTGCGTGCGTGTGTGCGTGTACTGCACATTGTAAAAATATAGTAGGCTAGTGAAGAGGAGGATATTCACCCATTCCGGGTTTGAATCTGAGCTTCCAAGGTAGCAAACGTGTGCTCTCTGCTTGAGGATCAGCACACCACCCAAACCCCTATAGTAACTCCATCATACTGTATAGTATGCAGCCTGTATGTTTTTATTATGGATCTGATATGTGATCTGACAACAAGACATCTCTAGCATACATCATATATTATTAAGAGATTTGTTTTTTAGATGCGTCCCACGCATCTCTATAAGAGGCTTTGGTGTCCGTCCGTCCGTCCGTCCGTCCCTCCGTCCGTCCGTCCGCCCTCCCGTGATGAGTTTCTGAATTGTGATTCCCTCTTGTGATTCCCTCTTGTGTCCACAAGGTGGCAGTCGCTCAGTGGAGTGGCAGAGCTCAGTTTTGGCCTGGAGCTCATGCGTGCAAACCAAAACGTCTACCATAATGGTTAGCAAACCGGCTACGCAGCTGATTGATTGCATTATCTGACACAACTGCAGAAGCACAGAAGTCTGTATGCATATTCCATCCATGTGTGCCATGAAATAGGAAGGCATGAGACATTTGCAGATAGCGTTTCCTATGTACACATCTATGGCCAAGAGACCGTGCTCTTTGCCAGTGAGAAAAACATGGCGGCACTTCCTGTTGATTTTCACATGAAAGTTTTGCTTAATTTAAAGTCCCTAAGCGACTATAAATGTTGTGGCTTCCATATATTGATGTAAAAGTGCCCCACGAAGTAATGAAGCACAACAAAGTTACTCCACATTACCATTTTACCACTCGTTTTTCTATGCTAACAGGGTAGCTAATGTAGCATTGTAAATGATCCAGGGAGAAAGGGGGAAATGTTGTGATTTCAGTCCGCCTGAGGCAACGATTTTCGTGGGGAAGATGACCTGCATCTCGGTGGCATTGAACCACGCCCCCGTGCTTTATTTTCCCCAGACGTTTAATCGCATTTAAGTGAAAGTGCCATGTATACACATCGCAAAATAACTCTTAATCCGATCTATTTAAATCGCATTTATTAAATCGGACTTAAAAACATCATGTACACGTAGCCAATGTCTCATTGATTAGTTTATGGAACTTGCGGTTTGTCTGTTACGGTCCACGAAGACAATATCCACGTGAAAACGCAAACGCCTGCAAACCACTGTTTTGACAGAAATACAGTTCACCTGTCGCCTACTCTGTTTTCTTCCCAAAGCAGCATTTAAAAGTATTCCATGAAATCCAACATCAACGTCACTTCAAATAGGTGACAGCATCATGCACACACATGAAATAACACTTCAGTGAGGGGGGGACATAACTGCTCTCATATTAAAGTGAAAAGAGAATTTCACATTTTAGTTTATTTAATGTAGGCCTATGCAAAATTGCAAATAGCCTATTCATTGAAATCTGTCCAGAAAGGGTTGTAATGTTTGCCTGTTTTTTTATGTTTGTAATTATTAAAAAAAAAAAAAAAAATCGTGATTTAAAAAAAAAATAGCCTAACAAAAATAGAGATTTTATGTTAAAAAAAATGTGAGATGGGATGGACCGATGGCCCCCCTAACCTAAATTCGCCTTAGGTCCCCACATTGCTAAATGTAGTGTAAGGGATTATTTTGAAAAGACAGTAACATGTAATCAGCAATGCATTACAGTTTTTCAGTAACTTGCCCAACACTGTTGAAATCCTATGGTACTTTTTCAAATCCAGGCTTATACAGTACATGGTAGGCTTATTGATAAATTGCCTTGACAGGTTATGAGGAGGCCAAGGGGGCGTTTGGGCAAAAAAGGTTCAGAACGGGCATAGACGGACGCATCTGTTGTCCGCCTGTCGGACTTGTTTTATTTCATCTTTTCTGACGGCAGAAATAAATAGATTTAATCAAGTACATTTAAAATGAATTACATAAAAGGCAGTGAGACATTAATTAACATTGTTTCTTAAATCAAAGATTTCCTCTATTAGCTTAACTTTATTTTAGAGCGTGTATGAAGACAAAGGGGCAGAGTGAAAGTGGTCTGAACTTTGTGCAGCAGGGTCAGTTCATCATTGGAGACATTGAAGAAGGACAGAGCTGCTGCTTTGTGATTCACATACACTCCTAATCTGGAGGTGCTCAGTTCCAGAACAATGTCAGTCTCTTCATTGCCATGCAGGAAGGTGAACTTTGCAGGAGAACAGCTCAGACTCCAAGACTGGTGATTGTGTCCAAGCCAGGCGTCCATTCCCCATCCTGTCCTGCTGATGTCTTTGTAGGCCACTGCTATGTATATGAATGATGTCCACTGGACTTCCCAGTAGCAGACTGCAGGTGTCTCTTCTCTGCAGAGCACTTGGTGGTGCCTCTGGAACCTCTCTGGGTGATCGGTACACGGCTGGCCCACGTCATGATTTGCCACCTCCCTGTTACTCTCTGACAGACATAGCCATCTGTTGGGGTCCAGAGTAAAATGATACGAATCTATAAAGGAGATGATTATTTTCACAAATAGATATACTGTAAATGTAGATGAATACGTTTTCATAGCAAACATTTTACATTTCTTCACACATATGATGCATAACCAACTTAATATTTTTAAAATTAATTTTTTGCATTTTTACTGGTGTGGTACAGCAGGCCAGTTTCTCTCTCTCTCTCTCTCTCTCTCTCTCTCTCTCTCTCTCTCTCTCTCTCTCTCTCTCTCTCTCTCTCTCTCTCTCTGTGTGTGTGTGTGTGTGTGTGTGTGTGTGTGTGTGTGTGTGTGTGTGTGTGTGTGTGTGTGTCCGCACGCGCAGGCGCGCGCTTGGGTGCATGTGTGCATGTGTCTACACCTGCACTCGCAATGTAGGAAATCTGCCCTTTGTCATAACTTTTGGCAGAGATCTGCAACACTTCAGTGGGGAGAGGCTGGTCTGAGTCTGCCATACAGAGTCTGCTGATTTGATCACACATGTTGCTTCTCCTTCCTCTGAGACAGACTTGTCCACATCCTGGTTGAGAGGAGAGCTCCTCTGCAGCTACAGGGGGATGAAATTCTTTCCTGGGTCTCACCGCGTCCTTGGTGTCCATTGCAGAGCAGGTTTGTTTTCACACTGAGGACAGTCAAACTCTTCACTTCAATGTGCTCTGACATTCATGCAGTCTGGATGGAGGTGCCCAAGAGTATCAATATTATTACAGTATACTAGCCTGATAAACCAGCCTAAATGGATTGGATGGCAAAACATTTTGCCGTCCAGCAGTTGGCGCTGGTTTTCCAGGCTAATAGTATACTGAAAGTTCAATAAATTGAAATCCATCTGACCGCTATCCTGGTGATGAGAGAAAGAAACAGCAGGACTATCCACCGTGAGGAGCCATTCAGGAGACAAACAGAACAGGAAAAGAGTTTGTTTTCCAGGTGACGACATATGAGGATGTTACTAGTTGTCATGTGTGTTGACTGGAATGTAATGAGGGATGTGGTGAAGGGAACAAACCAGCTGCTGGTGGAACATAAATACTTGTCTATGTCCTGTATGGTTAAATCATAGAAGAGGTGCATTTCCATCTAAAATCAATGATGGTTTGCTGAGGGAAATGCACTTTATTATTTTCCCTCCAGGATTGCAAAGGAAATATTTACTGTGACTCATGGCTGCACCAGTCAGCTGTCAGTCTTGGTGTATTTACATGAGATGGACAGCAGTGGGGGCTGTGGATCTGTGGTAACCAAAACAGAGCAGTCTGTCATCTCTAGCCTTGTAAACCAGCGCCACCCGCTAGACACAGACACTTTTTAAATTACACATCCAGTCTCACATTTAGGCTGGTTTATCAGGCTATGTCATTCTCTGGTATGTAATCTGTACATTTTTAAAGCAGGTTTTATGTTGCTTTTAAATGCCAAAGTCAATATCTAATGCAATTGGCCAGGATCTTGCAATGCAGTGCTCTTGTTTTCTTTAAGTGAATGATGGAGGTGGGACAGCCAAGATCATTCAATTATATACTTTATTATTGCATTATTATTACATTAATCATTTCATATAAATTCAATCAAAGTGTTTATGTACTGTATAGGCCTATACTCATTGTTGTTCAAGAACAAAAAAACACTTGGAAGATGAAGAATGTACCATATATTAATGTTTACAGACAGTGTTATACAAACATCCATTAGCCACCACCTGTAGATGAACAGTAAAGTATGCAGCACATTAGTAACCAGGAAGACCCCACATTACATCTACAGCATGATGTATGAATATGACCTGGTAAGGGACGACTACATTTAGATCATTATCTTCATCAGATTCTCAATGGTCGAAACGTAATCCTGCCATGGAAAACATAGGTCTATGTGTGTTTACTCCTCACTCCAGGACTTCTGTCAGCCTTTACCCTGCATCTTTACCTGGAATGTGGACAATCTCCACTCTTAATTGGTCAGGGACGACCCAATGACAGCAGCTGACACCAGTATACTGAGAGCATGACAGCACTGGGTGATGACCTCGCTATTGACACTGGAGGGCCTGGCCAAGAATATATCTGGGAAGTAGATACTGAACACCCATTCTAATTGCAATTCTACAAACAAACAAAAAAAACCCAAAGAAACCAAAAATACAAGGTCATGTTATCATTGAAAAATTCTCGCAAAAGTTGAAATTCTGAAAAGGTTCACAATATATATTTGCTTTTTGGCATATACAGTAGACCAGTGGCGGCTGGTAGTCTGTCAAACAGGGGAGGCTGTTCAATTACAATATGTCCAGAACGCAAAAAAAAAAGGGGGGGGGGGGGGGGGGGGGGGTCAATTTTGACACACATCTTACATTGGTCCTGAGCCACATATGGCCTCACACACTAAAGGACTCTTGTTGAAACAAATTTGTTAATCATTAATCATTATCCCCCTTGTAGCCTATTCATAGGGACATTTTATTATTATTATTATTATTATTATTATTATTATTATTATTATTATTATTATTATTATTATCATTAGGCCTACCTCCGCCACATAATGATGTGATTGAGTTTGCCTTCGTTGTCTTTGTTCATTACTGGGTGCACGGCTTAACTTACCACTAGAGGTTGCAAAATCTTTAATTATTTACCAGACATTGCCAACACAGTAGGAAACAAGGACTCGCCACTCACGGGACTTGGCAGTTAACCAGTTGGTCAGACACCACACCACGAAAGCTCAAAAGAAACGGTTGTTCTTCCCTACCTTTTTCACCAAGTCAATATTAGGCAGTGCTCTGCTCTGCTCCTTGATATTCATTTTCTCCTCATAAGGACGACTGGAATTCGCCAGAATTTAATCCACAATGCTTGGCATTTTGCATAGCTCTCTAGCTTTCTTGCAAGCTAGCCCTAACGAAAAGTAGGCAACTTCAACTTTTGAATTGGGAGATTAAAAAGGATAAGGACGTGCCACTATTAAGACTTTATGAATAGCTTCCCCACTGGTTACCACGACGAAACTTCTCAGTCAAATTAATAACATATCCGCATTTCGAAATGAAATCAACTACTGTAGCCTACTGACACGGGGTTCACCCAATCACAAGTCGGAGCTCCAGTCTCCGGTCCCTCCCCCCTCCTCTCTCTTCTCCATTCACTCCCAGTGAGGCTCAGTCTCAAAATCAAAAAAATTTCACGGCAATAGCCAATGACCGTTTAGCATTTTTCCATTGAAAAAGCATACAATCCCACATGCCATTGAAGTCCATTGAGACTCGACTCGCTTGCGTTGTCTTGAGCGAAAAAAAAACTCGTGCGAGCCTCGGGATCGTATTACAGATTGGTTTCATCTCTAAGTTGAGCACATGCATTTTCTACGGAGCTGGGTCTGAAATAGCAATGTTATTAAGTCGTGTAAAGCATTAGTTTACATACTATTCTCCGTGATTTTGGACAGGAGGCGGCGCCTCCCTTGTACTCAAGGAGGAATCGCCTCTGCAGTAAACGTGAATGTGTTTTTGTGCTGGTTTGTTCTCACTGACACAATTTGATTTTGTTGCCAACAGTGAGGAGCCAAAAGGCAGGATATAGCGGCTCAGTGAATGTGGTCTCTACTTTGTGCAGCAGAGTCATAGTGTCAGCAGAGACACTGTAGAAGCTCAGAGTTCCTGCCCTGTGATCCACATACACTCCTATTCTAGAGTAGATCTGACCATGAGGGAGTTTTGTTTGTTTACTATTATGCCAGAACAAGAACCCAGATGAATAGCAATACAATGACCAGGAGTTTGTATTGTACCCAAGATAAACATCATAATAATTTCCTTTCCTCTTCAGCCCCTTGTATGAAACAGCTATAAACACAACATTTCTAGACCACTCAACCTCCCAGTAGCACCTGGTAGATGTAGCCTCTGAACACATCACCTGATACACATTATTAAATCTGTCTGGATGATCAGGATTTGACTGACTCAGATCAACCCTTTCTGCAACTCTGTTTCCCTCAGACAGTTTCAGCTCATTATGAGCCGTGTTGGGGTCCAATGTCAGCTGATGGGAATCTGTAGTTGGGTTTAAAATCAAAATTATTAATTTGTTAACAATTTACCAAACATGTAGTCCTGCAGTATTGTGAAATGATTAACTGTCATCAATAAATCATAGTTTACATGCCACCTTATATGATGTGAGCCCTCTCACACAGAAACACACAGAGCAGAGCCCACATTTCACGTGTCATCGCGCACACACACACACACACACACACACACACACACACACACACACACACACACACACACACACACACACACACACACACACACAGTCATTTCTTTTGCATTACTTTCTTTATCCTGATGTATCCTGGATGTTTTACTTCAGTAGGTGTGTGTGTGTGTGTGTGTGTGTGTGTGTGTGTGTGTGTGTGTGTGTGTGTGTGTGTGTGTGTGTGTGTGTGTGTGTGTGTGTGTGTGTGTGTGTGTGCGCGCGCTCGTGATTTGAATGTAGTGCGTGTGTGTGTATGCACTCTTAAAAAGGCTGGGTTAAAAATAACCCAAAACAACCCAGCGCTGGGTCAAAAATGACATTAACCCATTATGGGTTGGAATAACCCAGCACGTTGGGTTACACATTTTAACCCTGTTCATTGGGCTAAGTTGGGTTATGAAATTAACCCAGCAGATGGGGTGAAACTACTTAATTGCTGGGTTGAACTTACCCAATGTTTGGGTTGCAAAATTTAAGTCAAATCAGGGGTAAAACAAAACTCATACTGCCATGGATGGTTTGTCACCATCTAAAGCAATGCTGTAATGATAAATTAATAAGTAATTAGTCAGCCTTGCTCAAGCATAGATGCAGGGAAAATGTTAACAAAAAGTGGCAGTAAGAATGTTGGTTTACCCAAGTTATCGTCACTTATGCTTATTCAATCTCATTATGCAATATAAATTAATAACGACCTCATGCCGACACATACCACACAGATACAGCTTAGGCCTATTTCAAATCGAAAGTCAGTTTATTTGATATGCAATTAGAATACACATCAATATCCCAGTAGGTATTAAGGGCAAAAAAAACACATATAGGAAACACACATGACTTCTAACTTAAAATTAAGTGATCCTGCCTGAATCATCTAAATTTTGGTTTGGGAGCAGGCAAATCTGATGGTCTGACAAGGTTGAAGCTAACTTAAAATGACAATAAACTGAAAATACAACACTGACATTCTTACAAACTCAGGCAGTCTCTAGCTGAAAAGTTAATGAATATAAAAACACTTTCATCCATAAAAATCCACGCTACTGGCACTCTCCTTGGTTGTGTGCAGAGTCAGGGCAGGGCTCAATATCTCCCTCAGTCAACGTGTCCTTATGGGAGAAGGAAGGTGGCAACCAGAGTGACACTAAGGGAAGTGGGGGGGGGGGGAAAGTTTTGATAAGTGGGCTGTCAGATTCTTTTGAAACACATACCATGGAAAACACAATACACAACATTAACTAAGGCTGTAACGATATTGCATCGAACCGAGGGATCGCGGTACGCAGACCCACGAACCCCTATCGCGACCCTTCCTCGCAGAATCGCGATGCGCCCTTTCCCAGTTTACCCCTCAGTCTAGAAAACAGCAGGATACAGGCATATTTGCATGCGCTTAAAAAAGACAAGTAGAAAAGGGGCGCGCACATTTGCGAGTAACACTTCCATTCACCCATCTCTCTTATAACATGTTCCGTCCAACCAGCACGTGCATCTGTTGTTATCCATTGCCTGAGCAAACTCCGCGAGACGAAAAACTTGGGCAAACATCGGAAGGTAAAGCACAGAAATGAACAACAGACCAAGAAGGCTTTATCAAACGTGTGAAGACGTTTTTTATTCATGCATGCGCCGTTGTATGTTGAGTGGAGATATACGTTGAGCGGACAGAGAGAGAGAAAGAGAGCGAGATGCTCCGTCTGCCCAAATTCTTAGACCAGCCTGAAATCGCCACGCTCTAATAAGGGAGTGTCGTGCGAACGTTGAGGTCGATGTGGATATCTAAGCAGCATTTCTTCCCCGCATTGACCGCCAGTCTAGCGAAAACATGCTCCATTTCAGCCTCTGCATCAGAGGGCGCTCTTGACAAAATGTCAAATCAGAAAACCAAACAAAGGACAACGTGCATGTTGCATAGTGAGATCATAACCGAGGTTCATTTCGAGTTTTGTTTGTATAAGCGTGTGCGAGCTGCTGCACGATCAAAAAAGTTACAAAAACATTACTCATCAAAATTAAGTGTTGCATTGTGTGTGTGTGTGTGTGTGTGTTCTGGGTGTTAGTAATTAAATTGCTTGACTGCTTTACTTACATTCCAGGATATCCTCTCCGGTCACACTGAAGTCTTCACACTGAAGACTCACTGAAGGTCTGAAAATGCTGATTTGTTCACCTGTTGGAAAGAAGCACAATAGTGCTGAGCATTCTTGACCTGGCCATGATGGGCAGTGCAACATGATATCTGTGACTGTGAGACATACCAGTTTTAGTCATGTCCTGTAGTCCCTGGTGGAGCACATCCTGCAGCTTCTCTTTGAGCACAGTGAGGCTGTCACTCACTCTCTCAAAAAGCTCATCTGTATGCACTGAGCATGTAGATGACTTGTCAGATGTAGTGGAGGCACACAGAGACTGGAAACTCTATGAGATGCAAACAATGGATTTAAAATGTTAATAAATAATCACACACTGATTACTGTACGCTGCTTAGTAATATACACCCAGCTGAGTAAGGAGACCAACTAGATCAGCTGAGCTCCCAGAGGAAGCTGACAGCTTTGCTACACTCTGTGGCCACCAGAACTAACACTGGGCTCCATTAGCAAGAGCACATTCTACATGTCCTGCAAAAGGCAAAAGGTTGCACCTTACGTAAACTATTACATTTGCACCAGGGAATATACAGTCATCACAGTTCTTTCACATTATTTTTATGTATAGAATATTACAAACTGGAAATGTTTTTTTCCCTCTCCTATTCTTTAAAACAGGTCATTAATATTAAATCAATGTATTTCCCATTAACTATGTGTTATGGTTATATCAATGTAGTGTTTATGCTACCATACCTTGAGAAAACGGATGTTATTTTCACTTTGTGAGAACTGCTCCAGCTCAGCAACTCTCCTCTTCAGCTCAGCGATCTCCTGCTCCAGTGTCTCCATGAGTTCTTCATCTCGACTCACATCAGCCCTCTCCTGATCTCTGATCAGCTTCGTCACCTCAGAGCGTCTTTTCTCAATGGAGCGGATCATCTCAGTGAAGACCCTCTCACTGTTCTCCACTGCTGCATCAGCAGAACTCTGTTGGAACACAAGACAACACCGCATGGAGAACATCTGTTACAAACATCTGGGATGGGCAGCATATTGTGCGTATTGGGCAGCATATTGTCCATATTGTGTCTTGTGAGGACCTAAATATGACAGGGCAGTCTGTTGTCTTGTGCAAAGGTTAACTTACCTGAAGAGTTTTTACAGCCTTTCTGAGGTCTTGCAGGTGAGTCTCTTTTTCTTTGATGACGTCATGGAATTTTCTCTGTGTTCCTCCCAGCTCTTTCTGGAAGTAAAACAATGAAACTAAATGTGTAAACTTGAAATATAATCGCAATAAATTATAATATATCCTTTAAACATAGCACTGGTTTATTGGTCCCTACACACAAGCATAATCGTTGGGCCTTTCTGTGGTATACATTTCTCAGGCATCTGCTCATAAGACCTACTTGTAGTAGATAGAGCCATGCCATTTAACTGAGTGAAAAGTAATATAGGCCTACATACAGTATTATTTACCTTAATGTATGATATCTGACAGAGTGAACAAGTATGGATGTCTGTAGGCTATGCAGGGGCGAGTTTAGGCTATTTTTAGTGGGGCCACGGCCCCACTGAGACTTGGCGCGGCCCCACAAGCTCAGGAGCCTTTTAAAATATTATTTGTGAATTGGAAATGAATGCAATTGCGCAGTCGCTTTGCCCCTGTGCAATATTCTGCTGCGATTGCCCCGTCTGGCAACCCTGTGTATGAGCTCCCAGAAAGGTCTTGTTACGAGTCCGCTACACCTTTTCTGATTGGTTTGCATCTTCATGCAACTGCTAGCCGCCAGAGTTGTGTTCAGTTATGATTTTTGCGAAAGGTAGTTTCTGGATTTATCATGCTGCAGCCGAGGCAGAACCCAAATCGGCGCATATTCTTGTGATGAGAAGGTATGGAGCACACATTACACACAATAAGGTGGTGTAGGCTACAGTGCTATGATAATATTGATTGTCATCATAACTGACATAATTTTGTAAGCGTTGGTTAAAAAAAAAGTGTTGCAATGAAAGACCATTAAAAACGTCCACTATTAGGTTGTGGATATCCGTGAAATATGCTTAACATAGGTAGCGGTGGCTAAGCTCTTGTGAGGTGGTGCCTTGCGACGCACAATTTTACTTTCGCCGGTGTTATGGGGCTCTCTGTTGACCACTTCATGCAAGGCAAGGTGAGTCAGTCAGAATCATAAAAGATTGAGGTAGCAAGATAACGGAAAGGCCAAGGGGAGTCAAAATACGGATGGAATACAAAACATCAACCTACTGTGGAAACCATGCCATTTCTTTGCAAACGTATCAGAAAAAAATCAGATGACAAATGATGAGGGTTGTTTCTAATAGCCTACACTAGGCTATCAGGACAGTCAAAATGATATAGCCTAGCTGCCTGGCAGCGTTTAGAAGTTGTGACTCGAGGGAATGAAACATGCTTCAGCAATTGCGTTGGAATAACGAACAGCAGGCAAATCTCGGCTGAAAATTATACTGCGAGTCACCATTATATTGATGGCTCGCCCAAATTATGTTTATCCATATTTTGGTGATGCTGTAGGCCTAATTGTAATGTGAGAATGCGGGCTCTCCAACTTCTCACTTAGCCTACTGATTTTAATGATTGTGAAGTGTGAAGGTTGGACCTTACTTTGCTATTACTGGAACATACTTGCTCGGAATGAGCAGGAGTGACTTTGGTGCCCGTGCCGTTTCTACTGTCCATTTATTGACAGAGTGCGCACCTTGTTGCGAGATTCCATAATCGGCATGACTTTGGGCAGGGGATGTTTTAATTGTTATTTTTATGTTTGCTTGAGAAGGAGATGTCAGATTTTAAAAACCCACGATGAATAGGCTATTTATCTATTGAGCTACCGATTGGAACTGTGATTTGCGGTGCAAGGAGCGCACATGAGAGGGAAAACTCTTCTGATTATTTTTAAGTCACTCAATGGCCTAGCCCTAAATATATTGCAGATATGCTACAGTAATACCATCCAACTAGAAAAGTGCTCCGAGATCACATACCTCCGCCAGGGCATGGCATAATTAGATAATGGACAAAAATAATCACTTTGCCAATATGACCGACTATCGAACGTTCAAAATGACACACTCATGTCAGTTCAGTCATTTGCAAAATCTACCTGCTTTGAAAGCTTGTGATCACGCGCTGATAGAACTGTAGCCTAATTAATGAAGGGAATGTAATGATTTTGACCAACAGAACTGAAACAACTACAGAAGGGTAAGGCCTTTTTTGCCTGATGGTATAGGCTATGCATCATGGGCCACTGGTTATTCTTGGCGCTGTCGGTTGAAGCGACATTTGCTTCCCCGCATTCCTCAAATCACTATTCACCGTTTCTATCTCGCAACTGGGCTTGGTTTTAAATTTAGTGAAGGGGGTGTTTGACCAGCATTGGTCTCATTAGCCGCGCTTCAGCGGCCCGGGGCCGCCCGGGGCTCAGGAGAGTGGCCGGCTCGGAGCTGCCGGCCCGGGCCATTTTTTGCCTGATCGGACTCATAGCCGACCCCAGGCACATTCAGGTACACGCCTTGTTTGTGAAACGTCAGTCGGGCACAGCCCACTTTCGCCCCAAATCACAGTAGGACAACAACAGAACAACGACAAAGAAGGAGAATAAAATGGAGCAAACTCTGCTGGAGCAGGTCGCCGTTTGGCTCGTAGCCTACGGACAAAGACGACAAGAACTGCAAAGAAAATGGCTTGCCTTTCAAGAACAGTTTTATTACATGGCAAAGTTGTCGATTCAGAAGCTGTATGGGACGCAGTGCATGTTAAGAAGACAAAGACGCATGAAAATACGAGCAGCTCGACAACTGAGAGTGAACAGAAGGAGACGTGCGAACATGCCCAGTTAATCCCCCCAATCGCGCACAGAAGCATGAGCCCCGGACATAGCGAGACATGAATGTGCAGGTAATTGAATAAGTTACCATGTGAAAGGAGACCAAATCCCTGAGACATAGCACCTTCATCAGTTGCTATAGAAAATTATGAGCCCCGGACATAGCGACACACCCCCTCGTTGCGGCGTGCCACCTGTCTATTCATTCATGTTATTTCCATCCATTTGACATTAAAGCCCTTGTGTAAATTTCAAACTGTGTTTGGCGATCAGTCTGAAACGTGCGATATAGCCTACCAGACCTTCGGCGATAATAGCGCAAAAGCTAAATAAGCCGACATAAATGTCATGTGTGAGTATTTGTGAGACACTTTTTATTGGTGTCCAGTGGAAAGCATGCCAAATCACGATAATGGCACAAGAGTTGGCGGCTAAAAGCAGAAAAAAGCCGACATGACTTAGCTATGACATCCCAAGTTTAAGTGTAGTGGTGCCCATGATCCGATAACAACAAAAAAGTTATGTTGACTAAATAACTTTAAAAACACAAACAGAAGTGCCAAGGTTGCATCTTATGAAATTATGCCATAAGAAAGCCAAACACCCCAAACTAATGCTTAACCATAATTTGCCCAGAATTTAGCGATAAGTCCCCCATGCAGCCACATTTTTACACAGAGGTTGACCCCGCCTCCGAGCCTCGGCGGTGCTTGCTGGCCCATCGAATTCGACGGGCCAGGGAAATCGGCCCTTAGCCCCACAACCTGGCCCGGCGGCCATCTTTAGCACCTAGCCCCCTTTTGATGAGATCACCGTCAGCCCCCTTTTGTCCGGGCCAGCCCGGGGCTGGCCCTGCAATGAGACCAAGGCTATTGTGAACTTACACAGCCACAAATTCCATATTTTTGGCGATGGTACCCAATTAATTCGACATTGTCAACCAAAATGATATGCGGTGGTCACTGTCCATCTCGCAACAATTCACCTCCACTTCACACATATTTCAGGCAGCGGTAATTAATTTTACATGATTGTTTGTTAACTGCAATGAGGGTGTAGCCTAGGGCTAGGCTGCCCGCTGATGAGCAACTTTTTAGGTTTATAGCACTCGTGTGGGAGCTGGCGTCAAAGGAGACAGTCCCACCCTGTTCCTTACTGTTTAGAATGGCGCAGGCTCACCCGTGTGGAATATATGCCGGTGCTCGACCATTATGCATACTGTCGGGCTTTCTGATCCCTGTCCATCTCGCAAACAACGTGGGGTTATCTTTAAATGTAGCGAAGGGGATGTAATGCATTTTACCAGCACTGTGAACGTAGGTCTAGAGTCATAAATTATTTTGGCAACGGTAGCGTAGGCTAATTAATTCGACAGGATTGTGAACGTAAGTCACAGTCCACAACAACATTGTGAACTTACACAATCACTTCCATGTTTTTTGACAACGTAATTAATTCGACAGCATTGTGAACCTAAACGATCTGCGGGGATGGTCACTGTCCTTCTCGCACCAGCAATGATAACATAGCCTAGGCCACACATAACAAATTGAATATTTTTGGTAGCGGTGGTAATTCATTTGACAGGACTGGTTACTGCCTGCGGATGAAGGCTGCCTGCAGATGAACAACTTTTTAGTTGAAATGCACTTGGTGTTGGAGCTGGCGGCGAAGGAGAGAGTCTCTCCCTGTTCCTTGCTGAGACACGCGCAGGCACGCCTCTGCTCAGTGCTCACCGTGCGCACCTTGTGGCAGGCAGTGGAATAGCAGCGAACTAACAAACAAACACAGACAACAAACACAGACAACAAACACAGAACACACACAAACCCAGGCGATCACATAACCTCCTGGCGGAGGTAATTAGGAGTCTTAGTTCTTCAGTGTCTTTTCTACTTGTTGTGCCAAGGGCAAAATCCACACAAGGTGAAATGGCATTTAGCCATTATGCTGCCAAATGATGAAACAAGCTTCCTGTTCAAATTACTGTACCTGTAGAGCTGCCCTAACAGTAGGCCTAGGCTATGTTTTGACAAAAAAAGCTTCATTGTCATCTGGCTTTGTATCTACTCTGTATAATACTTCCTATACTTTATTAGGCTATAATATTTTCCTCTCTCTTTTTCTTTCCTCTCAATCACATAAGAACTATGCCAACCAGTAGGGTGCATATATGACACACAGTAGGCTACCAATCACAAGGATTACCTATGTAGGTAATGTAAGTTAGATTTCGTGGGGGAAAATGTCATGACTTGTGGGTAGACCTCCATTGAGTGAACTGTTATTTAAAATTGAAAGCTTTTTGAAAACAAAATCTCAAATCTAAAATAGAAATGGAACGCTTACTCTGTCAGGTACTTCTGTCAGGTACCACTGTCAGCACCAGGGGCCAGGCCCACCTAAAGATCATAAGCTAAAATCGCCCCTGTTGTATGTAAATAAATACTGAATGTATGCTTGGTATATATTCAATATTTGGTAACACTTTATTTTAGGGATACATCTATTAGCACTAATACATACAATATTAATGCCTGCGTAAGTAACTTGTAAGGCATGTACTAAGCAAAATCAGACAGTTGTTAAGCATGTTTTCACAAATGTCTTGTTCATGCCCATTAGGGATTTACTACTAATATAACCTTAGTAAGGACCAGTAAGCCTATATTTCTATTTATTAGTAAGTAGTAAGTGGCAGAATACAATGTGTATAAGCTCCCGACACACTGTGTGAACAAACGCTGAACAGTGTGAAAACAGATGCAGAATAAGGGTCCCTATTCTAAAGTGATGCATTGGTCAGCCCAGATGGCTCAGGGCCTCCGCACTACCAAAGTCCACCTCGTTACCTAGGGCCCCCACGATCTACAAAGTGTAAGGGTATATTAAATAATTAACGACTTCCCAGCTGAGTCATCGACTTTTCTCTTTTTCATATCAATGAATTTAAGGTAACAGGAGCCTATATATAGCAAGGATGGAACGTACACTTGTCAATGGTGGTGGGTTGGTGAGATGTACTTTTTTTCATGTACCACTGAGTTTTAATTGTAAAAACACCCCAAAATAAATGCAGAACATTAGACTAATAGTTTTGAAGCAAAACTAATCTATTCTTTTGTGATAATTAAATTAATGTTTGAGAACATTAGCTTCAATAAGTGCAGTGCATGATGGGTACGCAATCTAGGCCAACAGACAACCTACCCAGCTCTGAGCCTACGTCCTTAGCTCCTCCCCTCACTCGTGAAATTTAGATGCTATCCAAAACAATTTGCCATGTACGTAACAACAGAAATATTATCATTGCTGCATTGGCCATGCATTGCATTTCTGACTAAGGGCGTACCCATCATGCACTGCACTTCTTGGAGCTAAGTTTCTCAAGCATTAACTTATTTATCACAAAGGAATAGCTTAGTTTCACTTCCAAACTATTACTCATCGTTATATTCTGCATTTATTGTAGGGTTTTTACAATTAAAACTAATTGGTGTATGAAAAAAATGACATCTCACCACCCACCGTCATTGAGAAGTTTACGTCCAATCCTTGCTGTATAATGCTTCCAATCACGAGCCTATATATTAAGTAAATTAAGTGAGATCTACATATCTAATGACTCACATACAACGACTGAAATGTTCTTACACTTTACTGCCCGGGGGCGGGCTGGGGGTTAGAGTCTTAAGTAGTCTTAAGTAGTGTGGGGGCCCTAGGTAGGGGGCCCTAGGTAGTGCGGGGGCCCTAAGCCATCTGGGCTGAGTGATGCATTACTTTAGAATAGGGACCCTTATTCCACATCTGTTTTCACACTGTTCAGGGTTTGTTCACACAGTGTACCAGGAGCTTATACACATTGTATTCTGGCCCTTACTGCTTACTCATAAATAGAAATCTAGGTCTACTAGGTCCTTAATAAGGTTATATTCATACAGCTTACAGCTTACCCTCCTCTTTAAGGTCCATTACATCTTTCCCTTCTTTTAAAGTATCCCTTCAGAACTACATTCAATCATCTGACCAATGTAGATGTTTCAGTTAAGTATGATCTGTGAAAAATGATATATGTTTTAGATTCTCCATAGAGTTTTTTTTTTTTTCTCCCGTTGTCTATGTCTCAGTTTTCTTAAATTTTGGTTCTATACACATGTATGAACATTATGGACATGAATATTTATTTTGTGTTTTCTTTGGTTTTCTCCTCCTGTATTATGAAGAACTTTTTTAGCCATGGTATTAACTAAAATTAACTTTATTTTTATTTTTGTAAGAGATGGGGTGTGTGTGGTGGGGAAGAGCTGCAGTGTGTGTGAATATTTGTAATGTGTGTGTTATGTATGTTTTTTGAGGACCCTCTCGAAAACGAGATTTTTATCTCAAGAGGCTATCCTCCAATAAAGAAATTTGAAATATTGGTAATAAATCCCTTATTGTGCATGAACAAGACATTTGCGAATAAATGTATAACAACTGTCTGATTTTGCTTAGTACATGCCTTACAAGTTACTTATACAGCCGTTAATATTGTATGTATTAGTGCTAATAGATGTATCCCTAAAATAAAGTGTTACCCAATATTTTTGTTCAGGAGTGTTTTAACTAAAATTTAAATTGATTGAAGTATGCCATTTTTGCTATTGAGAGGATACAACACCTCACCTGTTTCTCTGTCCGCTCTGCTGCAACTGAAACTGTTTTATGTCCACTGTGTTCATCCATGACGCACAGCACACATATGCATGTCTGATCAGTGCGACAGAAGACTTCCAGCAGTTTATCATGCTGAGAGCAGATCAGATCCTCTAGTTTACCAGCAGCGTCAATCACTTTGTGCTTCTTCCCTGGGTTTAGATCGTTGTGAACTCTGAAGTGAGTTTCACAGTAAGAGGACAGACACACCAGACAGGACTTGACAGCCTTCCGCTTTCTCCCAGAGCAGACGTCACACTCCACATCTCCAGGTCCAGCATAGCAGTGGGCAGCAGGAGCAGACTGGAGTCCCAGAAGCTTCAGCTTCTCCACCACTTCAGCCAGCATTGTGTTTCTGCCCGGAACTGGCCTTGGAGTAAAAGTCTGTCTGCACTGTGGGCAGCTGTAGACTCCCTTTGGATCCTCTTGATCCCAGCAGCCTGAGATACAATCCATACAGAAACTGTGTCCACAGAGAATAGTCACCGGATCCTTTAAGAGATCCAAACAGATTGCACAAGTGAACTGATCTTGAGCTAAAAACACATTGGCCTCTGCCATGTTTGCACTGTTTTCTCTCGTCTTGCACTCTTTTCCCTCTCTGGGTTACGTTCTGTCTCTCCCACAGAGCAGCAAAGCAGGCAGAGCAGGAAGCAGAGCTGAGTTTCGTTTCTGTGTAAAAGGGTCGTGCCCTAAGCAGGGGGAGTGGCCTCTGGAGCCAGTAACAGGGCAGCACACAGAGAGGTCAGAAGAGAACTTTGAACTGTTGTAATCTGTCCCTACCAATTCCACTCAGTAATTTATAACATTTATTATATTATTATGTTATATTATATGAAGAGCTCTTTTCCAAAATGAGATATATCCATTTTATAGAATGTTGGGAAATTGACATATGTGATGCGATCTGGGAAAACCCGTCGGATGTCGCGCTGGCTGTTTCTCAGGAAACAGCGAAAATAGGTCGAGAAGCAATGTTTTCCTGAAATCGGTTTTTCATTAAAGTATTGTTGTTTAACATCTTGTCTATCATCTCTGAAAATATTTGGTCTGAAATCGCTGTTTTAATGTGTTAAAATTAAGATTGAAATGGCCCGATGTGTGGTGAGAAGGGAGGCAGCCGTGAGCAGTCTGCCTGCGCAGCCAACGTGCTGACTACGCTTGTAGCGCAGGGGCGCGCGAGGTTGAGGGAAAGACATCAGAGCTTGTAGACTTGAAGGCTCAGAATTTACACATGTGTAGGCCTATTCACTGACTCATTGTCAGCGCCTCTGAGCAGTTGAAAACGCCTTCTGTCTCGATGAAGCAGAGTTTTCAGTTATAGGTCCAAAGAAAGAAGGAACAATGAATACAAACAGTAGGCAACACCTCTCCGTGGATCGGAGGCCGTCGAGCCCTGTGCTTATCAACTCCAGCCGCATGTGCCTCTTGCAGTTTATCGCTACAACTGCGATTAGGCTACTAAACGGCACTGGAATGTAGATTTCATTTTTTGATTGGATAGCTCACATGCAAACCTTAAACTAAAGCGCCCGTGTGATTTATCTATTAGGAAAATTTTAATTTACTGCGCTGTTTCCTACTTGTTGTCATAATAAACGGTGCTGAATTGAAAGATGTAGATGTGGTCAAGACAGGGCTTGTTAGGTTTCTGTAGCCTAATTTAAAGACGCCTCATCGGATCATCTCAGATGTGGAAGATTAAAATGCTTTTATTTAGAACCGTGCCCAATGAATGTGTTCAGCTAACAAGTCTTCAGCAGTCCGTTTCCAGAGTCTGAGATACTCGGTGACGTTTAACTGTCAGTCATTTACCGCGACGCACCGGACAGTAGAAGAGCGCGATGAAAAACTTTTCTCCTCTCTATTTTTGTGCTGCCTGCTGCAGAGGGTCAAAAGTGGTCTTGTAGACCCATTATTCCGAGGCAGCGCATGGCGAAAAGATTCATTCTTTTACCGCGCTGGTACACACTTTGTCATAATACGCTGTGCTGAATTGAGTGTCGTGGTTTTGGTCAACTGGTTTCCTAACACTGTAGAAGCGTCACTGGATCATCTCATATGTTGAAAAAAAGTATAGGCTACCTATGCATTTATGTCTTGCCTCACTAATGGGTTCAGTAAAGACATCTTCAACAGTCAATTTTCAAAGTCAAACTGAGATGCACCGGTGACTTTCACCCCAGTCTTTCAAATCACCTAATTCATTTCAAGCAATGCGCGAGACGGTGAAGAAGATAAGCGCGGAGAAAACCTTTTCTCTTCTGTTATGTCTGTGCTGTCTGTGGGAGAGGGTAAAAAACCAAGCGGTCTTCACCGCCCTGTGTAGCCTACTACAAGTATTCCGAGTATTTCAAATCACCTAATTCATTTCAAGCGATGCGCGAGACGGTGAAGAAGATAAGCGCGGAGAAAACCTTTTCTCTTCTGTTATGTCTGTGCTGCCTGCGGCAGAGGGTAAAAAACCAAGCGGTCTTCACCGCCCTGTGTAGCCTACTACAAGTATTCCGAGTATTTCAAATCACCTAATTCATTTCAAGCGATGCGCGAGATGGTGAAGAAGATAAGCGCGGAGAAAACCTTTTCTCTTCTGTTATGTCTGTGCTGCCTGCGGCAGAGGGTAAAAAAACAAAGCGGTCTTCACCGCCCTGTGTAGCCTACTACAAGTATTCAGAGTATTTCAAATCACCTAATTCATTTCAAGCGATGCGCGAGATGGTGAAGAAGATAAGCGTGGAGAAAACCTTTTGTCTTCTGTTTTGTCTGTGCTGCCTGCGGCAGAGGGTAAAAAACACCGCCCTGTGTAGCCTACTACAAGTATTCCGAGGCACGATGTAGGCTATGTTTGTTTTTTTGCGTGCAGCTGGTGTTTTGGAATCGCGCAAAACCATATTTTACATCCGAGCAGAGATCTCATTGCACTTTTCCGAGACACCTGAAAAGTTTTTGCTGATATTTTCGCTTCATACCAGAAACAGTGAAATGGCTGGTCCAATAGGCCTACACGTTTTTTTACCCGATGGAATGCTTTAGGAACCTATTTAAAAATGGCAAAAGTTGGGCAGTAAATTACGAATAGGCTACATGACTACTAACTGGACAGAGGGCCCAGTGAAGCATTCCCTTTTCTCTTGTTTGAGGCTACATGACTATACATGACGAATCAATGAATAGACAATTTAATTTGAAATGATTCTATACACACAGGCCACTATGTAGCCTATAGACGACCCACAGTTAGCCAGCATTTTGGGTGTCTCTGGGAGAAAAAAAAACAGGCCTATAGGCCTAGTGAAAAATAATGAAATTACATTCGTTAGCCAGCAGTTTGGGGGTCTGGGAGACAAAAAAAAAAAACATGGAAGACCCCATAGGCCTATAGTGAAAAGTAATGAAATTACATTCATTCAGCCGATTTGAAATTAACAGGCATGTGGTAGGTAGTGTTTGATGAGTAGCCTTCTGTTATTTACTATAATAATAATAATAATAATAATAATAATAATAATAATAATAATAATAATAATAATAATAATAATAATCTGAATATCAAAACCAAGTGCAATGTGCTAGTCCTACTCTTGGTGTGTTGCATCAAACAATATTTTTTTTTCCAGTGTTTTGTTGTCCTCATGGTAGTGCCATTGGATTACAAATTTACTGAAGATAAATAAATTGAATTAATTCTTTAAATGTTGCTTTCATTCAGGTATTGCTTCTGGGATTTATTTTTCTGAGTATAATCATCAATGATTGAAAGACCAGTAATTCAGCCGAGTGACTCTTCAAGGTTGGGCCTATTCGAAAATCTGAATTTCAACTACGTTACATACAAAACGTTTTGTTAATACATGCTATACCTAATTCAAGGTTATTAATGGATTTTGGG
This sequence comes from Engraulis encrasicolus, assembly GCF_034702125.1. Classification (NCBI taxonomy): domain Eukaryota; kingdom Metazoa; phylum Chordata; class Actinopteri; order Clupeiformes; family Engraulidae; genus Engraulis; species Engraulis encrasicolus. Next base: position 11,922,262 of record NC_085865.1, on the reverse strand, counting down.
CAATTTGAGAGTTCCACATAATGATAAATCACTCCATTGGACATATCCCTTACCCTAACTAATCCAATTACGGTGTGGGACTGGGGGCGGAGCCTAGTTCTATGATGAGCTACTTCAGTTAGGGTGATGGTTAGGGGGGTGGGGCTGTGCTATGGTCATGGATGAGAGCAAAATTCAACTAGAGACAATACAGAAGGAGGAGACTAATCTTTAAGAGGGACCTTGACCAAAAAACTGTCCTGCCCGTATCTCCCACCATCAGTGAGGCAACCGGAGCATCGTATCAGGACGCTACACTGCTTCCAAATTGTGTTATTGGTTCAAATTCTAGATAGCTACCTGACAAAGGAACAGCTGAGTTCCTGCTTTTATAAATATGAGGTCTATGCTATATTACAGATATGCAAAGGAATCATTTATTACACAGTGGGAGTCTAGGAACATCACATTGAGTTGAGGTGGATTACAACTATTTTTACAAACTAATGAAGGAAAGATGATAATGATGATCAAGCACTGAATGAAAAGCTAACTATAATTATGTTTCCATTGGGGATTAGAGTGTCCCAAGTACTTAGAATGGCTCAATTATGCAGTATCCCAATAACTGTAATATTATTAATAATAATTACACTGATCATAATAATTATTCATAATAATGTGCTATCCATGCTGTGTTGAAACAAGGATTTTTTTTTGTTTTGTTTCCTTAGTTGTTTCTTTGACTCAAACTCAAAACTAAACACATTACGTAAATAAATCAAAGAAAAAATAGTTGCAATACCTACTCTGGCCACAAGTGCCTTGCATAGTTGCAATACCTTCTCTGGCCACAACCGCCTTGCATAGTTGCAATACCTCCTCTGGCCACAATCTCCATACCCAACCTTTAGAGTGTTTTTTCTCAGAATTCCTCCAAACGACTAAGTTGACTTTGGGTAAGTATAACATTTAATAGAGACAAGATGTGAAAATAACGAAAACACCTCTGGAAAGAGCTTGAAATTGACTTTCAAATGGTAATGATATCTCAAAAATGTAAAATCCCACCATGTGAAGGGTTTTCCCAGATCACATCACATATTTGTATTGGGCTTTCCATTGAATTGCATTGCAAAATGCATTTTATAGAGGTTTAAAAAGTCTGTTCTGAAAACATTTGAAAGGCAAGAATTCACGCATAGATTATAGGACTTCTTAGCAATCAATTCCAGTATTAAAATGTAAAAGTCAAAAATGGTGTATATAGCGTTTTGGAAAAGAGCTCTTCATATTTGTTATTATATGTTACTTAACATTGCTTGGTTACTTAGTTTGCAAAATGAATTTGTCATCTTGCACTAGGGAATGTGTAGTGTAGATTTGTAATGAAATGCTTCATGAGAGCTGTTTCTGTTGTTTGAAGGGCAACATATTTTTTCTTAACTGGATTGGACCATTTTGTCCTCATTTGGGACTAGATTTGAGATTTGACTTGACTTTGACTCAGCTTCACCTCTGGAGACAGTTATTTTACATCTGAACAGCAGAGGGCAGGAGTGAGCTTGCAATAAACCTCTCAATGCCCAAACTTTGGTTGCCTCAGTCACAGAAGTACAGTATGAGTAATTGATGTACAGCGCTATTCTAAATTAGAGATAAAATATGAATAAGTTGGAGATTTTGTTCAGCCTATCATCTCCAACTTATTCACATTTCATCTCTAATTATTGCTATACCGTTATTGTGATCTACTGAGATGGAAGAGTCTTTGCATGTCTGAGGGCCTAATTGATGAGAGCAATAAATTATTCATATGTGATGCGATCTGGGAAAACCCGTCGGATGTCGCGCTGGCTGTTTCTCAGGAAACAGCGAAAATAGGTCAAGAAGCAATGTTGTCCTGAAATCGGTTTCTCATTAAATTATTGTTGTTTAACATCTTATCTATCATCTCTGAAAATATTTGGTCTGAAATCGCTGTTTAAATGTGTTAAAATGAAGATTGAAATGGCCCGATGTGTGGTGAGAAGGGAGGCAGCCGTGAGCAGTCTGCCTGCGCAGCCAACGTGCTGACTACGTTTGTAGCGCAGGGGCGCGCGAGGTTGAGGGAAACACATCAGAGCTTGTAGACTTGAAGGCTCAGAATTTACACATGTGTAGCCTATTCACTGACTCGTCAGCGCATCTGAGCAGTTGAAAACGCCTTCTGTCTCGATGAAGCAGAGTTTTCCCTCAAGTTATAGGTCCAAAGAAGGAACAATGAATAGCCTACAAACAGTAGGCGACACCTCTCCGTGGATCCGAGGCCGTCGAGCCCTGTGCTTCTCAACTCCAGTCTCATGTGCCTCTTGCAGTTTATCACTACAACTGCGATTAGGCTACTAAACGGCACTGGAATGTAGATTTCATTTTTTGATTGGATAGCTCACATGCAAACCTTAAACTAAAGCGCCCGTGTGATTTATCTATTACGAAAAGTGTACTTTACTGCGCTGTGTCCTACGTGTTGTCATAATAAACGGTGCTGAATTGAAAGATGTAGATGTGGTCAAGACAGGGCTTGTTAGGTTTCTGTAATTTAAAGAAGCCTCATCCGATCATCTGAGATGTGGAAGATTAAAATGCTTTTATTTAGAACCGTGCCAAATGAATGTGTTCAGTTAACACGTCTTCAGCAGCCCGTTTCAAGAGTCAGTCTGAGATACTCGGTGACGGACAGCACCGGACAGTATAGAAGAGCGCGAAGAAAAACGTTTCTCCTCTCTATTTTTTGTGCTGCCTGCTGCAGAGGGTCAAAAGCGGTCTTGTAGGGCTACTATTCCGAGGCAGTGCATAGCGAAAAGATTCATTCTTTTCCCGCGCTGGTACACACTTTGTCATAATTCCCTGTGCTGAATTGAGAGTCGTGGTCTTGGTCAACTGGCTCCCTAAGCGTCACTGGATCATCTCATATGTTGAAAAAAAATTATAGGCTACCTATGTATTTATGTCTTGCCTAGTTATGGGTTTAGTAAAGACATATTCAATAGTCAATTTTCAAAGTCAAACTGAGATGCACCGACTTTCACCCCAGTCTTTCAAATCACCAAAGTCCTTTCAAGCGACGCGCGAGGTAGTGAAGAAGGTAAGCGCGGAGAAAACCTTTTCTCTTCTGTTATGTCTGTGCTGCCTGCTGCAGAGGGTAAAAAAACAAAAGCGGTCTTCACCGTCCTGTAGCCTACTACAATATTCCGAGGCATGATGTAGGCCTATGTTTGTTTTTTTGCGTGCAGCTGATGTTTTGGAATCGTGCAAAACCATGTTTTACCTCCGAGCAGAGAGCTCATTGCACTTTTCCGAGACACGTCATTCGTTTCTTTACCTGGTGGAATGCTTTAGGAACCTAAATGGCAAAAGTTGGGCAGTAAATTACGAATAGGCTACATAACTATACATGACGAATCAATAGACAATTTAATATGAAATTATATTATATAAACGCAGGCCAGTATGTAGCCTATAGACGACCCACAGTTAGCCAGCAGTTTGGGGGTCTGGGAGACAAAAAAGAAAAAGAAAAAGGAAGACCTCAGGCCTATAGGTAAAAGTAATGGAATTACATTCGTTCAGCCGATTTGAAATTAACAGGCATGTGGTAGGTAGTGTTTGATGAGTAGCCATCTGTTGTTATTTACAATAATAATAATAATAATAATAATAATAATAATAATAATAATAATAATAATAATAATAATAATCTGAATATCAAAACAAGTACAATGTGCTAGGCCTACTCTTGCTGTGCTGCATCAAACAATATTTTTGTCCCCAGTGTTTTGTTGTCCTCAAAAGTAGTGCCATTGGATTCCAAATTTACTGAAGATAAATAAATGAGATTAATGAATTCTTAAAATTTAGCTTTTATTCAGTTACTGCTTCTGACTTCTCTGAGAAGTGAATATCATCAACGATTGAAACAGCACTAATTAAACCAAGTGACCCTTCATTCAATTAGGCCAATATTATAATCTGAACTGCAATTCTGCCAATTTCTTTATCTTTTGTTCAAATTACGGTATGCCAATTGTATAGCATATAATAGATCAGAGGTACTTGCAGCGACCCATCAGTTGAGAATCACTCCATTGGGTGTATCCCTTACTCTAAGTAATCCAGTTATGGTGTGGGATTGGGGGAGGAGCCCAGTTCTACGATGAGCGACCTCAGTTAGGGTGATGGTTAGGGGGGTGGGGCTGTGCTATGGTCATGGATGAGAGCAAAATTCAACTAGAGACAATACAGAAGGAGGAGACTAATCTTTAAGAGGTACCTTGACCAAAAAACTGTCCTGCCTGTATCTTCCACCATCTGTGAGGCATCCGGAGCATCGTATGAGGACGCTGCACTGCTTCCAAACTGTGTTACTCAACTCGAAAGGTTCAAATTTTAAGTAGCTATCTTACAAAGGAAGAGCTAAATTCCTGTATTTTTCTTACAAAAAGTCAGGCCTGTGCTGTATTACAGCTATACAAAGAAAACATTTCCTACACAGCGGATGTCTAGGAACATAACATTGAATTGATGTGAATTACAATTATTCTTACAAACAAGTATTCAGAAGATGATAATGATAATGATAATGAAGCACTGAATGAAAAGCTAACAATAATAATGTCTCCATTGGGGATTGTAGTGTCCAAAGTACTTAGAATGGCTCAATTATACAGTATCCCAATAACTATAACATTAATAATAATAATTACTAAATTGATCATAATTTTTATCCATAATAATGTGCTATCCGTGCTGTGTTGAAACAAGGATTTTTTTTGTTTGTTTCCTTAGTTGTTTCTTTGACTCAAACTCAAAACTAAACAAATTACATAAATAAATCAAAGAAAAAATAGTTGCAATACCTACTCTGGCCACAATCCTCCATACTGAACCTCACATTTTCCCAAGCTGCAATACCTACTCTGGCCACAAGAGCCTTGCATAGTTGCAATACCTTCTTTGGACACAATCACCTTGCATAGTTGCAATACTCACTGTGGCCACAATCGCCTTGCATAGTTGCAATACCTCCTCTGGCCACAATCTCCATACTCAACCTTTAGAGTGTTTTTTCTCAGAATTCCTCCAAATGACTAAGTTGACTTTGGGTAAGTATAACATTTGATAGAGACAAGATATGAAAATAACGAAAACACCTTTGGAAAGAGCTTGAAGTTGACTTTCAAATGGTAACGATATCTCAAAAATGTAAAATCCCACCATGTGAAGGGTTTTCCCAGATCGCATCACATATTTTCTTGCTTTTGGTGTGTGTGTGTGCGTGCGTGCGTGCATGCGTGTACTGCACATTGTAAAAATATAGTAGGCTAGTGAAGAGGAGGATATTCACCCATTCCGGGTTTGAATCTGAGCTTCCAAGGTAGCAAACGTGTGCTCTCTGCTTGAGAATCAGCACACCACCCAAACCCCTATGGTCACTCCATCATACTGTATAGTATGCAGCCTGTATATTGTTTTTATTATGGATCTGATATGTGATCTGACAACAAGACATCTCTAGCATACATCATATATTATTAAGAGATTTGTTTTTTTATTTCATCTTTCCTGACGGCAGAAATAAATAGATTTAATCAACTACATTTAAAATGAATTAAATAAAAGGCAGTGAGACATTAATTAACATTGTATCTTAAAGATTTCCTCTATTAGCTTAACTTTATTTTAGAGCGTGTATGAAGACCCTGGATAAATGGGCCTGAGTGAAAGTGGTCTGAACTTTGTGCAGCAGGGTCAGTTCATCATTGGAGACACTGAGGAAGGACAGAGCTCCTGCTTTGTGATTCACATACACTCCTAATCTGGAGGTGCTCAGTTCCAGAACAATCTCAGTCTCTTCATTGCCGTGCAGGAAGGTGAACTTTGCAGGAGAACAGCTCAGACTCCAAGACTGGTGATTGTGTCCAAGCCAGGCGTCCATTCCCCATCCTGTCCTGCTGATGTCTTTGTAGGCCACTGCTATGTATATGAATGATGTCCACTGGACTTCCCAGTAGCAGACTGCAGGTGTCTCTTCTCTGCAGAGCACTTGGTGGTGCCTCTGGAACCTCTCTGGGTGATCGGGACACGGCTGGCCCACGTCATGATTTGCCACCTCCCTGTTACTCTCTGACAGACAATAGCCATCTGTTGGCTGTGTTGGGGTCCAGAGGAAATCGACAGAAATCTATGAAGGAGATTAAGAACATTTTACAATCCTTCCCGAATATGATGCATAACCAACTTTTTCATTTATTGTTTTTTGCATTTTTACAGGTGGGGTACAGGCTGGTGTGTGTATGCATGTGTGAATTTGTGTGTGTGTGTGCGCATGCGTGCGTGCGTGCATGTGTGCGCACATCTGCACTCACAGTGTAGGAAATCTGCCCTTGCCATGTTTTTGGCAGATATCTGTAGCACTTCAGTGAGGAGAGGCTGGTCTGAGTCTGCCATACAGAGTCTGCTGATTTGATCACACATGTTGCTTCTCCTTCCTCTGAGACAGACTTGTCCACATCCTGGTTGAGAGGAGAGCTCCTCTGCAGCTACAGGGGGATGAAATGCTTTCCTGGGTCTCGCCGCCTCCTTGGTGTCCATTGCAGAGCAGGTTTGTTCTCTCACTGTGGACAGTCAAATTCTTCACTTCGATGTGCTCTGACTTTCATGCAGTCTGGAGAATGGAGATGCCTAAGAGCATCAATATGAATAGTGCAATAAATGTAATCCAATCAGACTGTTATCCTGATCGAGAGAAAGGAACAGCAGGACTATCCATTGTGCAGAGCCATTCAGGAGACAAATGGAACAGGAAACCAATTTGTTTTCCTATGAGCCTATGAAGTTACAATTATTGGCATGTGTGTGGACTGGAATGTAACGAGGGAGTGAACAAACCAGTTGGTGGAGGAACATAAATAGGCCTACTGTGTTTAAATCATAGTGGAGGAGAATTTCCATCTAAAATCAATGGTTTGCTGAGGGAAATACACTTTAGTTTTCCTCCAGAATTGCGAAGGAAATATTTATTGTGACACATTGTCAGCTGCTCTTGGTGTAATTACATGATATGGCCAGCAGTGGGGGCTGTGCATCAGTGGTAACAGAGCAGTCGGTCATCTCTGGTATGTACATTTTCAAAGCAGGTTTTTTGTTGCTTTTAAATGCCAAAGTCAGGATCTTGCAATGCGGTGCTCTTGTTTTCTTTAAGTGAATGCTGGAGGCGGGACAGTCAAGATCATTCAATTATATACTTTATTATTGCATTTTTATTACATTAATCATTTCATATAAATCCAATCAAAGTGTTTAGGTATATACTCATTGTTGTTCAAGAACAAAAAAACACTTGGAAGATGAAGAATGTACCACATATTAATGTTTACAGACAGTGTTATATAAACATCCATTAGCCACCACCTGAAGATGAACAGTAAAGTATGGACCACATTAGTAACCAGGAAGACCCCACATTACATCTACAGCCAGGATGAACTGAATATGACCTGGTAAGGGACGACTACATTTAGACCATTATCTTCATCAGATTCTCAATGGTCGAAACGTAATCCTGCCATGGAATGGAAATCATAATAAAACACAGGCCTATGTGTGTTTACTCCTCACTCCAGGACTTCTGTCAGCCTTTACCCTGCATCTTTACCTGGAATGTGGACAATCTCCACTCTTAATTGGTCAGGGACGACCCAATGACAGCAGCTGACACCAGTATACTGAGAGCATGACAGCACTGGGCGATAACCTCGCTATTGACACTGGAGGGCCTGGCCAAGAATATATATGGGAAGCAATGTAATACTCAACACCCATTTTACAAAGGATGGAAATTCTGAAATGGTTAACAAATCATACATTTATTTTTAGGCATATGAACATGAATGTGTTTTTCTGATGGTTTGTTATCACTGACACAATTTGATTTTGCTGCCAACAGTGAGGAGCCAAAAGGCAGGATATAGCGGTTCAGTGAATGTGGTCTCTACTTTGTGCAGCAGAGTCATAGTGTCAGCAGAGACACTGTAGAAGCTCAGAGTTCCTGCCCTGTGATCCACATACACTCCTATTCTAGAGGAGGTCTGAGCAAGAGGGAGGGCAGTTTGTTTATTATTATGGAAGAATCTGAACCCAGATGAATAGCACTCCAATGCCCAGGAGTTTGTATTGTACCCAAGATAAACATCATTATTATATCCTTTTCTCTTCAGCCCCTTGTATGAAACAGCAATATACACATAATTTCCAGACCACTCAACCTCCCAGTAGCACCTGGCAGATGTAGCCTCTGAACACATCACCTGCCTTGCACTATTAAATCTGTCTGGATGAGCAGGATATGACTGACTCTTTTTAACCCTTTCTGCAACTCTGTTTCCCTCAGACAGTTTCAGCAGAGTATGAGCCGTGTTGGGGTCCAATGTCAGCTGATGGGAATCTGTAGTTGGGATTAAAATCATAATTATTTGTTTGTTAACAATTTGTCAAACATGTATTCCAGTAGTATTGTAAAACAGTGGTTCCCAACCTTTTTCTTCAGGGACCCATATTTTTACCATTGTAAGCTTTGGTGACCCAGCTCCTACATGAGAGGGAGTCACGTGATACGCTCTGTTTCCTGCGAAAACTCATTTTAGTTATCATTTTATTCCTCAATTCGTCTTTGTTCAAAAACAGAATAAATGTTTAATGTAGCACTTAAATTTTGGTGCTTCTATGCTTCTAAATCAAGAGGGCTTCGCGACCCCCCGTGGATCTTTGGTGACCCATATGTTGGGTCCCGACCCATAGGTTGGGAACAACTGTTGTAAAACAATGAATTGTTACCATTACATTACAGATTACATGTCACCTTACATGAACCTTTCTCACATTACCCAAACATATACACTACACCCGAAATTACACACATTTGATTACTTTTATTTGGACCCAAGAGACAAGCATTAAGGTACAAGATCCAAATATTTTGGAATAGGCTATTGACAGGCTGGCAGATTTTAAAAGACTTACACACTTACTTATGCCAGCATTGTTGTTACAAAAGATGAAACATCATTCAAGGATAAACAAAACATCTTCGTCTCCATATTTGCATGCTACCTATTATAGCTGAAACAGAGCAAAATTTTGCTAGTGTTTTTGCGCTCCCTTTCTGCAGTCCCGCAATCTGCAGTCCCAGCCATATCAAAGGTCTTTTCCACTACATTTACGATGGTAGTCACAACGGGTGCTGGTTAGATGTTTACAGGTGCGCGCAGGTAACCCTGAAGCGCTCCGCCGTGGCCATGTTGCGTGCGGCCATCTTGCTTGACACACACACACACACACACACACACACACACACACACACACACACACACACACACACACACACACACACACACACACACACACACACACACACACACACACACACACACATGCACACACATCTGGACCATCTCAAATGTTGTATCCTGCAGTGTGTTTGTGTGTTTGTGTGTGTGTGTGTATGTGTGTGTGTGTGTGTGTGTGTGTGTGTGTGTGTGTGTGTGTGTGTGTGTGTGTGTGTGTGTGTGTGTGTGTGTGTACACCTGTGAGAGAAGTATACAGTATTTGTGAGTGTGCATGTGCTTGTGTGAGTGGGTTCATGGTTTTAATGTACTGTGTGTGTGTGTGTGTGTGTGTGTGTGTGTGTGTGTGTGTGTGTGTGTGTGTGTGTGTGTGTGTGTGTGTGTGTGTGTGTGTGTGTGTGTGTGTGTGTGTGTGTGTGTGTGTATCCATGACACACACACACACACACACACACACACACACACACACACACACACACACACACACACACACACACACACACACACACACACACACACACACACACACATGTGAATGTAGTGTATGTGCGAGTGTGCTGCTTTTGTGAGTGTGTTCATAATTTGAATGCACTCTATGTGTGTGTGTTCTCTGTGTTAGTAATTAAATTGCTTGACTGCTTTACTTACATTTCAGGAAATCCTCTCTGGTCACAGGCTCTGAAGGTCTGAAAATGCTGATTTGTTCACCTGTTGGAAAGAAGCACAATAGTGCTGAGCATTCTTGACCTGGCCATGATGGGCAGTGCAACATTATATCTGTGACTGTGAGACGTACCAGTTTTAGTCATGTCCTGTAGTCCCTGGTGGAGCACATCCTGCAGTTTCTCTTTGAGCACAGTGAGGCTGTCACTCACTCTCTCAAAAAGCTCATCTGTATGCACTGAGCATGTAGATGACTTGTCAGATGGAGTGGAGGCACACAGAGACTGGAAACTCTATGAGATGCAAACAATGCATTTCAAATGTAAATAAATAATCACACACTGATTACTTTACGCTGCCTAGTAATATACACCCAGCTGAGTAAGGAGACCAACTAGATCAGCTGAGCTCCCAGAGGAAGCTGACAGCTTTGCTACACTCTGTGGCCACCAGAACTAAGACTGGGCTCCATTAGCAAGAGCACATTCTACATGTCCTGCAAAAGGCAAAAGGTTGCACCTTACATACTTGCACCAGATAATACACACCAGAGTATTTCAGATGGTTTTTGCCTCTGCCAAGGTAATATGATTGTCCTAGTTTGTGTGTTCATTCGTTTGTTGTCACCTTGGCGGTCCGTGAGTATTTCTGTCCACCAGAGGGTGGAGGTCCATGCGCTCTATGAGTGCATTTCTAGTTATGTGTAGAAATTGAAAAGGTATTTCCCCTGTCCTACGTATTCGTTGAAATAGCTCAATATTAAATGGAACCTCTTCCTATCTAGGGATGTGTTCAAAATATCGGTATCGGGATATATCGTCACTGGCCTCTTCACGATACGCGTATCGTATCTGAGGTGTCAGTATCGATACTTGATTTAATAGCATAAATTGAATTTTGAATGCTACACAACAACTGCGAGACTACAGTTTTGTGAAGGCAGTCTTTACATTCACTACAGTGTAACTGTTGCTCTACAGAAAAAAAGTAACATTTGGTCCTTCATGTCTATTTCCTAAAAAAATGGATTTAAAAAAAATGTAGGTCTAAAATATTGCGATGCACATGTATCGATGTATCGTATCGTGACCCCAGTATCGGGATGCGTATCGTATCAGGAAGTGGTTGGCGATACCCACACCTATATCTGCTATGTGTTATGATTAAATGTAATATTTATACTGTCATGGTACCTTGAGAAAACGGATGTTATTTTCACTCTGTGAGAACTGCTCCAGCTCAGCAACTCTCCTCTTCAGCTCAGCGATCTCCTGCTCCAGTGTCTCCATGAGTTCTTCAGCTCGACTCACATCAGCCCTCTCCTGATCTCTGATCAGCTTCGTCACCTCAGAGCGTCTTTTCTCAATGGAGCGGATCATCTCAGTGAAGACCCTCTCACTGTTCTCCACTGCTGCATCAGCAGAACACTGTTGGAACACAAGACAACACCACATCCAGAACATCTGGTACAAACATCTGTGATGGGCAGCAAGACATTTTCTCCATATTGTGTCTTGTGAGGAACTAAATATGGCAGGGCAGCAGAGGTGTCAAAAGTAAAAGTAAAAGTACTTTTGTGGTGTAATTACAACACTAGCACATGACATTACATAGCTATTACATCATTTACTCCATTGTACCTAATGAGAGAGATAGACTGTGTTATTACTGAAAAACACTGAAAACCTAACAAGGACCCACCACAAACTTGATCCAACCAGTGCTCTAGCTAATTGTAAGACAAGTACACAGGTCCACTGGTTACTCAGATAAGTTACTTGTGTTGTAAGGAAACTGTGTTTCTTTTTTACTTTTACTTTTAGCCTACTTTTGACACAGGGCAGGCCATTGTCTTGTGTGAAGGTTAACTTACCTGAACAGTTTTTACCGCCTTTCTGAGGTCTTGCAGGTGTGTCTCTTTTTCTTTGATGACATCATGAAATTTTCGCTGTGTTTCACCCAGCTCTTTCTGGAAGTAAAAAAAGAAAACTAAATGTGTAAACTTGAAATATAATCGCAATAAATTATAATATATCCTTTAAACATAGCACTGGTTTATTGGTCCCTACACACAAGCATAATCGTTGGGCCTTTCTGTGGTATACACTTGTAGTAGATAGCGCCATGTCATTTAACTGAGTGAAAAGCAATATACATACAGTATTATTTACCTTAATGTAAGATATATTGCAATTTTCTGACAGAGTGAAAAAGTATGGATGTCTGCATGTAAATAAATACTGAATGTATATCCAGTATTTTTGTTCAGGAGTGTTTTAACTAAAACTTAGAGGATACAACACCTCACCTGTTTCTCTGTCCTCTCTGCTGCGACTGAAACGGTTTTATGTCCACTGTGTTCATCCATGACGCATAGCACAAATATGCACGTCTGATCAGTGCGACAGAAGACCTCCAGCAGTTTATCATGCTGAGAGCAGATAAGATCCTCCAGTTTACCAGCAGCGTCAATCACTTTGTGTTTCTTGCCTGGGAAAAGATCGTTGTGAGACGTGAAGTGAATTTCACAATAAGAAGACAGACACACTAGACAGGACTTGGCAGCCTTCCGCTTTCTCCCAGAGCAGACGTCACACTCCACATCTCCAGGTCCAGCATAGCAGTGGGCAGCAGGAGCAGACTGGAGTCCCAGAAGCTTCAGCTTCTCCACCACTTCAGCCAGCATTGTGTTTCTGCCCAGAACTGGCCTTGGAGTAAAAGTCTGTCTGCACTGTGGGCAGCTGTAGACTCCCTTTGGATCCTCTTGATCCCAGCAGCCTGAGATACAATCCATACAGAAACTGTGTCCACAGTTAATTGTCACCGGATCCTTTAGTAGATCCAAACAGATTGCACAAGTGAACTGATCCTGAGCTAGAAACACATTGGCCTCTGCCATGTTTGCACTGTTATCTTTCTCTCGTCTTGCACTCTTTTTCCCTCTCTGGGTTACGTTCTGTCTCTCCGATAGAGCAGCAAAGCAGGCAGAGCAGGAAGCAGAGCTGAGTTTCATTTCTGTGTAAAAGGGCCGTGCCCTAAGCAGGGGGAGTGGCCTCTGGAGCCAGTAACAGAACAACACACAGAGAGGACAGGTAAGAACTTTGATTGTAATCTGTGTCTGCCAGTTCCACTCAGTAATGTATAACATTGTTTGTATACTGTACATATCTTGCAAAATGAAGATCAACTAGCACTAGGAGATGTGAAGTGTACTTCCGTAATTAAATGCTTCGTGACAACTGTTCTTTAATAGCTTTATTGTGTGTGTTTGTGTGTGTGTGTGTGCGTGCATGCGTGCATGCGTGCGTGCGTGCGTGCGTGCGTGCGTTTGTGTGCGTGTGCGCACACGTGCGCGGTGCACTGTAAATGCCTTCATTGCAAGTGTGGCATGCTGAAGAGATTTTGACCTGAGTGGACCTGGACTATTTTGTCTTGATTTGGGACTGGACTTGGAATTGAATGCTAATTACTTGAGATTTGACTTGGCCCATCAGCGACTTCACCTCTGATGGCAGTTCATTTCCAGCTGAACAGCAGAGGGCATGAATGAGCCTGCAAAAAACCTCTCAACGCCCAAACTTTGTTTGCCACTTTCATAGAAGTACAGCACCTAAGTAATTGATATACAACACTTAAGTATGACAAAGTTAGATATTATGCGGATAACTAGTAGCCTGTTGATGTGATCACTGAGGTAGATTACTCTTTGCATGTCTGAGGGCCTAATTCAGGGATGTCAAACTCAAGCCCGGGTGCCAAATTTGGCCCGCGGACCCATTTCATTTGGCCCGTGAGATCATTTCAAATGTGTATTACAGTTGGCCCACATACACCATTAATATATAGAAAACACAGGAATTATTACATACTAGCATATACTAGAAGTATTCGATAGTACAAGTCTATATGATGGTAACGTGTTATTTGCCTAGCTTTAAGTCTACTGTCACAGGTGGGGGGTGCGCGTTTCTGAGCGGCACCCCCACTTTTTACCAACAGTACACCGGGGAGTAAACTGCACATCATCAAATACACCAGGACACAGAATATTTATTTATTTTCTCTATAAGCTAAAAAGTCTCAAAGGGTCAGAGTCACTGGTCCAGCATCCCACCCCACTGTCCATTATCCCTTGTTGTCCATGTTACCCCAATAGGCTCACAGCCCACTCTGTCCATGTCCGACCCAACGAGCGACCCAGCCCAACCGGCGGGCGGGGTCCGGTGCAGGGGGAGTTCATCCATCCTAGGGCCCAGTCGCACCAAGTCCATGGGCCACTCTGCAGAGACAACGGGTCATAGTTTAGATGTTCACTTCAATAAAAGCAGGCTACATGCACCACCACCCAGCATACACTGTAACAAATAGCTGTTTATTTACGGAAATTCTGCAACAGCATTCTACTGCTTTTCGAAAAAACAGACAACTACTGTGAAAATATTACTTTGAGTCACATATTGAGCAAAAACAGTAAGTACTGCACAATAGCAGTATTCGCCGTTGTGGAAAAAACTAGAGATGCCCCGGATCCTGATTTTTTAGGATCCTGCCGGATACCAGATCCACTGAATAAGATCCTGCCGGATCCGGAACCGGATACCGGATCCTACAAAAGGTTTGAAACATATAGTCTACTCGCACACGTGGGCCCTTTTTATTACGTTGGCGCAAACTATTGTTTAGACTCATTGGCTTATTGCCACACTGCCTTCAATAGCCGCTTCCAAAGGGATTTCACTCCATGCAGTGATTGGGGTTGTGAAAGACTGAAAAGCCTAGGCTAGACATGCACCAGACCCTGATTTTTAGGTAACATGCCGGATACCGGATCCACTGCTTAAGATCCTGCCGGACCCGGACCCTGTGAAAAACTCTATTATCCTGACGGATCCGGATCCGGAACCGGAACCGGAACCGGATCCGGTGCATCTCTAGAAAATAACAAGTTATTTTAGGCAGCACCATTGAAACCCATTCATCCTCCACTTGTCCGTGATCACCATCAAACTTCAATACCACCTGAAGAACTGAAGTCATTCTGACTGGTTAAAGATTATCTGATACTATCAAGCATGATGAAACAATTCCTAAGGAAACTGCAATACTTAAAAAGTGCTTGATGCAGCAAAGTGTGAGTAGCACATGCATTTTGATAGTGATGAAAGTGTGAATGGCTGAAACATTTTAAGAACTTGTAACACTCTTGCAACAAGCAGCCCCATCTAAACCAATCTGCTAATCAGTGCCTGGCCTCACCTGAGTAGGGCTGTTATGCCATTATTCAATTACGGGCGTCACCTGCCAAGGGCCTGATGACTCTGGTCACATGGTACTCTTACACCTGTATATAAATCTGGACTATCAACACTTCAGT
This sequence comes from Engraulis encrasicolus, assembly GCF_034702125.1. Classification (NCBI taxonomy): domain Eukaryota; kingdom Metazoa; phylum Chordata; class Actinopteri; order Clupeiformes; family Engraulidae; genus Engraulis; species Engraulis encrasicolus. Next base: position 11,906,863 of record NC_085865.1, on the reverse strand, counting down.
TGCTTGCCTGCCTGCTGGCTGGCCTGCATGGCACAGCATAGCACTTGTTTGCCTACAAGCTTGCCTACAAGCTTGCTTACATGCTTGCACACTTTCCTCTTTGTGAAAGCTTGCTGTATGTGGCATCATTTGTGGCATTGTGGCATATAATGTGCCTGCTGCAAATTAGGCATTGCTTTGAGAGCTAGCTTGTAGTGCTGCTTGTTTGCTGTGCTACTTGGTGCAAAATATTTTTTTAAAGACTGACCAATGCTATATTCATCATTGGCTCATCAAGAGATACAGTAAAAAGCCCACCTTGCACACTATCATTGTAACATAGCACTGCGTACTCTGACATTTTGCTCATGCCCACACTTTCAAAGGACCACCGCAAACCATTTTCTCAATACAGCATTGCGGCATAGTATCATGCTCAAGGCACTCCAGTCATGGTGAACGATGGGAGGGTGGGGTGGTAACATGGCCAGGGTACCACAGTTATGGAGAATGATGGGTGGGGTGGGAAGTTGCCATGGCCATATTCATGAATACAACTATGACCCAGTATTTGCCTGTCATCACACAGTACAATTCAACTTTTTAACTGAAATGTACTGTTATTTTTCTGTAGAGTACTGTTATTTAACAGTTCAATTGCTGCTGAAAAAATGTTATATACTGTGATACATTAAACAGCAATGAGCTGTATTTGATTTTTGGTGTGAAATAACAGTAGAATTACAGGTAAATATAATTGCCAGTAACTGCCGTTATTTTCCAGGGAAATTTTCTTAGAGTGTAGGTTACGGTAATAGTTCGATTAACACTCAATAATAAATGTGGCTTATGGCTAAGGAAATATCACTGCAAAGTCAAGGCAAACCAATTAGGCACTGCACACGAAATTACTAAGAGGCGGTCTATGCTGGGGGGAGAGTGGTAGCAGCGCTTAGCTAGTGGTAGAGTTATATAGAAAGGCGACCGCTGTCTCTGTTGGGCCTGTCGTTGGGGGTCCGTGCGAGAGTGAGAGAGAGTGGGTGAGAGAGAGAGAGAGAGAGAGAATGAGAGAGAGCACTGGAGCAGCGTGCATTCCGGGAGGGGAGCTACGGATCACGGGCGACAGAAGTAGGTTACTACTTAACTCGGCCAGGGGTGAGGTCCGCACCCCTCTTGGCTTCCATCACAGCAAGACCACTGGTGCTCTGGTCACGGTCCATCCATCAGGCACAATGCCGACCCGCAACCTCCGTCGAGCCACCTGGTTCCTTGTGTCGATCCTTAGGATCCTCCTCTTCAGAAAACGTCTGTCTCGGCCCGGCTCCGTCCGGCTACCGGCAAGCGCTTGCCCTCCTGCTGCTGCTCCCCGGCGTGCGTCTCCCCCCTGTCTTCGGCCCTCTCTCCCTCTCGTCGTGTCAGCTTCGTGTCATCTCTGTTCCTCCTTCCGTTGTCACATGCTGTGTTCCATTACCCGTACTTACCGCCCTTTCCGCACTGTGTTTGGGTACGCAGGGTGTTCCATTTCTAATCGCGACGGTAAAGTGTACTGTAAATTACCCGGATAACGCCCCCAAAACGGCCATTTTTCGAAGTGTGGTGTTACACTTTTCGCACTCAACGGCCGCCATGTTTGTGACGTAGTTGAGTGCCAGATCTGTCAAACGGTTGAATCTCCGTGATAACAGCATAGTTTTGATTCCAAAGACAATCGCCATGTGTATTAGAGGCAGGGGTAACTTTAAAAAGTGTTAGCATAAGGAACAGTGCCTTCCGTGTTGAATTGCATATTGGCGGTTGGTAAACTCGGATGTCACGCGACCAACAGTCATTTCCGTTAAGTGTATCAGACAGAACGGGAATCGGAATGTACTCGCCTCGTGAATTGCAGAGGGTGGAAAGGGTACTTCACTGCACTCAAACAAGGTACACAGTACAGAGGGTGAATAATGGAACACAGCAACAGCCTTGTTTTTAAACCCGTGCCCAATTAATATGGGCCAATAGTCTTTCCCAACAGTCTCATGCTTCACCTGTTTCCAGTTACCCTTCACTCACATTTTTTTGTTGACGTCCGTCCCCATCATCCTTTCCCCCAGAACCAAACTACCCCAAATGTCAATTCCCCCATTCGTCACCCCGTGACACTACTGTACGCAAAATATCAGTGTATTTTAAATATTGAATTCGGCCTGTGTCTTCATCACAGATTTTGGTTTTGACCCACTTTGAATTTGAGTTTGACACCCCTGCTCTAATTGATGAGAGCAACATGCTGTACATATTTGATTGGTTTTCTCTCTTTTCATCTCTTTACTTACTGTTTATTCTGAAATATCTTTCCAATGTTGTCTCAAACTGCAGTGTATTTGAGTCCTGGGGAGTTCCTCATATGAGGTAATGTGGGGGACAGTATGGCTTCAATGCATAATCTCTCTCTCTCTCTCTCTACTGCACATTGGGTTTGAATCCGAGCTTCCAAGGTAGCAAACGTGTGCTCTCTGCTTGAGAATCAGCACACCACCCAAACCCCTATGGTCACTCTATCATACAGTATGCAGCCTGTATATTGTTTTTATTTAGCTGGTGATCTAATAACAAGACAATTCTACACTCTAAGAAAATTTCCCTGCAAAATAACGGCAGTTACTGGCAATTATATTTACCTGTAATTCTACTGTTATTTCACACCAAAAATCAAATACAGCTCATTGCTGTTTAATGTATCACAGTATATAACATTTTTTCAGCAGCAATTGAACTGTTAAATAACAGTACTCTACAGAAAAATAACAGTACATTTCAGTTAAAAAGTTGAATTGTACTGTGTGATGACAGGCAAATACTGGGTCATAGTTGTATTCATGAATATGGCCATGGCAACTTCCCACCCCACCCATCATTCTCCATAACTGTGGTACCCTGGCCATGTTACCACCCCACCCTCCCATCGTTCACCATGACTGGAGTGCCTTGAGCATGATACTATGGCGCAATGCTGTATTGAGAAAATGGTTTGCGGTGGTCCTTTGAAAGTGTGGGCATGAACAAAATGTCAGAGTACGCAGTGCTATGTTACAATGATAGTGTGCAAGGTGGGCTTTTTACTGTATCTCTTGATGAGCCAATGATGAATATAGCATTGGTCAGTCTTTAAAAAAATATTTTGCACCAAGTAGCACAGCAAACAAGCAGCACTACAAGCTAGCTCTCAAAGCAATGCCCAATTTGCAGCAGGCACATTATATGCCACAATGCCACAAATGATGCCACATACAGCAAGCTTTCACAAAGAGGAAAGTGTGCAAGCATGTAAGCAAGCTTGTAGGCAAGCTTGTAGGCAAACAAGTGCTATGCTGTGCCATACAGGCCAGCCAGCAGGCAGGCAAGCAACTGAAGTGTTGATAGTCCAGATTTATATACAGGTGCAAGAGTACCATGTGACCAGAGTCATCAGGCCCTTGGCAGGTGACGCCCGTAATTGAATAATGGCATAACAGCCCTACTCAGGTGAGGCCAGGCACTGATTAGCAGATTGGTTTAGATGGGGCTGCTTGTTACAAGTTCTTAAAATGTTTCAGCCATTCACACTTTCATCACTATCAAAATGCATGTGCTACTCACACTTTGCTGCATCAAGCACTTTTTAAGTATTGCAGTTTCCTTAGAAATTGTTTCATCATGCTTGATAGTATCAGATAATCTTTAACCAGTCAGAATGACTTCAGTTCTTCAGGTGGTATTGAAGTTTGATGGTGATCACGGACAAGTGGAGGATGAATGGGTTTCAATGGTGCTGCCTAAAATAACTTGTTATTTTCTAGAGATGCACCGGATCCGGTTCCGGTTCCGGATCCGGATCCGTCAGGATAATAGAGTTTTTCACAGGGTCCGGGTCCGGCAGGATCTTAAGCAGTGGATCCGGTATCCGGCATGTTACCTAAAAATCAGGGTCTGGTGCATGTCTAGCCTAGGCTTTTCAGTCTTTCACAACCCCAATCACTGCATGGAGTGAAATCCCTTTGGAAGCGGCTATTGAAGGCAGTGTGGCAATAAGCCAATGAGTCTAAACAATAGTTTGCGCCAACGTAATAAAAAGGGCCCACGTGTGCGAGTAGACTATATGTTTCAAACCTTTTGTAGGATCCGGTATCCGGTTCCGGATCCGGCAGGATCTTATTCAGTGGATCTGGTATCCGGCAGGATCCTAAAAATCAGGATCCGGTGCATCTCTAGTTTTTTCCACAACGGCGAATACTGCTATTGCGCAGTACTTACTGTTTATGCTCAATATGTGACTCAAAGTAATATTTTCACAGTAGTTGTCTGTTTTTTCGAAAAGCAGTAGAATGCTGTTGCAGAATTTCCGTAAATAAACAGCTATTTGTTACAGTGTAGCGTACATCAAATCTTCTGAATTCACTGAATTTAAAAATGAATTAAATGGTAGACGGTGATAATTTAATTAACATTACATCTTAAATCAAAGATTCCCTCTATTAGCTTAACTTTATTTAAGAGTGTGAAGCCAAGACCCTGGATAAAGGGGCCTGAGTGAAAGTGGTCTGAACTTTGTGCAGCAGGGCCAGTTCATCATTGGAGACACTGAGGAAGGACAGAGCTCCTGCTTTGTGATTCACACACACTCCTAATCTGGAGGTGCTCAGTTCCAGCACAATCTCAGTCTCTTCATTACCGTATAGGAAGGTGAACTTTGCAGGAGAACAGCTCAGACTCCAAGACTGGTGATTGTGTCCAAGCCAGGCGTCCATTCCCCATCCTGTCCTGCTGATGTCTTTGTAGGCCACTGCTATGTAGGCTATATGAATGATGTCCACTGGATTTCCCAGTAGCAGACTGCATGTGTCTCTTCTCTGCAGAGCACTCTGGAACCTCTCTGGGTGATCGGTACACGGCTGGCCCACGTCATGATTTGCCACCTCCCTGTTACACTCTGACAGACATAGCCACCTGTTGGCTGTGTTGGGGTCCAGGGGAAATCGACAGAAAGGACATTAAAGGGACACTGTACAATCCTTCCCGAATGTGTTGGCTGTGTTGGAGTCTACGGTAAAGTTATAGGAATCTATAAAGGAGATGATTATTTTCACAAATAGATATACTGTACATGTAGATGAACACATTTTCATAGAAAACATTTTACATTTCTTCCCACACATGATGCATAACCAACTTAATATTTTTAAATTCAATTTTTGCATTTTTACTGGTGTGGTACAGCAGGCCAGTTTCTCTCTCTCTCTCTCTCTCTCTCTCTCTCTCTCTCTCTCTCTCTCTCTCTCTCTCTCTCTCTCTGTCTCTTTCTCTCTCTCTCTGTCTCTCCCTCACTCTCTCTCTCTCTCTCTCCCTCTCGCTCTCTCTCTCTCTCTTTCTCTCTCTCTCTCTCTCTGTGTGTGTGTGTGTGTGTGTGTGTGTGTGTGTGTGTGTGTGTTTCCGCAGGCGCACGCTTGAGTGCATGTGTGCATGTCTCTACACCTGCAGTCACAGTTTAGGAAATCTTCCCTTGCCATCCTTTTAGCAGAGATGTGCAACACTTCAGTGTGGAGAGGCTGGTCTGAGTCTGTCATACAGAGTCTGCTGATTTGATCACACATGTTGCTTCTCCTTCCTCTGAGACAGACTTGTCCACATCCTGGTTGAGAGGAGAGCTCCTCTGCAGCTACAGGGGGATGAAATGCTTTCCTGGGTCTCACCGCGTCCTTGGTGTCCATTGCAGAGCAGGTTTGTTCACACACTGGGGACAGCCAAATTCTTCACTCCGATGTGCTCTGACTTCCATGCAGTCTGGAGAATGGAGATGCCCAAGGGCATCAATATGGAGAGTCCAATAAATTTAATCCAATCAGACTGTTATCCTGATCGAGAGAAAGGAACAGCAGGACTATCCACCGTGTAGAGCCATTCAGGAGACAAACAGAACAGGAAAAGAGTTTGTTTCCCAGGTGACGATACAGGCCTATGAAGTTACAATTATTGGCATGTGTGTGGACTGGAATGTAACGAGGGAGTGAACAAACCAGTTGGTGGAGGAACATAAATAGGCCAACTGTGTTTAAATCATAGTGGAGGTGAATTTCCATCTAAAGTCAATGATGGTTTGCTGAGGGAAATGCACTTCATTTCCCCTCCAGAATTGTGAAGGAAATATTTATTGTGACACATTGTCAGCTGCTCTTGGTGTAATTACATGATATGGCCAGCAGTGGGGGCTGTGCATCAGTGGTAACAGAGCAGTCGGTCATCTCTGGTATGTACATTTTCAAAGCAGGTTTTATGTTGCTTTTAAATGCCAAAGTCAATATCTAATGCAATTGGCCAGGATCTTGCAATGCAGTGCTCTTGTTTTCTTTAAGTGAATGATGGAGGTGGGACAGCCAAGATCATTCAATTACATACTTTATTATTGCATTATTATTACTTTAATTATTTCATATAAATTCAATCAAAGTGTTTAGGTATATACTCATTGTTGTTCAAGAACAAAAAAACACTTGGAAGATGAAGAATGTACCATATATTAATGTTTACAGACAGTGTTATATAAACATCCATTAGCCACCACCTGTAGATGAACAGTAAAGTATGCACCACATTAGTAACCAGGAAGACCCCACATTACATCTACAGCCAGGATGAACTGAATATGACCTGGTTAGGGACGACTACATTTTGACCATTATCTTCATCAGATTCTCAATGGTCGAAACGTAATCCTGCCATGGAATAAAAACATTTTTAAATGTAAGTGTGGGACTCCTCACTCCAATACTTCTGTCAGCCTTTACCCTGCATCTTCACCTGGAGTGTGGACAATCTCCACTCTTAATTGGTCAGGGACGACCCAATGACAGCAGCTGACACCAGTATACTGAGAGCATGACAGCACTGGGTGATGACCTCGCTATTGACACTGGAGGGCCTGGCCAAGAATATATATGGGAAGTACATACTGAACACCCATTCTACATGCAATTCAACAAACAAACAAAAAAACCCCAAAGAAACAAAAAATACAAGGTCATGTTATCATTGAAAAATTCTCGCAAAAGTTGAAATTCTGAAACGGTTCACAATATATATTTGCTTTTTGGCATATACAGTAGACATGAATGTGTTTTAGTGCTGGTTTGTTATCACTGACACAATTTGATTTTGCTGCCAACATTGTAGAGCCGGAAGGCAGGATATAGCGGCTCAGTGAATGTGGTCTCTACTTTGTGCAGCAGAGTCATAGTGTTAGCAGAGACACTGTAGAAGCTCAGAGTTCCTGCCCTGTGATCCACATACACTCCTATTCTAGAGGAGATCTGAGCATGAGGGAGATCAGTTTGTTTATTATTATGGTAGAAACAGAACCCAGATGAATAGCACTCCAATGCCCAGGAGTTTGTATTGCAGCCAAGCTTAACATCATTATTACTTCCTTTCCTCTTCAGCCCCTTGTATGAAACAGCTATAAACACATAATTTCCAGACCACTCAACCTCCCAGTAGCACCTGGCAGATGTAGCCTCTGAACACATCACCTGTGGCACATTACTAAATCTGTCTGGATGATCAGGATATGAGTGACTCACATTAACACATTCTACAACTCTGTTTCCCTCAGACAGTCTCAGGACATCTTGAGCCGTGTTGGGGTCCAATGTCAGCTGATGGGAATCTGTAGATGGGTTTAAAATCATAATTATTAAATTGTTAAGAATTTGCCAAACATGTAGGCCTAGTCCAGTAGTATTGTGAAGCAATTAACTGTTATAATTAAATTATAGTTTGCATGCCACATTATATGATGTGAGCCCTCTCACACAGAAACACACAGAGCAGAGCCCACATTTCATGTGTCATCACACAAATACACACACACACACACGCACGCACACGCACACGCACACGCACACGCACACACACACACACACACACACACAAACACACACGCATTTCTTTTGCATTACTTTCTTTATCCTGATGTATCCTGGATGTTTGTACTTCAGTGTGTGTGTGTGTGTGTGTGTGTGTGTGTGTGTGTGTGTGTGTGTGTGTGTGTGTGTGTGTGTGCGCTCGTGATTTGAATGTAGTGCGTGTGTGTGTATGCACTCTTAAAAAGGCTGGGTTAAAAGTAACCCAAAACAACCCAGCGCTGGGTCAAAGATGACATAAACCCATTATGGGTTGGAATAACCCAGCACGTTGGGTTACACATTTTAACCCTGTTCATTGGGTTAAGTTGGGTTATGAAATTTACCCAGCAGATGGGGTGAAACTACTTAATTGCTGGGTTGAACTTACCCAATGTTTGGGTTGCAAAATTTAAGTCAAATCAGGGGTAAACCAAAACTCTTACTGCCATGGATGGTTTGTCACCACCTAAAGCAATGCTAAAGTAATGATACGTTAATAAGTAATTAGTCAGCCTTGCTCAAGCATAGATGCAGGGAAAATGTTAACAAAAAGTGGCAGTAAGAATGTTGGTTTACCCAAGTTATCGTCACTTATGCTTATTCAATCTCATTATGCAATATCAATTAATAACGACCTCATGCCGACACATACCACACAGATACAGCTTAGGCCTATTTCAAATCGAAAGTCAGTTTATTTTATATGCAATTAAAATACACAGCAATATCCCAGTAGGTATTAAGGGCAAAAAAAACACATATAGGAAACACACATGACTTCTAACTTAAAATTAAGTGATCCTGCCTGAATCATCTAAATTTTGGTTTGGGAGCAGGCAAATCTGATGATCTGACAAGGTTGAAGCTAACTTAAAATGACAATAACCTGAAAATACAACACTGACATTCTTACAAACTCAGGCAGTCTCTAGCTGAAAAGTTAATGAATATAAAAACACTTTCATCCATAAAAATCCACGCTACTGGCACTCTCCTTGGTTGTGTGCAGAGTCAGGGCAGGGCTCAATCAATATCTCCCTCAGTCAACGTGTCCTCATAGGAGAAGGCAGGTGGCAACCAGACTGACACTAAGGGAAGTGGGGGGGGGGGGGGGGGGGAGTTTTGATAAGTGGGCTGTCAGATTCTTTTGAAACACATACCATGGAAAACACAATACACAACATTAACTAAGGCTGTAACGATATTGCATCGAACCGAGGGATCGCGGTACGCAGACCCACGAACCCCTATCGCGACCCTTCCTCGCAGAATCGCGATGCGCCCTTTCCCAGTTTACCCCTCAGTCTAGAAAACAGCAGGATACAGGCATATTTGCATGCGCTTAAAAAGACAAGTAAAAAAGGGGCGCGCACATTTGCGAGTAACACTTCCATTCACCCATCTCTCTTATAACATGTTCCGTCCAACCAGGGGACCATTCCATCATTGGCGCTGAACTCAGCGGCGCTTACGCGCAAAAGCGGAGTTTCAACTAACAGCATCTTAAACTTGAGGCAGACGCCGTTCCACCACCGAGGATCAGCTCCGTCTTGGCTAGTTTCACTTCAGCCGCGCTCATCAAAGCTGGCGTTGCGCTCGTGCACGTTGTACATGGGAAGTCCATGTCGACGATTGTCGAAAATGCGATCATGTTGTAGACTCGGGCATGCCTTGTCAAATCAAGTCTTTATCAGAGATGTTAGGCGACCATCTGTAGGTGAGCGGTAACGCAACCGCACTTTGATTGAGGGACCAGCGTTCAATCCCCACCATGCGTAATGACAGATCATTTCTCAATTATTGAAGGGAGAGTCTCGTCCGAACCTCGACTGCCATCATTTCAATGCGCAAAAATAACATGCTTGCATCATCTAAGGTGTTTTAATTTTATCTTTCAGAAGAATTTATTTTATGATAAAAGGCATAGACTAGGTAAAACGTTAGGCAGAGATAATTGAATCATTGCAATGCAAACTCCAAGCGTAGTCATCTGCAAGGTGGTTGTGAATACGTTTTTTTTTACTGCCTATGCTGAAAATAGCCTAGACATTTAAGGTAGGCCTATTGGTAGACCTAGGCCCTATTGCTTGACAGCAAATGAAGCCAGCCATAAAGCGACATCGAAGGAGAGAATAGGCAAACGTATGTTATAAAGTTTTCATTTCTAACATGTCGTCATGCAAGACTTAAACCCGGGATGCCCACTTCTTACGCAGCGCACCTGCCCACTGTGCCATTCACATCTTCCTTGTTGCAGAAGGAATTGTCCCAACTCATCTTAGTAAATCAACACTATAAATGTTTTTTTTTAAATGTGCCGATTATCAGAAATCCCGCGAAATGAAAGACAATGGTAACTATTGTAGTTTTTACTGGCATTATCACATCATAGACTATTAAAATAGAGTTACTGGTTCGCTTTGATCTCGTAAAATGATGGCGGGAATCAAGCGGAACGTGCCCGTTGTGACAGCTGTTTCCTACAGGTTCATGTTTTGCGCAACACTGATTAATTTAGCCTGGTGTTTAACCTGGGAGCTACCAGGTTAACGTTGGAGCATAAATTACCGTGGCAACTCAGCTGAGTTTCAGGTTAGCAAGGCTGATGGAACGGATCTCTGTCTAAAAATAGCTTAGTTTACCGACTTGAGCTCGGATTTGGGGTTACCGCCGTTGATGGAATGGTCCCCAGCACATGCATCTGTTGTTATCCATTGCCTGAGCAAACTCCGCGAGACGAAAAACTTGGGCAAACGTCGGAAGGTAAAGCACAGAAATGAACAACAGACCAAGAAGGCTTTATCAAACGTGTGAAGACGTTTTTTATTCATGCATGCGCCGTTGTATGTTGAGTGGAGATATACGTTGAACGGACAGAGAGAGAGAAAGAGAGCGAGAGAGCGAGATGCTCCGTCTGCCCAAATTCTTAGACCAGCCTGAAATCGCCACGCTCTAATAAGGGAGTGTCGTGCGAACGTTGAGGTCGATGTGGATATCTAAGCAGCATTTCTTCCCCGCATTGACCGCCAGTCTAGCGAAAACATGCTCCATTTCAGCCTCTGCATCAGAGGGCGCCCTTGACAAAATGTCAAATCACAAAACCAAACAAAGGACAACGTGCATGTTGCATAGTGAGAACATAACCGAGGTTCATTTCGAGTTTTGTTTGTATAAGCGTGTGCGCGCTGCTGCACGATCAAAAAAGTTACAAAAACATTACTCATCAAAATTAAGTGTTGCATTGTGTGTGTGTGTGTGTGTGTTCTGGGTGTTAGTAATTAAATTGCTTGACTGCTTTACTTACATTTCAGGAAATCCTCTCTGGTCACAGGCTCTGAAGGTCTGAAAATGCTGATTTGTTCACCTGTTGGAAAGAAGCACAATAGTGCTGAGCATTCTTGACCTGGCCATGATGGGCAGTGCAACATTATATCTGTGACTGTGAGACATACCAGTTTTAGTCATGTCCTGTAGTCCCTGGTGGAGCACATCCTGCAGTTTCTCTTTGAGCACAGTGAGGCTGTCACTCACTCTCTCAAAAAGCTCATCTGTATGCACTGAGCATGTAGATGACTTGTCAGATGGAGTGGAGGCACACAGAGACTGGAAACTCTATGAGATGCAAACAATGAATTTCAAATGTAAATAAATAATCACACACTGATTACTGTACGCTGCTTAGTAATATACACCCAGCTGAGTAAGGAGACCAACTAGATCAGCTGAGCTCCCAGAGGAAGCTGACAGCTTTGCTACACTCTGTGGCCACACAGTAAAAATTTACAAGGATTTCAGAGTAATTTACTGTGAAATCTCACAGTTAATTACTCTGATGTTCTGGTACACTATGCTACTGTGATGGTCACACGGCACACAGCAAATTAGTCTGAAATCATTGTATCACTTGCCATTTCTCACCTAACTTGCACATCACAGTATTTTACTGTGCTCTTCAAGGATAACCAGCATGACAAAGTGATAAACTAGGAAACATCACAGTAAACTACTGTGTGGGCGGAGCATCTATTAACCCTCTACTGCATGAATTATTATATTTACAATGTAAAAAATGTTTCAGTGCTTTTTTAGTGTCAAAATGAGTTAAATAATAGATTTCCCAAAAAAAATTAACATAATTATTTTTAATTAAGATTTTAGCTTATGGTTGCCATATGGCAACTTCATGCAGTCGTGGAATCTTGTGTAAAATCAGGTTTTTCCTCAAAAGGAGACTTTTTCCTTGATAAAACTCCAATATATTACTTTCCAAATGTTAAAACTCATTAAATTACATAAATTAAAATATATATTTTTAGTATTTAGTGAAATTATTTTTGGTAAGAGAGCAAAATATGGTCAACAATTCGGCCCATAGACATGTACACACATTTACAAAAAAGCTTCCGAAAAGGTTGTTTACACCTATTTGCAAACATGTACAATGCATTTTTACATTGAACATGTCTAAAATTACAAATATAAGTACAAATTATTCATTTGGCACAAGAATTATAAGAAATATCTGTAAAAATAGCCTCATACTACTCTAATTCTAAGTCATTCCAATGGGGTTGATTGGGGTGAATGGCCAAAATGTTGTTCCATAACTGCATGAAGTTGCCATATGGCAACCATAACATTCTACCATTTTACAAAAAAACCTTTGCATCTAAAGTTGTTTTAATGATGAAAAATAATAGTTTACATATTACAGATAGTGTTTTTATTTTTTTTTATAACAATATTTTGGGCTGAAATGTTGGTAATACCTTGGTTTATGGAGGCCTTGAGCAATGACCTCCACACACCAAAGTAGGTGATGAAAAAGGGCTTCCTGTGTTTATTTCTTAATCATGTGACCTGAAAAAAAAATTTTGGTTTCAAAGTAAAAGGCTGTCTTATCACAAATAAGTCTAAATATATAGGTTATAGTGTACCATCTACTAGAAAAACTGGAAAAAGTTAACGGTTGCCATATGGCAACCCTATGCAGTAGAGGGTTACATTATTAGTGCATTGGGGCACAACTTCAGTCAAAGACAGGTTGGGCTCTTCATTACAATCACACCTTTCATTGACATTTTCAGCAAATTATTTCATTCTTAATGTCTTGTGGTATACATGTATACACCCATCATCAGTTGACTATTTCATCCCCACTCTCTGTCAAGTAACAGAAGAATGAGCTTATATATATTGGGAGATATACATGACCATCTTCATGATGGTGGGAATATGGTCATTTTTCTTGTGTACCACTTTAAATAGTACAACCCCTACAATAAACACAGAATATAACAAGGAGTAATATTTTGAAGCACACTTAATATATTCCTTCTAGATAAATGGCTCTCCATAAGTGCATTGCATGATGGGACACGATCTGAAGCACGTATGTCCTAAGCCCCTCCCCCTCAGGTTGCACATATTGACATGAGGAAGTGAGAAAAAAGATGACCAAGCATGGGAAGACATGTAGCAAACAAGAAGTTGATGACTAAATGTCGATGAACTGTCTGAAGGCCCAGATTGTGCTATATGGCAGTCTTGGCCTAATGGTTAGGGAGGTGGACTTAAATTCAGAGGGTTGCAGGTTCAAATCCCTCCGAACCCTACATTGCCCTAGGGACAGCAACCATTGTTGTATATTTGTGTATCACTTTGAGTAAAGGCGTCAGCCCTCAACCCAACTGACATGCCTTCCCATTGAACTTTCGCCCACTTCAAGTGTGTAACAATATCTTACTGTGAACTCACAGGGAATTACTGGCTACTAATTGCATTCATTTCACAGTAACATACTGTGAATTCGTCATATCACAGTTAACTACTGTAAAGGCGTCAGCCTTCAACCCAACTGACATGCCTTCCCATTGAACTTTCGCCCACTTCAAGTGTGTAACAATATCTTACTGTGAACTCACAGGGAGTTACTGGCTACTAATTGCATTCATTTCACAGTAACATACTGTGAATTCGTCATATCACAGTTAACTACTGTGCGGTTATAACAGGTGTTTTCTTCGTCTAGGCCATGATTGGGTGCATTATGTGGCTGCCTTGGCCTAATGGTTAGGGAGGTGGACTTAAGATCAGAGAGTTGCAGGTTCTAATCCCTCCTAACCCCGCATTACCCTAGGGACAGTAACCAATGTTGCATATCTGTATGTCACTTTAGGTTGCTCCTGGCCATGATGGAGTGTAATTACTTATTGTCAGGCCTAATTAGAAGAAGGTCTATGATTGGAAATGTTGCTGGTTCTGCTTCCAATAAATTGCAACCAATGTGCTACACAAACACTTTTTTAAGTTGGCACCTGCTAATGCCTTTGTCTTGGATGTGCACGCCAAAACTCCAGCATCCAATTTTAAATCAGAATATTGCCACCTAGTAAAAAAAATAGGCTATCTTGTGAAGTGCCATTGCACAATTGAAAGTCAAATGCTTGACATGATTGACATTGCCTACCATCAACCAGGAACAATGGTAGTGCCCAATCAATCTGTCAATTAGTACCTGCCCTCACTTGAGTATATATGACTGTTACAAGTTCATTGAATTACTTCCTGCAGCTGCCACATGCCTGATTACTCTGGTCACATGGTTAACTTTCACCTCTATATAAACTCAGACTGTCACAATGCTTGAGTTGCTTGCCTAAATGACTGGTTCGCTGGCTCTCTGTCCGGCTTGTTGGTTAGTGAGCTAACTGACCGACCAACTGACTGTTTGTTGGCCAGCTGGTTGGCTGGCTAACTGACTCTTTTGGTTGACTGTATGGCTGGTTTGTTAGCTGGCTAGCCATACAACTGACTTGTTTGTTGGTTAGTTGGCTGACTAACTGAGTGTTAGTTGGTTAACCGGCTCTTTAGCTGGCTAGCTGACAACTGACTCTTTTGGTTGGCTGGTGGACTGGTTTGTTGGCTGGCTTGCTATTTAGTTGGTAGTGAGTATTGTGGTAGCAGGTACCCTTTTTGGTGTGTTGCTTACTTGATTAAGATTGTCTAGTTATGCTCAACTAGAGTATTCTATGCACACTGGTTAATGTACTCTCATCCAGGAGATAGCAATTATTAAGTGATAATAATATTGCACATACTGCAGAAACTTGAATTTCTCTGTGGTTATGGATAGTTTGGATGTTGGATAGTATGGATAGTTGGATAGTATGGATAGTTTTAGTCTATCAATACAAGAGAACAGTGTAATGGACTGGTTCCCTGCCACAGTTGTCTCAGTCATGGTGGGGAATGGGAGGTGCCACAATAACATGGTAGCTACCTCTTTTGTGGTGATGAATGGAGGGGCGGGATCATGGTAGTGTGGGTAGGGTGACAGTAACTTACTGTGGTGTGGCCACAGTAAACTACTGTGAGAAGATCACAGTAAACTGTGAGGATGGCCACAGGGAATTACTGGCTACTAATTGCATTCATTTCACAGTAGTTTACTGTGACATCACGGGAATATTTTTTACTGTGCACCAGAACTAACACTGGGCTCCATTAGCAAGAGCACATGTCCTGCAAAAGGCAAAAGGTTGCAACTTACATAAACTATTACATTTGCACCAGGGAATATACAGTCATCACAGTTCATGATTTTTATGTATAGAATATTACAAAGTGGAAATGTTTTTTCCCTCTCCTATTCTTTAAAACAGGTCATTAATATTAAATCAATGTATTTCCCATTAACTATGTGTTATGGTTATATCAATGTAGTGTTTATGCTACCATGGTACCTTGAGAAAACGGATGTTATTTTCACTTTGTGAGAACTGCTCCATCTCAGCAACTCTCCTCTTCAGCTCAGCGATCTCCTGCTCCAGTGTCTCCATGAGATCTTCAGCTCGACTCACATCAGCCCTCTCCTGATCTCTGATCAGCTTCGTCACCTCAGAGCGTCTTTTCTCAATGGAGCGGATCATCTCAGTGAAGACCCTCTCACTGTTCTCCACTGCTGCATCAGCAGAACTCTGTTGGAACACAAGACAACACCACATCGAGAACATTTGTTCTAAACATCTGTGATTGGCAGCAAGACATTTTCTCCATGTTGTGTCTTGTGAGGAACTAAAAGTACTTTTGTGGTGTAATTACAACACTAGCACATGGCATTACATAGCTATTACATCATTTAATTCCATTGTACCTAATGAGAGAGATAGACCGTGTTATTACTGAAAAACACTGAAAACATAACAAAGACCCACCACAAACTTGATCCAACCAGTGCTGAGTTAGCTAATTGTAAGACACGTACACAGGTCCACTTACTCAGATAAGTTACTTGTGTTGGAAGGAAACTGTGTTTCTTTTTTTACTTTTACTTTTAGCCTACTTTTGACACCTCTGCAGGGCAGTCCATTGTGTTGTGCGAAGGTTAACTTACCTGAAGAGTTTTCACAGCCTTTCTGAGGTGTTGTAGGTGAGTCTCTTTTTCTTTTATGATGTCATGAAATGTTCTCTGTGTTTTTCCAAGCTCTTTCTGGAAGTAAAAAAAGAAAACTAAATGTGTAAACTTATATAATCGCAATATATTATAATATAGGCCTATCCTTTAAACAAGGCCATAGCACTGGTTTACTGGTCCCTACACACAAGCATAATCATTGGGCCTTTCTATACATTTCTCAGGCATCTGCTCATAAGACCTACTTGTAGTAGATAGAGCCATGTCATTTAACTGGGTGAAAAGCAATATACATACAGTATTATTTACCTTAATGTATGACATCATGTAATTTAATGACAGAGTGAAAAAGCATGGCGACATGTCTGTATGTCAAATACTGAATGTTTGCTTGGCATATATTCACTATTTTTTGTTCAGGAGTGTCTTAACTAAAACGTAACTTGATTGAAGTATGCCATTGCTGCTATTGAGAGGATACATTACTCCTCACCTGTTTCTCTGTCCGCTCTGCTGCAATTGAAACTGTGTCATGGCCTTTGTGTTCATCCATGACGCACAGCACACATATGCATGTCTGATCAGTGCGACAGAAGACCTCCAGCAGTTTATCATGCTGAGAGCAGATAAGATCCTCTAGTTTACCAGCAGCGTCAATCACCTTGTGTTTCTTCCCTGGGTTTAGATCGTTGTGAACTCTGAAGTGAGTTTCACAGTAAGAGGACAGACACATCAGACAGGACTTGACAGCCTTTCGCTTTCTCCCAGAGCAGACGTCACACTCCACATCTCCAGGTCCAGCATAGCAGTGGGCAGCAGGAGCAGACTGGAGTCCCAGAAGCTTCAGCTTCTCCACCACTTCAGCCAGCATTGTGTTTCTGCCCAGAACTGGCCTTGGAGTAAAAGTCTGTCTGCACTGTGGGCAGCTGTAGATTCCCTTTGGAGCCTCTTGATCCCAGCAGCCTGAGATACAATCCATACAGAAACTGTGTCCACAGTGAACAGTAACTGGATCTTTTAAGAGATCCAAACAGATTGGACAGCTTAACTCATCTTGCGCTAATAACACACTGGCCTTTGCCATTTTTTGCTACTGTAAATTGTTTTCACTCTAGGTCGTGATCTCTCCCTCGCAGAACAGCAAAGCAGGAAGAGGAAGAGCTGAGTGTCGTTTCTGTGTAAAAGGGCCGTGCCCTAAGCAGGGGGAGTGGCCTCTGGAGGCAGTCACATGAATGTACAGGGATGACAAAACCTTTGAACTGTTGTAATCTGTCCCTGCTCGTGTCAATTTACAGTATTGTTTGCAATTTTAGTAACTTCAGGTTGGCAAGTTGCGCTGTGTAGTGTAGTTTTGTAACTTTATGCTTTCTATCTTTTGACAGGCATAAATGTGTGTGTGTGTGTGTGTGTGTGTGTGTGTGTGTGTGTGTGTGTGTGTGTGTGTGTGTGTGTGTGTGTGTGTGTGTGTGTGTGTAGGCCTACATTATATTACCAGAAGTATTTGCTAACCTGACTTGACTCTCATATGAACTGCCATCCCATTCCTAACACATCTGATTCAATATACTGGTCGATTCTTAGCAGCTCTTGCTTCAATTCATTTGGGATGAGGCTGTCCACAAGGTTGAGGAGAGAGAGTATTTATAGGACATTTGGGATGAGGCTGTCCACAAGGCTGAGGAGAGAGAGTGTTTATAGGACATTTGGGATGATAGCTATAAGCTCAATATTCAAACACATAAGACAGGACTTGACAGCCTTCCGCTTTCTCCCAGAGCAGACGTCACACTCCGCATCTCCAGGTCCAGCATAGCAGTGGGCAGCAGGAGCAGACTGGAGTCCCAGAAGCTTCAGCTTCTTCACCACTTCAGCCAGCATTGTGTTTCTGCCCAGAACTGGCCTTAGAGTAAAAGTCTGTCTGCACTGTGGGCAGCTGTAGACTCCCTTTGGATCCTCTTGATCCCAGCAGCCTGGGATACAATCCATACAGAAACTGTGTCCACAGGGAATTCCAACAGGATCCTTTAGTAGATCCAAACAGATTGCACAAGTGAACTGATCTTGAGCTAAAAACACATTGGCCTCTGCCATGTTTGCACTGTTTTCTCTCGTCTTGCACTCTTTTTCCCTCTCTAGGTTACGTTCTGTCTCTCCCACAGAGCAGCAAAGCAGGAAGAGCAGGAAGCAGAGCTGAGTTTCGTTTCTGTGTAAAAGGGCCGTGCCCTAAGCAGGGGGAGTGGCCTCTGGAGCCAGTAACATAGCAACACACAGAGGGTGCATCCCAATATGTGACCTTGCCTCCTCCACTTGTGCTTGTCTCCTCGTCCCGCCTCCTGGCCCCTCCTCCGTGGAGAAAACGATAAAGTTTCCCAGCTGTCAGCCTCGCCACAACAACTTTTGAGGGACTGTTTTTCATTCACCATCCCAATTGCAAATGAGAAAAAGACTTTACAATTGAGCTTTTGCAAGATATTGAAATATAATGCTGTTGTCAGTGATGTCATCATGACGAGAAGCAAGTGGAGGAGGCAAGGTCACATATTGGGATGCACCCAGAGAGGACAGAAGAGACCTGAGTTGTTGTAATCTGTCCCTACCAATTCCACTCAGTAATGTATAACATTGCTTGGTTACTTAGTTTGCAAAATGAATTTGTCATCTTGCACTTGGTAATGTGTAGTGTAGATTTGTAATGAAACGCTTCATGAGAGCTGTTTCTGTTGTTTGAAGGGCAACATATTTTTTCTTAACAGGATTGGACAATTTTGTCCTCATTTGGGAGTGGACTAGATTTGAGATTTGACTTGACTTTGACTCGACTTCACCTCTGGAGACAGTTATTTTACATCTGAACAGCAGAGGGCAGGAGTGAGCTTGCAATAAACCTCTCAATGCCCAAACTTTGTTTGCCTCAGTCACAGAAGTATAGTATGAGTAATTGATGTACAACGCTATTCTAAATTAGAGATGAAATATGAATAAGTTGGAGATTTTGTTCAGCCTATCATCTCCAACTTATTCACATTTCATCTCTAATTATTGTTATACCGTTATTGTGATCTACTGAGGTGGAAGAGTCTTTGCATGTCTGAGGGCCTAATTGATGAGGCCAATATACTGTACATATTTTCATGCTTTTGGTGTGCGTGTGCTTGCGTGCGTGCGTGTGTGTACTGCACATTGTAAAAATATAGTAGGCTAGTGAAGAGGAGGATATTCACCCATCACAGGTTTAAATCTGAGCTTCCAAGGTAGCAAACGTGTGCTCTCTGCTTGATAATCAGCACACCACCCAAACCCCTATGGCAGGGGTGTCAAACTTAAATTGACTGAGGGCCAAAATCTAAATTTGGAATGAAGTCGCGGGCCGAACTCAACTGAAATGGACTAAAATTGTGCATTCATGCACCTCATACTCATAGTTAAATTTCACATACACTCTTTCCCATCATATTTGTCTGTTCAAATGTGTGTGCACATCCTGTGATACAGCAAATTTCAGTTCAAGTTGTGTTACGCTATACATTAATGGTGTATGTGGGCCAACTGTAAAACACATTTGAAATGATCTCGCGGGCCGAATAAAATGGCTCCGCGGGACAAATTTGGCCCCCAGGCCTGAGTTTGACATCCCTGCCCTATGGTCACTCCATCATACTGTATAGTATGCAGCCTGGATATTTTTATTATGTATCTGATATGAGATCTGACAACAAGACATCTCTAGCATACATCATATTTTATTAAGAGATTTGTTTTTTTTTTAATTTCATCTTTCCTGATGGCAGAAATAAATAGATTTAATCAACTACATTTATGAATTTATGAATTAAATAAAAGGCAGGGAGACATTAATTAACATTGTATCTTAAATTAAAGCTTAACTTTATTTTACAGCGTGTATGAAGCCAAGACCCTGGATAAAGGGGCCTTAGTGAAAGTGGTCTGAACTTTGTGCAGCAGGGTCAGTTCATCATTGGAGACATTGAAGAAGGACAGAGCTCCTGCTTTGTGATTCATATACACTCCTAATCTGGAGGTGCTCAGTTCCAGAACAATGTCAGTCTCTTCATTACCGTACAGGAAGGTGAACGTTGCAGGAGAACAGCTCAGACTCCAAGACTGGTGATTGTGTCCAAGCCAGGCGTCCATTCCCCATCCTGTCCTGCTGATGTCTTTGTAGGCCACTGCTATGTATATGAATGATGTCCACTGGACTTCCCAGTAGCAGACTGCAGGTGTCTCTTCTCTGCAGAGCACTTGGTGGTGCCTCTGGAACCTCTCTGGGTGATCGGGACACGGCTGGCCCACGTCATGATTTGCCACCTCCCTGTTACTCTCTGACAGACAATAGACATCTGTTGGCTGTGTTGGGGTAAATTTATAGCAAACATTTTACTATGAAGCCCATATCTATAGCGCATTATGTGTTGGAGTCTACAGTAAAATGATAGGAATCTATAAAGGAGATGATTATTTTCACAAATAGATATACTGTACATGTAGATGAATACATTTTCATAGCAAACATTTTACATTTCTTCCCACATATGATGCATAACCAACTTAATATTTTTTAATTCAATTTTTGCATTTTTACTGGTGTGGTACAGCAGGCCAGTTTCTCTCTCTCTCTCTCTCTCTCTCTCTCTCTCTCTCTCGTTCTGTCTGTGTGTGTGTGTGTGTGTGTGTGTGTGTGTGTGTGTGTGTGTGTGTGTGTGTGTGTGTGTGTGTGTGTGTGTGTGTGTGTGTGTGTGTGTGTGTGTGTGTGTGTGTGTGTGTGTGTGCGTGTGTGCGTGTGTGTCCGCACGCGCAGGCGCACGCTTGAGTGCATGTGTGCATGTCTCTACACCTGCACTCACAGTGTAAGAAATCTGCCCTTGCCATCCTTTTGGCAGAGATCTGCAACACTTCAGTGGGGAGAGGCTGGTCTGAGTCTGCCATACAGAGTCTGCTGATTTGATCACACATGTTGCTTCTCCTTCCTCTGAGACAGACTTGTCCACATCCTGGTTGAGAGGAGAGCTCCTCTGCAGCTACAGGGGGATGAAATGCTTTCCTGGGTCTCACCGCGTCCTTGGTGTCCATTGCACAGCAGGTTTGTTCACACACTGTGGACAGTTAAATTCTTCACTTCGATGTTGCTCTGACTTCCATGCAGTCTGGAGAATGGAGATGCCCAAGAGTATCAATATGGGTAGACCAATACATTTAATCCAATCTGACTGCTATCCTGATCATGAGAGAAAGAAAAAGCAGGACTACCCACCATGTACAGCCATTCAAGGTGACATACAGAACTGTGGAGGGGAAAGTAGTTTTTTTCTTCCAGGATTGTAAAGGGAATATTTACTTTATGACACGTGGCTGTTCTTGGTGTAATTACATGAGATGGCCAGCAGTCGGGGCTGTGCATCTGTGATAAGCAGAGCAATATCTAAGCATATGGTACAGCATAATAACGTTAGTGGTCTGTGAGTGTATATGGAATAAATCATATAGAATACTGCTCTGTAAACCACAGATGCACAGCCACGAGTGCTGGCCATTTCATCACGCCACATGTAATCAGTTTGCTGGGCTTAACAAAAAGTAACTCACTCAAGGTGAGCCAGGCATGTTTTGACGTGCAAGTCTTCAATATTGTCAAAGTAATTTTACACTTACACTTTTGTTATTTATATAAAATGTGTTTTGTTGGCATCCAATCTTTGTTTATAATCTGATCTGATCTGAGATCTAGTTTGCTTCAGTCTGTTTCTATCTTATTTCTGTCACCTACATACAGTATTTTGTTGACCCTAAAACGACCGAGCGGGGTCAGACCCCGGTCACATATTTTTGTGCACTATTTCTGTCATTTTCATCAGAAAAACATTTCCTTTCAATTGACAGCTTGTCAATATACTGTATATGTTGTGCATGTTGTGAATGATTTTTTTCTCTATTTAATATGTGCATGTAAGTTTGACTACCCTTCAGCAAAACATTAAAATGTAAAAATGCAAAAATTGCTTTAGGTTTATCAACGAGGTAAATAAATTTGATTGACCCCTCAAAAATAATGTACACTATACAGTGTTATTCCTATATAAAGTCTTTGGGGTCATAGATGACCCCGCTCTGTCATATTAGTAGCAAAAGCAGCCCAGTCGCTTGAGGGTTAAAGATGACCCACTGTCGGCAAATGACTCTAGTACAGAGAGCATGAGTGCGTTTCAATATGCGACCTTGCCGCCTCCACTTGCTTCTCGTCATGATGACATCACTGACAACAGCATTATATTTCAATATCTTACAAAAGCTAAATTGTAGAGTCTTTTTCTCATTTGCAATTGGGATGGTGAATGAAAAACAATCCCTCAAAAGTTGTTGTGGCTAGGCTGACAGCTGGGAAACTTTATCGTTTTCTCCACGGAGGAGGGGCCAGGAGGCGGGACGAGGAGACAAGCGCAAGTGGAGGAGGCAAGGTTGCATATTAAGACGCACTCCATGACAGCACTGGGTGATGACATTGCTACTGTATAGACCAGTGGTGTCAAACTCAAATTGACCGAGGACCAAAATCTAAATCTGGAACGAAGTCGCGGGCCGAACTCAGCAATTATTTTTTAAAAATGGAAAAAATTGTGCATGCATGCACCTCATACGCATAGTTAAATTTCACACACACTCTTTCCTATCATAAATGTCAGTTCAAATGTGTCTGCACATCTTGTGACGCAGAAAATTTCATGTTCAAGTTGTGTTACGCTAAACATTAATGGTGTATGTGGGCCAACTGTAATACACATTTGAAATGATCTCGCGGGCCAAATAAAATGGCTCCGTGGGCCAAATTTGGCCCCCGGGCCTGAGTTTGACATCCCTGGTATAGACCCTGTAAGAATTTTTACATCATGGGAGTTACAGAGACTAGAGATGCACCGGATCCTGATTTTTAGGATCCTGCCGGACACCGTATCCACTGCTTAAGATCCTGCCGGATCCGGAACCGGATACCGGATCCTACGAAAGGGTTGAAACACATAGCCTACTCACGCACGTGGGCCCTTTTTATCACGTTGTCTCAAACTATTTTGACTGAAAAGCCTCGGCTACCGGATCCTGGATCCTGGAACCGGATACGGATCCTGTGAAAAACCCTATTATCCTGCCGAATCCGGAACCGGATCTTGGATCCTGTGCATCTCTAATAGAGACTAATGCCTCTTTTCCACTGCCGGTTTTCTGGTAGGCCTATAGCTCGATTCAGCACGACTCGGCCGCCACTCTTTGCTTTTTGAATACACATGACACAGCTCAATCATAAAGCAAAAAGTGGCTGCCGAGTCACACTGTGTCGAGCTGTAGACCAGAAAACCGGCAGTGGAACAGAGGCATAAGTCTACCGCTTGAAGCCTCTAAAGTGTTGCTTGACTTCACACCAATCAGACGCGCTTGCTCAGCAGGTGTAAACCCTTGGATGCATGAATAAACAGTCTTGAAGTCTTTCTTTGCGTGTTTATTGTGTCTCATCGCAATGTTGAAGTGCATCCAGTAGCAGTACATCCCAAGTCAGCATAGCTCACCACGACAGATGTTTACCATACAAACGGCAAGATAGCCTGCAGTCAAAAGTGAATGTGTTCCCCTCCATCAGGCAACATCTGTCACCTGAACAAAGGTTCCCCCATATAGGCCTATTGCTGTGACCACAATTACAATGAAAGGGCTACCCAGTGGACAATTACAATTACGGCATTGTGTAAAACAAAAGGAAAACTGTCTCTTAGCGATGAAATATTATATAACAACCATTCAGCATGCAACCCTTAGCTTCATGACTGAAATGACCACATTATACATAAGAGTGTTTATGTTGAATCTAACAGAGAGAAAATCAAACAATTTCAATCAAACAAGGTGTTGCCACTGAGCAATTGTCTCATCTAAACTGAATATTGTAAAGTGTGGAAATTTCGGAAGGGCTAAAAAGTTTCACATAGCCTACTGTATATTTATTTTTGGCAAATATATGTGAATGTGTTTTTGTGCTGGCTTGTTATCACTAACACAATTTGATTTTGTCACCAATATAGTTTAACCAGAAGGCAGGATATAGTGGCTCAGTGAATGTGGTCTCTACTTTGTGCAGCAGAGTCATAGTGTCAGCAGAGACACTGTAGAAGCTCAGAGTTCCTGCCCTGTGATCCACATACACTCCTACTCTAGAGGAGATCTGAGCATGAGGGAGATCAGTTTGTTTAGCATTATGGTAGATCCAGAACCCAGATGGATGGCAAATCAATGCCCAGGAGTGGGCATTGTACCCAAGATAAACATCAGTATTACCTCCTTTCCTCTTCAGCCCCTTGTATGAAACAGCAATATGCACATCATGTCCAGACCACTCAACCTCCCAGTAGCACCTGGCAGATGTAGCCTCTGAACACATCACCTGTATTGCATTACTAAATCTGTCTGGATGATCAGGATATGACTGACTCTCATTAACCCTTTCTGCAACTCTGTTTCCCTCAGACAGTTTCAGCAGAGTATGAGCCGTGTTGGGGTCCAATGTCAGCTGATGGGAATCTGTAGATGGGTTTAAAATCAAAATGATTAAATTGTTAACAATTTACCAAACATGCAGTCCAATAGTATTATGAAACAATTAACTGCTATCATTAAATTACAGTTTACATGTCACTTTACATGAACCCCTCTCACACAACCCAAACATATACAGTAAACCCCAAATTACACACACACATGTACGCGCACACGCACACACACACACACACACACACACACACACACACACACACACACACACACACACACACACACACACACACACACACACACACACACACACACACTCTGCAGGATACAACATTTGAGATGGTCCAGGTGTGTGTGTGTGTGTGTGTGTGTGTGTGTGTGTGTGTGTGTGTGTGTGTGTGTGTGTGTGTGTGTGTGTGTGTGTGTGTGTGTGTGTGTGTGTGTGTGTGTGTGCGTGCGTGCGTGACCTGTGAAGTATACAGTAGGCTATTTGTGAGTGCGCATGTGCTTGTGTATGGAACTAGAACAAGGCCAGAAAGTTTGTATGTCCAGAAATAAAATTCAGATGTGAAGAATCATTTTACATATGTGCCAGATACAATGTATTTGTGGAAAAACATCTTGCATCTGCAGGTTAATTTTGTAGATCTGCACACATATTTTGCGTCTCCTAAAATATAAAAACGTACGTGTATAAATGTTTTGTAGTTGTGTGGCAGTAGGAGTGTGTACAAATGTGAATCTGTTTTGCCATGCTGTGCGAACCTCTTCCTGCTCGGAGCTGCAAGCACACAAGTGTGGATCGCTTTTACAAGTGTACGAATTTTGGCCCTCTTTTGACGGGGGGTGGGGTCATAGGGTGAGAGCCAATCAAAACATCGCTTACTGCCAACCAATCAGGCTTCGCCAGGACTGACTGAAAACAACGTGAATCTAACCACAGCACAGGCAGGCAGCAGAAGGACGCAATCTCTCTTTCTTGTGAAGACCGATATGGAGGAGTCACACACAATCAGGTGCGAAGTTTGCCGAAAGGTTTGCCCCCTCTGTCCCTTTATGAAGTCCAGTATTGGCAACATAATTATCTGTGGCTTACTACTAGTGCTTTTAGCTTCTTTGGCATTGTGTCTGTCGCACACATACCCAGCAACAGGGTCCTGACGCCTCCTGTGTGTGTCCAAGCACCTTTAAACTGTATGCTTGGAAAGTTGTTAGCCTATGCATTAGGTAGTTTTCAAACAAGCTCCAATCTTTTGAAACCGGACTAGTCATAGAAGAGACCCCCAGACGTCATTGATACTGACATGGGGGGAGGCTACAATTGCTTCAGCTAGCACTTCCATAGATAATTGCATGTATTGCATTGCCGAGTTGGTCAAGCCATAGGCCCTACCAATGTCATGCAGCTTCTGGAAGGAACCACTGTTAAACAAGAACAACAACAACAACAACAAAACCCAATGTTCAGTACTCTGTAGCCTACTATGGCAATGGAATTCACGTCATGGCTTGTGGCAAATTGCACAGCCTAGTTTGCTGCTCCATGCTCAGCCAACATTTTAATTTCTAATTTTCAATAGCAAGCTTGTTCAATACATTCTGTAGCCTACAGCAGGGGTGGGGAACCTGTGTCTGTTTTATCCAGCCCCCGACATGAGTTTAATGTTATGCCGCTTCACATGAAATATAACACATTTTGTAAAGGACTCTTACCAATTACGTTTGCAATAGAGTTTAGTTAGGCCTATATATAAGGGGCGGGCTTAGAGAAGGTGGGGTCGGGGGAAATCCTGGTTCGTGTTCATAATGAGGCCCTTGGAGGACTTCAACGGGCCTTTGAATGAAAAAAAAAAGTTCCCCGCCCCTGCTATATAGTGACTGTAGTTCATCAAACAGTGCGCTCAGGGGTGAAATAGTGTCAATCCCCTAACTACAACACATTCCCCTCCCCCACGTATGTGTTTATAGAGGACCATGAAAACAATGGGGAAAAAATCAGAGCCAATTGATGAACCTCTGCTTTTTTCTTTAACACCATGAACTCTGTTTTTTGGACGACCCACCTTAGCTCCAGTCCACGTTGTTCTTGGGTTGGGCATATCAGTCAAAACTTACAGATAATGTTATCCTACTGCTACTATACAATGTATACCATTCAAAGAGGGGAAACCGTGAGACCTTTAACAAATGGCTCGTGTTGAGTTAAAACAAAATAAAACAAAACAAAAAATAAGGAGCAAACACTCAATGTTTAATTTCAATTTTGTATGACATTCAAATAGGGAAAAGTCCTTTGCGTAAGAATGTTTAACAGAATTAATTGTTTTTAAAACAAAATGCAAGGAGTCACAACTCAAGCTATCATCCATTCATTCAATCATTTAAAAATAAAATGTATACATACTGTTGCATAAAATTGTGATTTGAAAAGTCATGTTATTAAAATAAATGCAAGGCAAGGCATCTTGAACATTTGCACATGTTGCATTATTAAGGCACACAATAACTTGACATTTTGTGTTGATTTAGAGGAGAGTAGCCAGCGCTAGTTCTGCTAGTAAGATTCGAATGCCACATGTGCATTTTGCAGAGCCAATCAGCAACCACCACTTCCCTTTATAGTGACATGTCTAACTCTTGCTGTTGCAGGTTCGGTGGTTAAAAATCTCCTCCTCCATCCCCACCACCACCAGGTTGGTCCAGTCTACCTGTCTGCGGGGTTAAAGGTCCGCTTCCTGCTGCACAGCTACATCAGGCTCTACTGGCGCAAGAAGACCCGGGCTGATGATTGGACCTACGCCAAAGACTGTCTACCTTCTGTTAAATGCATAGTCAATTATCTTCTCATTAAATCGCACTTAACCAATTCCTCTCTCTCTGAGTCTTAAGGGCTGAAATATACTTACTTCCTATTTTATTCACCAAAGTCACCAATCCCTTGTGATACTATAGTAGGGTGTAAATGTGCTACTTATAATTTGAAAAATGGAAAAAGGTCGCACCATGCATAGGTTTCTTTATTACAATGAGGAAGGCAGAACGCCGAAACGCGTCTGCGTAATAAAGAAACCTATGCATGATGCAACCTTTTTTCATTTTTCAGTTTTACAATATTTTAGTCAGCACCCTTAAAAGAAGAGAAAAATTGTTGGGTGAAGCCTGCTCCAGCCTTTATGAACTTTACTTATAATTTGGCCTGCTCTGATTTCTCTTGTTACTCTGAAGTGTTAAGACACCTATTGATAGTACGTGGTCAGAAGTAGTAACTTAAACACACACACACAAACCAGATACTTCAAAAACATTGAGACAACACCATGGGAAAGGATGTGGGGGATGCCATGTTGTCCCTTGTTATAAGTAGTTAAATCTTGCACTGTGGTCGGCCGGGAGTATGCATGAGGCACAGCAGACTTGTAGTTTGTGCGGTTCCACCGATTCAGTGATGCAGCTGGAGAGCTGGTTGGTCCAAAACCTGGAGAACAGAATAAGATTTTAGTAAGTTATGTGTATCACAATAACTTAAATATTCCAGTAGATCAGTTGTTTCTGAAATACCCCAACCAAGACCCTCTGGCACCAACAGCCATGTCATGTTGAAAGTAATTTAAATCATTTTTCTTCCCCATTCTGATGCTCGGTTTGAACTCAGGTGATCTCAACTATGTGTACTTGCCTAAATTCACAGAGTTGCCACCATGTCATTGGCAGATCAGAAATTTCTGACAATGAACAGTTAGAAATATATAAAATATAAAAGTTTTAATATAGAACTTAGTTTTATGTTGTCTGTTAAACAGATATTGCATTGAACATAGTCTGTGCATATTGTGGAGATATATTTTGTGTTTACTGAAGTATTTTTCAAAATGTTACTTTTCAAAAGGGCTTTGGCATTAACACGTCTCGATGAGTTATGAGGAATATACAATGCTCAGCAATAATGAGCAAACAAATTGACAATTTCGATGGGTGAGGACAAAGACAATGAAGGTGTATGGAGAAGCTTACCACTGATGTGTTTACTGCCTTGCCATAGCTCAGCTTGGAGGTCAGCACGGTCATTCGACAGCAACTGAAAGTGGGGGAGAGATTACATTACATTACATTTAGCTGACGCTTTTAACCAAAGCAACTGACAGTTAAAGGTTAGGTTGAGAAATATAGTTTAGACACTTCCACTGTGCTCTGTTAAGGTTAAGGTCAGGAGAGTTTATATCAGCTGTATTTAAAAACAGACGATCACTTTACAATACAGATAACTTGTGATCGGTTGTCTTGAGATTTGTTTGTGCACACGAGTCTGTGTACAGAAGTGTAGACCACGTACATCCTTTCGTTTTCACTTAAAAATCAAATGAAAGTGAATGGGCATAACATAACTGCATGATAGCACAATATGTAGAATATGTATAGGTCACTGTCACACAGATGAAAGTACTCTTATTGCCATATTCTTGGGCAAGTAGGCTTAAAGGACCAGTTCAGTCAATTTCAATATGCTGTTGTATTGCTCACGCTACCCTTGACTTGTCAGTACTCGGTGATGCCACGAGATATGATTATTATCCGAGATGAGCTTTTCTAATGGGGGCAGCGTTTGTTTACATAAAAAAAATGTTTTTGCATAGGACTACTCCAAACATTTCCCCGAAAGGTACCGCTGTTTGCTAGTTGTCTGCTGATGTTGTATAACCTTTCGGATGTTTTTGGGTGTTGGGAATAAATAAAAATGTTTTTTTGACATGTAAACAAAGCACTGCCCCCATTACAATGACCAAGATTTCGGAAGAAGAAAAAAAACCCTCAGGTACTGACAAGTCCAAGGTAGTGTGAGCATTACAACTGCATGTTAAAAAAATTGACTGAACTGGTCCTTTAAACGTGCTGTGCTATGTTAATGGCAATAATTAATTTTATTTTGCTCAGCATTTGGTTAATTTCAATAGAATACTTTGGCACCACTTCTGATAACAGCAGATTAGTCTATGGTTTCTATGTCAAATGTGTTCTTATTTGGAATGCGTTGTGCACACTGCTTATAGCCGCCTGTAACGTGCTTCTACAGGGAAGGAAAGGCAACTTGCAGCCTGTTTAGAACATGTAGAGTAAGAATAATAGCGATGATCAGGACAAGATACAGCGGATTGAATTGCTTTACTTTATCTGACTCCCTTTACACGAATGGGATGGCTAAATAGGCTATACATTTACTGAGGTCCCTACAAATGCTATAGAACTAGAATTAGAGGTGGCTGCATTCACACACGATTGTGAAAAATATGTTTCTAAATGTTATTCGGAACCCGTAACCCAACAAAAACACATAGTTGTGAAGTTAATGAACGTATATTGCCATCACGTGTATTACTTACCTGCTGCTTATGTTACGGCTTCGTCTTCTGGCTCGGTGTTGTGTTGTTGTAACAGAGCATGTCCACACAGGAGCTGCACCATCATCACCATTTACTGGGTACACAGAAAACATACAGCAGTCATTTGCTGGGGATGAATGTTTCTGTTGTCAGGGAGTTAACAAATACATATAACTTGATATGATGAATAAGTTATTTGCGGAAAGTTGTGGCCACTGAGGGGTAACGGTAAGAATGCACACTTGAAGATGTTCAAGTGGTTCTTGGGGATTTATTATAATAAAAAATCAGTAATTACATGTAATCTATATGCATGTGTGTGGTTTTATGAAAGTGAAACAGAAATGACAAAGGAAGAATGACTCCTAAATACTGAATGTGAAATTAGCATGGATCCAAGTATGGTATACGGGCTACGGTATATTGGTTATCGTGACACCCCTACATACCTGTAGTCGCTCGGGGTTGTCGGGCAGCTGCTGCTCCTGGTAGTCCTCTGTGTAGTGTGCGGTCAGCAGGTCGTCCGACACCGCCATGCAGCCACCTGCCGTGTTGCGGCCAAAGGTCATCGGGGCCTGTCATCAAGGGAAACGATTGGCGGGGGATGAGCATGATAGGGCAATGCTATATTCAGTCAAACATAACCACATGCACGATAGGACCCTCCGTAGACGGCAAGGGGTGGGTGATTAACATGAGCTGAAACTTTAAAGAGGTAATTTTTCCGGACCATCTTACAGGAGGTAAAACTCGCGGTGAAGTTTACCCGCCATACTCAGCTATCTTTACCGAACTGGCAATAATATTCCTATGAGTTCAACTACAAACTGTCGCTCTCGTCACGCTAATTGCCTCTAGCCTCGCTTTTGTCTCAATACAACTTCGACTCAATACAAAGCCAATTACTTCCATTGCTCGCCTTGCTTATGTTGCAATTTTGAAAAATTTAGTTGAACATAAAGCATTGATAGTCCTACACAAACTGAAAACCCCCATGTTTTAAGGCACAATACATGAATTGCTTGTCATTCTGAAGTTATGAGGAGGAAATGATCACAGTATGTAATTACATGTTATTGGTTCAGCAATTCACTTTGACTACAGCTTTGAAATTAGGTGTTAGGCAACAAAGTGTGCCTCTGTGGCAACATCAGCAGACTTGGAGAGGTCAAAAAAGCTCACAGTGTCATGGTGTACAGTATGGTTATCTGGTACGGTACAGTATTTTTTTTCAAGCTGTAATGATTATTGTCAGCACTTTTTAACGTGGCTGATTACCGGTTATCGTGACACCCCTTGTAGAATCAGATTGTCGTAGGCAGGGTTCACGTTAGCCGGCTGTGTCCGGACATTGGCCGTTTTGCATCATGAATGTCCGGCAAAATAAAATGTGACCGGCCAAAATGTCAGACAAAAAATGACTAAAATTAATCAGTAAATAATATTAGCTCATTTTAAACACTGAATGTTACACAAAACACCAGTGATATGAAACTGAACAAAGACGAAAATAGTTATGAATAGCCTATGTAAATGAACGTGTAATAGTCTAAACATCACGCAATAGTGTTGCTTGCGCTCTCGTCCCCCACGGCGTTCTCCCCAATCAAGTTGCTTCCCTTTCACTTGACTCACACAGCTGGCTGATGTCAAGGAACAATTCAGGTTTTTTTTTTTATTTTAACAGTAAACACAAAGGGCATTGCGCTTGCAAAACCGTTTCATGAAAGAGAGCGCGCTTTTGCTCCCCATGCATACAAGCAGCTGGCTCTTTAACACCAGCCAACTGGCCCAATGCAAATGAATCTTAAGTTTTGCTGGTAGAAAAGACCAATTTACTAGCCACTTTGACCTATTAGGGAGTGTGTGTTTGGCTATATGAGGGAAGGTCCGTTAGATATTCTAAATGTCCGGTATTCTGCAATGCAGCCGGCCACTTGTCCGGCCAGTAAGAATTCTAGCGTGATCTAGCATCAATCACATCTCACCATGGCTGAAGTGCCCTTGAGCAAGGCACCTAACTTCACATTGCTCCAGGGTTTGTAACATTTTCCTGGACAAAAATGTCTGCCAATAGTGATACAGTATAATGGAATGCAATAATACACACTGTCCCTACCTTCAGAAACAGCATGTCATCCGCATCCATGGCCTCCTCTATGGTGCTGATGGCGTTCATTAGGGAGGCCATGTCACCAGACAGTTTGTCCACGGTGTCCTTCATCTTGCGGCTTTTCTGGTCCTCCTACTCCTTCAGGACGATCACATAGGAACTGGTGGATCTTCTCAAACTCCGCTTTCACCAGACGCTCCGCGTGCTAGGACTGCTTCTGCTCACACAAGACACATGATTTTACACAATCATCTTAGTAGTTGACATATTCATATACTTGTGACTTCACAAATACTGGGAATACTTGTGCATGTAGTGTACAATGACAATGTAACAAAGCCTTTAAAAAATACCTTACCAGAAAGTTTCTCATGCACACCAGAAACGTTGTGCCTACCAGAAACTACAATCTCAGGTGCGCAGGGGAAAGTGACGCGCACATGTGAACCAGAACATTTTCAGGCGGGCATAAGAAAGTTTCTGGTGTGCACGAGAAACCCTATGTTTATTTTTTTAACTCATTCATGTCAGTAGAATGTATAACTTAATGCATGATTTGACGCTGTGTCTTTCCATTACAAAGAACCTAACTCTCTCATCATTTAAAGCCCTCAGCTTATCGTTGAAGGACCTCAGTAAAAAAAAAACACGCATCATCATCATGAGAAAACATACAGTGATACAGTGTAGACTCAAAACTGAAGCGCTGTCTTGGAAATGGTCAACATTGAGAAGACGACAGCCGTACACTTTGATGTCTTCCTGATATTTCATTAAAACCAACCAGCTTTAACGTGAAGGCAGATGGTTCAAAATTATAATGTTCATAAGTATATAAAAAAACATGCTCTCTCTCTCTCTCTCTCTCTCTCTCTCTCTCTCTCTCTCTCTCTCTCTCTCTCTCTCTCTCTCTCTCTCTCTCTCATTACGGTCCTCCGCGGCCTCCTTTGTGGAGCAGGTGACATGATCTTCGTGCTCCTCTCTCACACACTGCTCACACACCAGTTCCTGGTCCTGGTCTCACTGTTCACATCGCGCCCAAGCGCGGGGGTTGAGAGCTGCGGATACGCACATCACAGATGCCTTGTGTCTTTTGTGTGTGTTAACAAAGTGCAAAAAAGGAGTGATGACATGGAGGTCCACTATAGTATATATTTTTGGTACTGCTGGTGCACCATGCGCAAACACAAAAAAGTCAATTCGAGTCATTCAGTTTGAGAGCAACACATCAAAATACTAGAAGTAGGCCTACTAGCATCTACTCCGCCTCGGCCAGGTTTCAGCAGCGAATGGGGCAACCTTGTATTCAGAGCTGTCCCCTCAAATGAGTGTGTTGAGCACCATAGAACACTTTCTCGGCCTACACACGAAATTCGAATGGACACGCTATAAAATGTGTATATATCATCCAACTTAATCAGTTATGCACCTGGCAAGTTGACAAGTCCTGACAACATATTCTTGAAATGTGTTGGTCTGCATGTGACACCACCGCAGTAGGCATAATGCCTGATTTGCTAACCCATAAGCAAATCAGGAGAAAAGCAAGAACTAATATAGACAACTATGCTGCCTCTGCGTTACTGGTGCAGAACTAGACAGCTAGCGAACAGTTCAAGAGAAGGCAAGCTGAAGTGTAATTTTGTCCTTTTATTTTCTTTCTTTCATTTCCTTACTGACTTTTCTCTTGCACTTTCACTTTGTACACTTGCACTTCCAATCTCAATACATCTCTTAACACTTCTCTTTACTGTAAAACTGTTAACAGAAAACGAAATAAACATACAACAGTTTCACTTACTTCAACATTTCCACGACACACAAATCTACAAGCAACCCAGCGATCTATTTTCAGTCAACACAACGTGACCTAGCTTAGCTCAGTAGAATCTGACTAGCCAAACTTTACAGGAAAGTGAACATCACTTCTTGAGGCAAATAGATAGAAATATACATCAAAATATCAATGCAATTTCGTTACAAACAACATCCATCACAAAATTATTACTTACAGACTAATATTGTCCAAGGCTCAAGTGTGAAAATATATAAATTGCGGGAGAGATGAAGTCTGTGTCTTAACGACAGAAAACACTTGAAAACACTGGAAACTAACCAGGAAGTAGATTTGCGCTGAAGGCGCAGTACCGCGAGAAAGTCCACTAGGTGGCGGTATTCACCATAAGATTTACGTGGGAGAAACTAAACTCGGGCATGGAATTAAATGGAAGGCAGAACAACAATTTTGGAACAAGCACATTGGAAACACGGTCTTTTCCGGACATCAGCTACTCTTAAATTTTCTGAAGGGACAGGTTGACGTAGCAATGGTGCGTGCCCACAGACGTGTACTAGCACTACAACATTATCAAACCCAAGTGTTTGATGATCACATCGTCATGACTCACCTACATTGATGGAGGTTGCAAATATGACATAACTTTCCTCCTGGCAAACTAACCACGTCATTTAATCCTTTCGATTGATAATGGTTGGCATTGTTGTATGGTCTTTCAATGTTTGAACTCCCTCAGGTCAATCAAAATAATAAAACAGCTTTTGTGAATGGTTTGGAGACCAATTGACTTACACAACGGGAGACAATGTGAGGAAGTACAAAACCTCACGGGTAGGTTATTCCATTTTCCCGAACAGACCACAAAAAAACAGAGACGAAAAACCTCCGGGAAAACCTGGACGTGCGGCAACACCGCTCAGAGAAATATGCATTTAGTTCTAGTTCTAGCCTGACCAATGATACAGTATGTAGACCTCCTTGAGCCTGACTTAATAGCTAGATACCAAATGCCCCATTACAAGTTCAAAATAGCCAACCAAAACGGCAAGGTTTCCCCTCATAATCGACTAAATAATGATAAAAACATCCATTATACACATATATTAACGCATTATGAATACAAGTAGGCTGATACAATAATAACCATCCAGATAAAATAGCTGCAGATAAAACAGTAACACACTTTGGGGTAAACAAAATAGGCCTGCCTACCTACCTCTGCGATTGAAATTACACAAAGTTTAAACAACTCCTGCCAAATAATACACCGTAGCCTAACACATGCAGACATCAAACAATTAAGTTTACTCACGTTTCTTCGCACACAAGACACACAATTAGAGATAAGAATACCCATCTGTCTGGTTCTAACACTAGCTAACATTAAATGGCTACCTAGCTAACAAATAAGGTATCCGTCATCGAAGCTAGCTAACACACAGAGAACATGTCATATTGAATGACAGCGATCATACAACCCAAGTTAAGAAGAACTCGTGGATACTAGAGTTAGTTATTAGTCTAGTTCTACTAAAATGTCAACCTGGCACCTTAGTCAGACCATTGAGAGTGCGAATCAGACCCTGTCTGAGAGTGAAGAATCTTTCTTCTCTGGCTCAACAGCCACGCTAGCAGAGATTCTAGGAATAGTTAGGCTATGTTATCTCTCTGGCGCTAGCATTTCAAGCTAGGCGGATCCGATCGATTAGCTATCTCGTTCTATGCTAGCGGGCTGACAAGCATCGTACCCTCATACAATGATATTGATACATGAACGATCCAAATACAAATTAGTACACACCGGGGTACACAGAAAACATACAGCCGTCATTTGCTGGGGGGGATTGCCTCTGGCTATATCGAAAAGGCTTCATGCTAATGTGTACAACAACAGTACACAACCCATCAAGTAGACATAGTCACCTGCATCATGAAAAGCGGCCTACTAGCTCTACCTCTCTGCTACTACTACTAGAGCTACAGAAATTGGAGACACAATCTGAGCACAAACAACATACAGGTACAAACAACGTGCAGTTCGGTCTCAGTAGAAAAAAAAAAACAATAAACCACTCACCTTTGTCTGCGTCATCCACAACCTGTTGGTGCTCCGTCGAAATCGTCAGCCTGCAGAAACCTAATAACTAGCACTCCAAGTTATATTTATGTATCGGTAGTTATTACAGCTCCGTCGTTAGAGTTGCATTATTACTGGACTGTGTCGTGTGAACGCACGAGTGAGTGGGCCTGTTCTCGCTGCACACACAGAGGCCTTGATCCCGCTGTCAAGCCATGCCTCTGATTGGTCCCATGGAAAGCGATAACTTGCCAATAAGCGGTATTTTGATTGGCTTCCACCCTCTGACCCCACCCCCCATCAAAAGAGGGCCAAAATTCGTAAACTTGTAAAAGCGATCCACACTTGTGTGCTTGCTGCTCCGAGCAGGAAGAGGTTTGCACAGCATGGCAAAACAGATTCACATTTGTACACACTCCTACTGCCACACAACTACAAAACATTTATACAGGTAGCCTACGTTTTATATTTTAGGAGATGCAAAATATGTGTGCAGATCTACAAAATTAACCTGCAGATGCAAGATGTTTTTCCACAAATACATTGTATCTGGCACATATGTGAAATTATTCTTCACATCTGAATGTTATTTCTGGACATACAATCTTTATGGCCTTGTTCTAGTTCCATACTAATGTGAGTGGGTTCATGGTTTTAATGTACTGTGTGTGTGTGTGTGTGTGTGTGTGTGTGTGTGTGTGTGTGTGTGTGTGTGTGTGTGTGTGTGTGTGTGTGTGTGTGTGTGTGTGTGTGTGTGTGTGTGTGTGTGTATCCATGACACACACAAACACACACATGTGAATGTAGTGTATGTGCGATTGTGCTGCTTTTGTGAGTGTGTTCATAATTTGAATGCACTCTATGTTCTCTGTGTTAGTAATTAAATTGCTTGACAGCTTCACTTACATTTCAGGAAATCCTCTCTGGTCACAGACTCTGAAGGTCTGAAAATGCTGATTTGTTCACCTGTTGGAAAGAAGCACAATAGTGCTGAGCATTCTTGACCTGGCCATGATGGGCAGTGCAACATTATATCTGTGACTGTGAGACGTACCAGTTTTAGTCATGTCCTGTAGTCCCTGGTGGAGCACATCCTGCAGTTTGTCTTTGAGCACAGTGAGGCTGTCACTCACTCTCTCAAAAAGCTCATCTGTATGCACTGAGCACGTAGATGACTTGTCAGATGTAGTGGAGGCACACAGAGACTGGAAACTCTATGACATGCAAACAATGGATTTAAAATGTTAATACATAACCACACACTGATTACTTTACGCTGCTTAGTAATATACACCCAGCTGAGTAAGGAGACCAACTAGATCAGCTGAGCTCCCAGAGGAAGCTGACAGCTTTGCTACACTCTGTGGCCACCAGAACTAACACTGGGCTCCATTAGCAAGAGCACATTCTACATGTCCTGCAAAAGGCAAAAGGTTGCACCATACATACTTGCACCAGATAATACACACCAGAGTATTTCAGATGGTTTTTGCCTCTGCCAAGGTAATATGATTGTCCTAGTTTGTGTGTACATTCGTTTGTTGTCACGTTGGTGGTCCGTGAGTATTTCTGTCCACCAGAGGGTGGAGGTCCATGCGCTCTATGAGTGCATTTCTAGTTATGTGTAGAAATTGAAAGATATTTCCCCTGACCTACGTATTCGTTGAAATAGCTCAATATTAAATGGAACCTCTTCCTATCTAGGGATGTGTTCAAAATATCGGTATCGGGATATATCGTCACTGGCCTCTTCACGATACGCGTATCGTATCGGAGGTGTCAATATCGATATTTCATAGCATCTCTTGATTTGTGAATGCTACACAGCAACTGCCAGACCTACAGTTTTGTGAAGGCAGTCTTTTACATTCACTACAGTGTAACTGTCGCTCTACAGAAAAAAAGTAACATTTGGCCCTTCATGTCTATTTTCTAAAACAAAAAATGTAGGTCTAAAATATTGCGATGCACATGTATCGATGTATCGTATCGTGACCCCAGTATCGGGATACGTATCGTATCAGGAAGTGGTTGGCGATACCCACACCTATATCTGGGTGGTTGACGTTTAAGGACGTAACGCAAAAAAAAAAAAAGTTTTTCAAATTCCTGAAAAAAATGATGGATAAAAATTGGAAAAAAAATAGAAAAAAATAAAGCCCTTAGTGGTCTGTGGAATTTCACCTTATTTTTGCCATTTTTGGGAAAATGTGTCCTGCATCAACACATAGCATAGGCATGTCACACCGCAGGAAAATGGAGTCACACCACAGGGAATTCACTGCATTATGGCCATTTTAATCCTTTTGTATACATGACTGACATCTGAGCTCATGCTAACTTGATAATGATATTGTGTTTAATCTTAATATGTGTTTTCATTAATAAAAAAACTTTTTTTCCTCCTATAAGAGCAGTCACACCACAGGACACCATAAAATGAACCTAAGCATTGTGTGACAGAAAGGTTGCAATATGAAGACATATTAAGAGGTTAAGAGTCACCTTAAACTTCCACAGCACTCTCCAATAACTGAGGTACTGACTGGTTAGGAGCCAGTCTTTAAGACCCTTGTAGTTGGCCTTGCAGCTGCCCATTCACAAACATTGACATACATGTCACCCCACAGGACGCAATTTGTGTTACGAAATTGAACTTGTAGTTAATATTACTGTCTTGAGTTTTTTCCACATTCACATATCTTAATCCAAAGTTAAGATTTATGCAATCATGCCAAATGCTTCATACATTATTCAAAATGTTGTTGGTTAATTTATATATATTATTATATATTGTTACATTAATGTTACAGTCACACCGCAGGAAATTTGACATATAAACCTTTATATAAATCTTAACAAAAATGTTTCTTCTCATCTAAGACTAATATGAAACATAATGTACCACATCTTCTTTCATTGACATTTGTTTTTTAAAGGAAAATAACAGTTTTGTAGGTTTTTAACCAATGTTACGAAAAAACAAGGCGTCACGTCTCCCACCCATCTACTATGTGTTACGATTAAATGTAATATTTATACTGCCATGATACCTTGAGAAACTTTATGTTATTTTCACTCTGTGAGAACTGTTCCAGCTCAGCAACTCTCCTCTTCAGCTCAGCGATCTCCTGCTCCAGTGTCTCCATGAGTTCTTCAGCTCGACTCACATCAGCCCTCTCCTGATCTCTGATCAGCTTCGTCACCTCAGAGCGTCTTTTCTCAATGGAGCGGATCATCTCAGTGAAGACCCTCTCACTGTTCTCCACTGCTGCATCAGCAGAACTCTGTTGGAACACAAGACAACACCGCATGGAGAACATCTGTTACAAACATCTGGGATGGGCAGCAAAGCATTCTCTGCATATTGCGGGGCATTATGTTGTCTTGTGCGAAGGTTAACTTACCTGAAGAGTTTTTACAGCCTTTCTGAGGTCTTGCAGGTGAGTCTCTTTTTCTTTGATGACATCATGGAATTTTCTCTGTGTTCCTCCCAGCTCTTTCTGGAAGTAAAAAAATGAAACTAAATGTGTAAACTAGAAATATAATGACATTAGGTATTATAATATATCCTTTAAACAAGGCCATAGCACTGGTTTACTGGTCCCACACAAGCATAATCATTGGGCCTTTCTGTGGTATACATTTCTCAGGCATCTGCTCATAAGACCTACTTGTAGTAGATAGAGCCATATTATTTAACTGAGTGAAAAGAAATACCCATACAGTATTATTTACCTTAATGTAATCATCATGTAATTTTCTGCCAGAGTAAAAAAAATATGGCTGCATGTCTGTATGTAAATACTGAATGTTTGCTTGGCATATATTCACTATTTTTTGTTTTAACTAAAACGTAACTTGATTGAAGTATGCCATTTCTGCTATTGAGAGGATACATTACACCTCACCTGTTTCTCTGTCCGCTCTGCTGCAATTGAAACTGTGTCATGGCCTTTGTGTTCATCCATGACACACAGCATGCATATACATGTCTGATCAGTGCGGCAGAAGACCTCCAGCAGTTTATCATGCTGAGAGCAGATCAGATCCTCTAGTTTACCAGCAGCATCAATCACTTTGTGCTTCTTCCCTGGGAAGAGATCATTGTGAGACGTGAAGTGAGTTTCACAGTAAGAGGACAGACACACCAGACAGGACTTGACAGCCTTCCGCTTTCTCCCAGAGCAGACGTCACACTCCACATCTCCAGGTCCAGCATAGCAGTGGGCAGCAGGAGCAGACTGGAGTCCCAGAAGCTTCAGCTTCTCCACCACTTCAGCCAGCATTGTGTTTCTGCCCAGAACTGGCCTTGGAGTAAAAGTCTGTCTGCACTGTGGGCAGCTGTAGACTCCCTTTGGATCCTCTTGATCCCAGCAGCCTGAGATACAATCCATACAGAAACTGTGTCCACAGTGAATAGTCACCGGATCCTTTAAAAGATCCAAACAGATTGCACAAGTGAACTGATCCTGAGCTAAAAACACATTGGCCTCTGCCATGTTTGCACTGTTATCCCTCTCTCGTCTTGCACTCTTTTTCCCTCTCTGGGTTACGTTCTGTCTCTCCCACAGAGCAGCAAAGCAGGAAAAACAGGAAGCAGAGCTGAGTTTCGTTTCTGTGTAAAAGGGCCGTGCCCTAAGTAGGGGGAGTGGCCTCTGGAGCCAATAACAGGGCAGCACACAGAGAGGACAGAAAAGAAATTTGAGCTGTTGTAATCTGTCCCTACCAATTCTACTCAGTAATTCATAACATTGCTTGGTTACTTAGTTTGCAAAATGAATTTGTCATCTTGCACTAGGGAATGTGTAGTGTAGATTTGTAATGAAATGCTTCATGAGAGCTGTTTCTGTTGTTTGAAGGGCAACATATTTTTTCTTAACTGGATTGGACCATGTTGTCCTCATTTGGGACTAGGGGTGCATCCCAATATGTGTCCTTGCCTCCTCCACTTGTGCTTGTCTCCTCGTCCCGCCTCCTGGCCCCTCCTCCGTGGAGAAAACTATAAAGTTTCCCAGCTGTCAGCCTCGCCACAATAACTTTTGAGGGACTGTTTTTCATTCACCATCCCAATTGCAAATGAGAAAAAGACTTTACAATTGAGCTTTTGCAAGATATTGAAATATAATGCTGTTGTCAGTGATGTCATCATGACGAGAAGCAAGTGGAGGAGGCAAGTGGAGGAGGCAAGGTCACATATTGGGATGCACCCTACACAGTAAAAAAAGAACTGTTGTTCTTACGGTAGATTGCTGGCAGCAGTGGTTGCCAAAGTCTACCTTTAAACAAATAACGGTATATTTCCTTTTTACATTTTACGGTAAAATTATGGCAGCAGTGGTTGCCAAAGCCTACCGTTAAATAAATAACGGTATTATTATTATTTACATTTTACGGTAAAATTATGGCAGCAGTGGTTGCCAAAACGTACCATTAAATAAATTACGGTAAAAACGGATTATACTCAGGTGAGTTCAATTATAGAGTTACAATCAGACAACTGATTGGACTGATTATACTCAGGTGAGTCCAATTATAGAGTTGCAATCACAGACAACTGATTGGACTGATTCAACTCATTGGAGTCCAATAAACATCAACTTAATTAGATACCTAAATAAATGCCCAATTGCCAGATTGTCTAGTGCAGGCAGGTGGACCAGTCTAGTATCATCAATGAAGGGTATGCAAATCCATTCTTTATTTAAAAAAGGCCTGAAAATAACCTTAAGGAAAATGAAGGCCAAAGCTAGCGGGGCAAGCAAGCTAACAAACAAGCTAGTTAGCAAGCCATGCAGCCACCCTTACAACGTGACCTGCTAACCGGGCCGGCCAGGCCAGGCGAGGCGAGGCGAGGGCAGGCCAGCCGACCAGCCGGCCTTACAGCCAGCCAGCCAGCCAGCCAGCCAGCCAGCCAGCCAGCCAGCCAGCCAGCCAGCCAGCCAGCCAGCCAGCCACCTAGCTAGCTAGCAACCAGTGAGCAGTACAATGCAACAGTCCCTGTTTAAATACATGTTCAAGTGAACCATGTGACCCGAGTGATTAAGCATTTGACAGGTGCAGGCAGTAAGTTAATCATTGCATGACAGCCCTTAGCACTCAGGTGAGGTCAGGAATTGATTGATAGATTGATTTGGATGGGGTGGAATGACAGTTTCAAATAGACTGGGCTACTTCTAAGAGACTAAATCAAGGGATTACTGTCCCAGGTAGACTTTTTCAGATTATACTAGTCTATAGGTATTTACACATTAACCCTATCGCGCCGGATGCATCATATATGTCTCATCAAATTCAAAGCCCTCTCCACGCTGACACACAAAAAAATCGATCTGAAAAACATCCTGCGTGTCATTTCCAAACGTCCTGCAGTACACGGAAACCGCCACAAGAGAGCAGCGGTCGACAACAAGTTGACCACAGCTCGGCGAAAAACAGGAAAATGGGGTAGAAGCGGTTTCCCTGACCGACGCTGAGATTTCGTCAAATTGCATAAGGTTTGTGTACAAATTTCCGAAATATAACTCTACATCCTTTAATTTGAACACTTGCTTTGTGCAATTAAGCAAGGAAGAGTTTATATTTTTACACCGTGTTGCAGAGAGATCGTGCTAAAACTGATGAGACATATAAGCACCATCCGGCGGTGGCAGGAAGTCAGCCATCAATGCATTTGCTCCATAGGGAAACTTACAAAGCATACCACGACGATCGTTTAACAAAACACACAAGTTGTTTTACTTCAAGACAAAGATATTGCCTTAAGAAACAGGTTTTACTTGCAATTTTGAAAATGCAATGCAAAATGTTGAAATTATGATCTCGCAAAAAATGCATTGAAGTGAATGGAGAAATGGTCCAATTGTAGTAATGGACCCATATATTCAAATTACACATCAAAAATGAATAATGATCTATATTACACTCATAAATAGGTTGTTGAGCATTCGATCAGCTATGTTTTTACATAGATTTTAAAAAATTACCCAACCAGGCTGTGGGAAATGTAAAATATGGTCCTGCTAAAACAAGGATAGGCTTTAAAAAATGGCAGGATCTCACTAAATATTTAAAGATAATCCTCAAATTAAATTGTCTGACAACTTTTTTAAATAAAAAAAAAGTTGTAAATGCATTAAAAGTCATTTTTCAATGGTCATGAAATTGGAATTTTCATTCATTAAAAGCCTGATGCATCATATATGATGCATTAAATATCTCAGCGACCTTAACAAAATTTTGAATTTTTTTTTTTACATTTCTTATAAGGGACC
Organism: Engraulis encrasicolus; assembly: GCF_034702125.1. Taxonomy (NCBI): domain Eukaryota; kingdom Metazoa; phylum Chordata; class Actinopteri; order Clupeiformes; family Engraulidae; genus Engraulis; species Engraulis encrasicolus. Next base: position 11,863,365 of record NC_085865.1, on the reverse strand, counting down.
AATATTGAAGCAAATTCCAAAAAAATAGAATTTTCTCTCATTGCTTTCATGGTTCAGGTTTCACAGGGTTAAATGAGGCTAAACTGTAGGCTGTTACCGGATAAATAATAAGTTACAGTGAATTAATGCAAAATGTGCAAACTGTTGCCATTTGCAGTCCTTAACTGTTGCACAGTTTATTCAGTTGCCAGCTTCATTGTTGTCAAATCTACAACGTGGAGGCACCTGGAGCCAAGCAGACAGGCAATATGTTTTCTGTGGAGTAATTCATATTTAATTCATTATAACCTCCATTGCTTTCTGTTGGGTAGGAGGAATGCAAAAAAATATATTCGGAATTTTGAAGAGGTTTACTGTGTCAATTTGCCTCTCAATCGAAAACTCTGATGGCAAAGCCTCAAAGTCCAATAAGGGAAAAAAATATTGCGGTGGAGAATTTTTCGCAGGATGAACTAGAACACATGCAAAGGGTTGTACTCTAAGTTAATACTCATTGATGGCTACTAATCAAATAGCGTGTTGACATCAAACTCTGCCTGTTACAACCAGCCTATCAGTGGTTTGACAAGTTACACCTGGAACAAGTGCAATCACAAGAGATCTATTGGACTAAAAGAGGACAAAAAGCCTAACACGACCAGAAAGAGCACCTACTTTTTGTAGTATACACAATGTGAAGAAAAGCAGAACAGAGTTCTTTGTCTGTTGGTTCACAATTTGGTTCACTAACAGAGGATTGAGTTTGGTTCACTTATAGGGGACTCAACAAAAATGGCTGCTCATGTTGCTAAAACATTTGGAAATTGGGGAGGTGTGTTTTCATAACTCTCTAGGGAGTTAAACATTAACTCTCTAGCTCTCTTAGCTCAACAACTCGGATCCAGAGGAGTCAAATAACACTCTGTAGTGTTGCTACAACTCTTGATGTTTAGATTTTGGCTGAACACCAGTCTAACTCTGATCAATCTAACTCTGGCAGATTAGCTGTGTACACCAGTGAAAAATAAAGTCATGTACCGTTTCTTGACTACTTCATCTTCACTTAACGGTATTTTCCAATATTTTCTTTTCAGTGAACAGTTCAGTATTTTCTACATATTGACACCAGTGAAAAATAAAGTTATGTACCGTTTCTTGACTACTTCATCTCACTTAACGGTGTTTTCCAATATCTTCGTTTACAGAGAACAGTCCAGTATTTTCTACATATGACAGCTGTCAAAAATAATGTTATGTAGCGCTTTTTGACTAAATAGTGGCTTGCCATATTTAGTACAGAGATAAACTGTTTTACATTTTACGGTCACTGACTGTTGCAATTTGATAGTTTTTTGCCGTAATTTCAACGGGTATTTTTTTACAGTGTAGATTTGAGATTTGACTTGACTTTGACTCAGCTTCACCTCTGGAGACAGTTATTTTACATCTGAACAGCAGAGGGCAGGAGTGAGCTTGCAATAAACCTCTCAATGCCCAAACTTTGTTTGCCTCAGTCACAGAAGTACAGTATGAGTAATTTATGTACAACGCTATTCTAAATTAGAGATGAAATATGAATAAATTGGAGATTTTGTTCGGCCTATCATCTCCAACTTATTCACATTTCATCTCTAATTATTGCTATAGCGTTATTGTGATCTACTGAGGTGGAAGAGTCTTTGCATGTCTGAGGGCCTAATTGATGAGAGCAATATACTGTACATATTTTCTTGCTTTTGGTGTGCGTGCGCGTGTGCGTGTGTGCGTGTGTGCGTGCGTGCGTGCGTGCGTGCATGCGTGTACTGCACATTGTAAAAATATAGTAGGCTAGTGAAGAGGAGGATATTCACCCATTCCGGGTTTGAATCTGAGCTTCCAAGGTAGCAAACGTGTGCTCTCTGCTTGAGGATCAGCACACCACCCAAACCCCTATAGTAACTCCATCATACTGTACTGTATGCAGCCTGTATATTGTTTTTATTATGGATCTGATATGAGATCTGACAACAAGACATCTCTAGCATACATCATATATTAAGAGATTTGGGTTTTTTTTATTTCATCTTTCCTGACGGCAGAAATAAATAGATTTAATCAACTACATTTAAAATGAATTAAATAAAAGGCAGTGAGACATTAATTAACATTGTATCTTAAATCAAAGATTTCCTCTATTAGCTTAACTTTATTTTAGAGCGTGTATGAAGACCCTGGATAAAGGGGCCTGAGTGAAAGTGGTCTGAACTTTGTGCAGCAGGGCCAGTTCATCATTGGAGACATTGAGGAAGGACAGAGTTCCTGCTTTGTGATTCACATACACTCCTAATCTGGAGTTTCCTGGTAGGCTACTGGTTCACCAGGATAAATCTGGAGGTGCTCAGTTCCAGCACAATGTCAGTCTCTTCATTACCGTACAGGAAGGTGAACGTTGCAGGAGAACAGCTCAGACTCCAAGACTGGTGATTGTGTCCAAGCCAGGCGTCCATTCCCCATCCTGTCCTGCTGATGTCTTTGTAGGCCACTGTTATGTATATGAATGATGTCCACTGGACTTCCCAGTAGCAGACTGCAGGTGTCTCTTCTCTGCAGAGCACTTGGTGGTGCCTCTGGAACCTCTCTGGGTGATCGGGACACGGCTGGCCCACGTCATGATTTGCCACCTCCCTGTTACTCTCTGACAGACATAGACATCTGTTGGCTGTGTTGGGGTCTACGGTAAAATTATAGGAATCTATAAAGGAGATGATTATTTTCACAAATAGATATACTGTACATGTAGATGAATACATTTTCATAGCAAACATTTTACATTTCTTCCCACATATGATGCATAACACTGATTCTTGAGAAAGTGGCTAAAACAGGTTGTAATGTTGACAGAAAAAAACAAAGTGAATTACAAAATTATATGGTATATCCTCGTAGACTAAGGTCTTGGCTTTTCAGAAATGCACAAGGCCAATCTCCCCATTATGTATTTTTTTCAGAAATCAGGCTTTTCTCCGATCATACCTTGTTTTTTGTCAACACCGTCAGACACAATTAAAAGTTATTAAAATTGTATTGATTTGGTTGCATATGTATCTGGAGTTTTTAAGTGATTATGTGTATTTTTTGGTTCACACATATGCCTTTAAATGTTGAAAATTCACTTTTGTTCTATTTTAATACTGTTTCATGTGTTCTAATTTTAAAATATGTACCGTCATACGATGCTTACTTAACGCCTAAATACAACAAACATTTTTTTGTAATTTCACAAATATTCGTGTAGGCTTAAATTGGCTATTACTTTGATATTTCAACAACTCCTAAGGAAAATGTTGTAAGCACATTCCTTTAAAATGTCCAAAACTCCTTCTTACGGTGGTGACTTAAGAACTGACAGTGGTGACAGTAATCTGAGAGTGGTGAAAGTGGCCTAATTAGTACCTGCATTTAGCAAAATAAATAGCCCTCTCAAGTCAATGGCATCTTGCATAAACACTTTATTTTTGTGTGTGCACAGTATGAGCATGTTTTTACTTCATTAGTTAGATTATCTAGGAAGTAAGCCACTGGTTGTTGAAAATGTGGTAAAAACAGCTTTTAAGTTGTTCAAATCCAAAATATAGAGGTGTATTATCATAGATGTAGGTCTTGGCTGTGCAGTGAATGCATTGGCCAAGCTCCCCATGTTTAACATTTTTCATAAAATGGGCTCTTTCTTGTTTTGTCAACAGCGGCAGACACAATTAGAAGTAAAAACACATGTTTACTGTATTACATTACATTACATTACATTACATTGCATTTGGCAGACGCTTTATAACCAAAGCGACTTTCAGAAGAGGACATAATCAAGCCAACATCACAAGCAAATACAAAGTGCACAGGAGATATACAGAACAACAAGTGCAATTACAAAGAGGGGTTAGTTTTTTTGTTTGTTTTTTTTTTAATAATAAAGAGGAAATAATGAGAACACACACACACAAACACACACTCACAAACTAAACTAAACTAAACATAATGTCAGGATTCTGCCCTGGGGCAAGGCCAGTTCAATCATTAGTCTAGTAGATTCTCTCGAAAGAGGAATGTCTTTAGTTGTTTCTTGAAGGCTGCAAGAGAGGTGCTTAGTCTTGCTGCCTCTGGGAGACTGTTCCACCACTTGGGAACCACAACGGAGAACAATCTTGACTGGGAGTACCTAGAGCGACTGGATGGCAGAGCCAGACGGCTTGTGCTGGATGAGCGCAGATCTCTTCCAGTAACATAAGGCGTTAGTAGGTCCTTCAGATAAGCTGGGGCCGTTCCTGTGATGGTTTTGTAGGCAAGGGTCAATGCCTTGTGCTTGATCCGGGCGGCGATCGGTAACCAGTGCAACTCAATAAATAGAGGAGTAACATGGGTCCTTTTGGGTTGATTGAATATCAAAAGTGTTAAGTATTAAAGTAAAGTATTAAAGTGAATTACTTTAACAATTCAACATAACTGTAGATACTTATTGTATGCATATTCTTAAAACATGTCAAAAACACGTAAAACATGTGTTTTTTGGTGAACTCCATCAGATGTCACCACCGTCAGGTTTTCTGACAAAAAAACCTCCAAATGCACCTCAGTGGTGGCTAGAGTATCATTTTGGATCACAATTATTACTAACATGCCTAGTAATGTTTCATTAACCAGCACAATTTAGTAAAATATGGAACAACATGATGAGCAGAACAAAATCTGACGGTGGTGACATCTGACGGTGTGAGACAAAAAAGCACTCTTTTAAATATTATGCATTGTTTGTTCACATTAGCCATTTCATTTTCGCTCTGTTTCTTGGGTGCTTCATACCTTTTCTGAAAAAAAATATATTTATTAACATTAATGTAATACAATACTATTAAAACCCCCGACGGTGTTGACAGTTTATGGTTGGGACAGTACCAGTGTCCAAACAAATTAACAAATTGAGGACAAAATAATAAACTTACAGGAGCTTCAGTGATGGTGAAGTAGGCAGTAGAGCTAAAGGTTTGAAAAGGGGTCCTCAGTAATGAAAATTACCTTGTGCATACCTGATTTTATTGTCTTTTAGAAAAAATCTGACGGTGGTGACCAATATGCTG
>NC_085865.1:11800778-11853278 GCF_034702125.1 Engraulis encrasicolus | reverse complement strand
TTTGGTCCTTCATGTCTATTTCCTAAAAAAATGGATTAAAAAAAAAAATGTAGGTCTAAAATATAGCGATGCACATCGTGACCCCAGTATCGGGATGCGTATCGTATCAGGAAGTGGTTGGCGATACCCACACCTACAGTTGTGCTCATATGTTTACATACCCCAGCAGAATAAACGCTTTCTTCGCGATTTCTCACAAAATATGAAGGATTACACAAAACCTTTTTTTTTACTCATTGCTAGTGACTAGCTTAAGATATTTATTAGCAATATTCTGTGTTTACTCTTTCAAAAGCATGATCACAACCCAAACTACCCAAATGACCCTGTTCAAAAGTTTACATACCCTAGTTTCTAATGCTGAATATGGCCCTATTTAACATCAGGGACCGCTCTAAATTGTTTGTGGTAGTTGTGGATAAGGCTCTTAATGTTCTCAGATGACAAAACAGCACATTCTTCCTGGCAGAATGGTTGTTTCCTATAATATTTTTGGGTGTCTTGCTGGAACCTCACATTTGAGGTTTCCCCTGAATGGCTCAATGATGTTGAGATCAGGAGAGTGAGACGGTCGCTCAAAAACTTCATTTTATTCTTTCTGAAGCTAGTGACGGGTTGATTTGGCTTTCTGTGTTGAAATATTGTCATGTTGGCATGTCCAAACAATGGACCATGTGCAGTTTCAAGGCTGATGTGTGTCAAGTTTCCTCCAGTATTTTTCACAGGGCAATGTATTCATCATTCTGCGAGTATGGATCAAAAGTATAATGCATTTATAACTCAAATGTCCCCATGAAATCAGTGGTCCATGACCATGTTTCACAGAAGGGTATGGTGTAACTTTCATCATAGTCTCCATTGACTGTTCTCCAAATGGTACTGTTAATAGTGGCCTAAAAAAGTTCCATATTGATCTCATTTTTCCAAATGACTTTGTCACAGGCATTTTGATGCTTCTCACTGTGCTATTTGGTGTATCATATGCAAAATAACATGTTTGCATTTTTGTGGTAATGGCTTTCTCCTGGCAACCCCCAACAGCCCATCTTTCCTCAAGTGCCTCTTTCCTGTACAGTTTAAAACATTTTTTCATGTTGTCCTATATTTCACCTGAAGTTATTTTTTGGTTGTCCTATGCCTCCTGAACAATTTCCCTTGCAATGATCATTGCAATGCAATGATTCCCTTGCCCATTGGCTTGATTCCAACCAAACACCTCATATTGCATTTCTGAATTGAAATTCCAACGGTGCCAACATGACAATATTTCGACACAGAAAGCCAAATCAACCCGTCATTAGCTTCAGAAAGAATAAAATGAAGGTTTTTGAGCGACCATCTCACTCTCCTGATCTCAACATCATTGAGCCACTCAGGGGAAACCTCAAATGTGAGGTTCCAGCAAGACACCCAAAGACATTATAGGAAACAACCATTCTGCCAGGAAGAATGTGCTGTTTTGTCATCTGAGAACATTAAGAGCCTTATCCACAACTACCACAAACAATTTAGAGCGGTCCCTGATGTTAAACAGGGCCATATTCAGCATCAGAAACTAGGGTATGTAAACTTTTGAACAGGGTCATTTGGGTAGTTTGGGTTGTGATCATGCTTTTGAAAGAGTAAACACAGAATATTGCTAATAAATATCTTAAGCTAGTCACTAGCAATGAGTAAAAAAAAAAGGTTTTGTGTAATCCTTCATATTTTGTGAGAAATCACAGAGAAAGCGTTTATTCTGCTGGGGTATGTAAACATATGAGCACAACTGTATATCTACTATGTGTTATGATTAAATGTAATATTTATATTGTCATGGTACCTTGAGAAAACGGATGTTATTTTCACTCTGTGAGAACTGCTCCAGCTCAGCAACTCTCCTCTTCAGCTCAGCGATCTCCTGCTCCAGTGTCTCCATGAGTTCTTCAGCTCGACTCACATCAGCCCTCTCCTGATCTCTGATCAGCTTCGTCACCTCAGAGCGTCTTTTCTCAATGGAGCGGATCATCTCAGTGAAGACCCTCTCACTGTTCTCCACTGCTGCATCAGCAGAACTCTGTTGGAACACAAGACAACACCGCATCGAGAACATCTATTACAAACATCTGTGATTGGTAGCAAGACGTTTTCTCCATATTGTGTCTTGTGAGGAACTAAATATGGCAGGTCAGCAGAGGTGTCAAAAGTAAAAGTAAAAGTACTTTTGTGGTGTAATTACAACACTAGCACATGGCATTACATAGCTATTACATCATTTAATTCCATTGTACCTAATGAGAGAGATAGACTGTGTTATTACTGAAAAACACTGAAAACATAACAAGGACCCACCACAAACTTGATCCAACCAGTGCTCTAGCTAATTGTAAGACAAGTACACAGGTCCACTGGTTACTCAGATAAGTTACTTGTGTTGGAAGGAAACTGTGTTTCTTTTTTACTTTTACTTTTAGCCTACTTTTGACACCTCTGCAGGGCAGTCCATTGTGTTGTGCGAAGGTTAACTTACCTGAAGAGTTTTTACAGCCTTTCTGAGGTCTTGCAGGTGAGTCTCTTTTTCTTTTATGACGTCATGGAATTTTCTCTGTGTTCTTCCCAGCTCTTTCTGGAAGTAAAAAAAGAAAACTAAATGCGTAAACTTGAATTGTAATCGCAATATAATATAATATATCCTTTAAACCAGGGGTGTCAAACTCATTTTGGTCCGGGGGCCGCATACAACCCATGTGGACCTCAAGCGGGCCGCATTAGTAACATCATCGCAAAAAAAAAAAAAAAACGTAAAGCAGAGGATTAGTGTTCAGTACTACCACGTTTTAAGTGTGCTGAATATGTAGAAAGCAATACAATACTGATAATCCTATGCAAAATTTCCTTGACTTCATTCATTCATTGGCAACCATCAATTAATTAAATATGGGACAGTTCATGTTGGTAGGGGGTGTGGGGGTTTTCCCCCAGAAAATTTTGTATTCCTTATATGTAATTTCCTGCATTTTCACGCAATCTAACATCCCATTTCCTGTTTGAGCTTAATAGGAACCAATACAAATCCAATTATATTTATTATTCAATTACAACCAATACCAATACAATACGAATAAGAAGTATTAATATTTTATCTCTATATATGAGGTCTATAATATATGAGCTTTATCAAATGCCTGTTACAGTACAAATTCACTATTTATAATAGAAGTGTGATGTGCACTTTACTACATATATACAGTGTAACAGAGGGACCATTGGGTTAATGTCATGCAGGTCTCGATTTTGCCCCGAGGGCCGTAATTGCGCATTTCGGTTTTTTTTTTTTACATCCGGGCCGGATGGAACCCTCTGGCGGGCCGGATGCGGCCCGCGGGCCGTATGTTTGACACCCCTGCTTTACACAATGCCATAGCACTGGTTTACTGGTCCCACACAAGCATAATCGTTGGACCTTTCTGTGGTATACATTTCTCAGGCATCTGCTCAGAAGACCTACTTGTAGTAGATAGAGCCATGTCATTTAACTGGGTGAAAAGCAATATACATACAGTATGATTTACCTTAATGTATGACAAATGTAATTTAATGACAGAGTGAAAAAGTATGGCTACATGTCTGTATGTCAATAAATACTGAATGTTTGCTTGGCATATATTCACTATTTTTTGTTCAGGAGTGTTTTAACTAAAACGTAACTTGATTGAAGTATGCCATTGCTGCTATTGAGAGGATACATTACTCCTCACCTGTTTCTCTGTCCGCTCTGCTGCAATTGAAACTGTGTCATGGCCTTTGTGTTCATCCATGACGCACAGCACACATATGCATGTCTGATCAGTGCGACAGAAGACCTCCAGCAGTTTATCATGCTGAGAGCAGATCAGATCCTCTAGTTTACCAGCAGCGTCAATCACTTTGTGTTTCTTTCCTGGGAAAAGATCGTTGTGAGATGTGAAGTGAGTTTCACAGTAAGAGGACAGACACACCAGACAGGACTTGACAGCCTTCCGCTTTCTCCCAGAGCAGACGTCACACTCCACATCTCCAGGTCCAGCATAGCAGTGGGCAGCAGGAGCAGACTGGAGTCCCAGAAGCTTCAGCTTCTCCACCACTTCAGCCAGCATTGTGTTTCTGCCCAGAACTGGCCTTGGAGTAAAAGTCTGTCTGCACTGTGGGCAGCTGTAGACTCCCTTTGGATCCTCTTGATCCCAGCAGCCTGAGATACAATCCATACAGAAACTGTGTCCACAGTGAATAGTCACCGGATCCTTTAGTAGATCCAAACAGATTGCACAAGTGAACTGATCCTGAGCTAAAAACACATTGGCCTCTGCCATGTTTGCACTGTTATCTTTCTCTCGTCTTGCACTCTTTTTCCCTCTCTGGGTTACGTTCTGTCTCTCCCACAGAGCAGCAAAGCAGGAAGAGCAGGAAGCAGAGCTGAGTTTCGTTTCTGTGTAAAAGGGTCGTGCCCTAAGCAGGGGGAGTGGCCTCTGGAGCCAGTAACAGGACAACACACAGAGAGGACAGAAGAGAACTCTGAGCTGTTGTAATCTGTCCCTACCGATTCCACTCAGTAATTTATAACATTATTATATTATTATATTTATTATTATACATGTTACTTAACATTGCTTGGTTACTTAGTTTGCAAAATGAATTTGTCATCTTGCACTAGGGAATGTGTAGTGTAGATTTGTAATGAAATGCTTCATGAGAGCTGTTTCTGTTGTTTGAAGGGCAACATATTTTTTCTTAACTGGATTGGACAATTTTGTCCTCATTTGGGAGTGGACTAGATTTGAGATTTGACTTGACTTTGACTCGACTTCACCTCTGGAGACAGTTATTTTACATCTGAACAGCAGAGGGCAGGAGTGAGCTTGCAATAAACCTCTCAATGCCCAAACTTTGTTTGCCTCAGTCACAGAAGTACAGTATGAGTAATTGATGTACAACGCTATTCTGAATTAGAGATGAAATATGAATAAGTTGGAGATTTTGTTTGGCCTATCATCTCCAACTTATTCACATTTCATCTCTAATTATTGCTATACTGTTATTGTGATCTACTGAGGTGGAAGAGTCTTTGCATGTCTGAGGGCCTAATTGATGAGAGCAATATACTGTACACATTTTCTTGCTTTTGGTGTGTGTGCGTGCGTGCGTGCGTGTACTGCACATTGTAAAAATATAGTAGGCTAGTGAAGAGGAGGATATTCACCCATTCCGGGTTTGAATCTGAGCTTCCAAGGTAGCAAACGTGTGCTCTCGGCTTGAGAATCAGCACACCACCCAAACCCCTGCCTGTATGTTTTTATTATGGATCTGATATGAGATCTGACAACAAGACATCTCTAGCATACATCATATATTACTAAGAGATTTGTTTTTTTTATTTCATCTTTCCTGACGGCAGAAATAAATAGATTTAATCAACTAAATTTATGAATTTATGAATTAAATAAAAGGCAGTGAGACATTAATTAACATTGTATCTTCAATCAAAGATTTCCTCTATTAGCTTAACTTTATTTTAGAGCGTGTAGGAAGACCCTGGATAAAGGGGCCTGAGTGAAAGTGGTCTGACCTTTGTGCAGCAGGGTCAGTTCATCATTGGAGACATTGAAGAAGGACAGAGCTCCTGCTTTGTGATTCACATACACTCCTAATCTGGAAGTGCTCAGTTCCAGAACAATGTCAGTCTCTAGAGGAAATCGACAGAAATCTATAGATTACGATTTTTACAGATAATTACATTTAGATAGATAGCATTTTACATTCCTTCCCAGATATGATGCATAACCAACTCTTTGTCTTTATTTTATATTTTGCATTTTCCCTGGTGGTGTAAAGGGTGGTGTGTGTGCATGCTTGCGTTGGTGTGCTTACGTTCCTTGTCATCTTTTTTGGCAGAGATGTGTAACACTTCAGTGGGGAGAGGCTGGTCTGAGTCTGCCATACAGAGTCTGCTGATTTGATCACACATGTTGCTTCTCCTTCCTCTGAGACAGACTTGTCCACATCCTGGTTGCTTCTCCTTCCTCTGAGACAGACTTGTCCACATCCTGGTTGAGAGGAGAGCTCCTCTGCAGCTACAGGGGGATGAAATGCTTTCCTGGGTCTCACCGCGTCCTTGGTGTCCATTGCAGAGCAGGTTTGTTCACACACTGTGGACAGTCAAATTCTTCACTCCGATGTGCTCTGACTTCCATGCAGTCTGGAGAATGGAGATGCCTAAGAGTATCAATATGAATAGTGCAATAAATGTAATCCAATCAGACCGCTACCCTGACCGAGAGAAAGGAACAGCAGGACTATCCATGGTGAAGAGCCATTCAGGAGACAAACGGAACAGGAAAACAATTTGTTTTCCAGGTGATGATATGGGCCTATGAAGTTACAATTATTTGCATGTGTGTGGACTGGAATGTAACGAGGGAGTGAACAAACCAGTTGGTGGAGGAACATAAATAGGCCTACTTGTCTATGTGTTTAAATCATAGTGGAGGTGAATTTCCATCTAAAATCAATGATGGTTTGCTGAGGGAAATGCACTTCATTTTCCCTCCAGAATTGCGAAGGAAATATTTATTGTGACACATTGTCAGCTGCTCTTGGTGTGATTACATGATATGGCCAGCAGTGGAGGCTGTGCAGCAGTGGTAACAGAGCAGTCGGTCATCTCTGGTACCGGTATTTTCGAAGCAGGTTTTACTGTATGTTGCTTTTAAATGCCAAAGTCAATATCTAATGCAATTGGCCAGGATCTTGCAATGCAGTGCTCTTGTTTTCTTTAAGTGAATGATGGAGGCGGGACAGTCAAGATCATTCAATTATATACTTTATTGTTGCATTTTTATTACATTAATTATTTCATATAAATCCAATCAAAGTGTTTAGGTATATACTCATTGTTGTTCAAGAACAAAAAAACACTTGGAAGATGAAGAATGTACCATATATTAATGTTTACAGACAGTGTTATATAAACATCCATTAGCCACCACCTGTAGATGAACAGTAAAGTATGCACCACATTAGTAACCAGGAAGACCCCACATTACATCTACAGCCAGGATGAACTGAATATGACCTGGTAAGGGACGACTACATTTAGACCATTATCTTCATCAGATTCTCAATGGTTGAAACGTAATCCTGCCATGGAATGGAAATCATAATAAAACACATGTGTGTTTACTCCTCACTCCAGGACTTCTGTCAGCCTTTACCCTGCATCTTCACCTGGAATGTGGACAATCTCCACTCTTCATTGGTCAGGGACGACCCAATGACAGCAGCTGACACCAGTATACTGAGAGCATGACAGCACTGGGTGATGACCTCGCTATTGACACTGGAGGGCCTGGCAGACAATATATCTGAGGAGTAATAATGAAATACTGAACACCCATTCTACAAGCAATTCAACAAGCAAACAAATAAACAAAAAAGTTTCACTATCAGCACTCACAATATTTCAACAGGGCAAGATCATGTAATCACTGAAAAATGCTCTCATCTAAACTGAATATCGCAAAGAGTGGGAATTCTAAATCGGTTCACAAGATACATTCCTTTTTAGCATATAAATGTGTTTTTGTGCTGGTTTGTCATCACTGACAGAGTGTAGTTGAAAGCGCGTACATCCAGCAGAAAAGCATCAGCAGGTGCCAAATCAAAAAATTGTCATATAGGATTGGGAAAGGATCTGCACACGACTTGCAAAAGACTTAATTTATTTGGAGCAACGTTTCGATCATAGATCTTCTTCAGGCATCTTCTTATCACTGAAACAATTTGATTTTGCTGCCAACATTGTAGAGCCAAAAGGCAGGATATAGTGGCTCAGTGAATGTGGTCTCTACTTTGTGCAGCAGAGTCATAGTGTCAGCAGAGACACTGTAGAAGCTCAGAGTTCCTGCCCTGTGATCCACATACACTCCTACTCTAGAGGAGATCTGAGCATGAGGGAGATTAATTGGTTTATTATCATGGTAGAACCAGAACCCAGATGCATAGCAATTCAATGCCCAGGAGTTTGTATTGGACCCAAAATAAACATAACTATTACTTCCTTTTCTCTTCAGCCCCTTGTATGAAACAGCTATATGGACATCATACCCAGACACCTCGACCTCCCAGTAGCACCTGGCAGATGTAGCCTCTGAACACATCACCTGTGCCACATCACTAAATCTGTCTGGATGATCAGGATATGACTGACTCATTTTAACCCTTTCTGCAACTCTGTTTCCCTCAGACAGTTTCAGCTGATTATGAGCCGTGTTGGGGTCCAATGTCAGCTGATGGGAATCTGTAGTTGGATTTAAAATCATAATAATACATTTGTTAACAATTTACCAAACATGTAGTCCAGTAGCACTGTGAAACCGTGAACTGTGATCATTAAATTACAGTTTACATGTCACCTTACATGAACCCCTTTCACACAACCCAAACATATAGCCTACAGTAGACCCCAAATTGCATGTGATTCAGAAAATCTTTATGTGCAGTAGGCTATGTGACAATTAATCATCCTTGTATCCTGTTGTGTATCCTGCAGTGTGTATTTCAGTAGGTGTGTGTGCACGTGTGTGTGTGTGTGTGTGTGTGTGTGTGTGTGTGTGTGTGTGTGTGTGTGTGTGTGTGTGTGTGTGTGTGTGTGTGTGTGTGTGTGTGTGTGTGTGTGTGTGTGTGCGCGCGCGCACGCGCAGGCGCACGTGTGTTCTGGGTGTTAGTCTAATTAAGTTGCTTAACTGCTTTACTTACATATCAGGAAATCCTCTCTGGTCACAGGCTCTGAAGGTCTGAACATGCTGATTTGTTCACCTGTTGGAAAGAAGCACAATAGTGCTGAGCATTCTTGACCTGGCCATGATGGGCAGTGCAACATTATATCTGTAACTATGGGGGTGCCACAAGTTTCCATATTGGGACCTTTGTTGTTCAGCACTTACATAAATGATCTTCCATCTGTATGTGAGGTTGTGGAGATACTGATGTATGCTGACGACACTGTATTATTTACACACGGCAAAGATCCGGTACAGGTGGCCAGCAAATTGACTCAAACACTAACTAAGGTCTCAATGTGGTTAAAAACCTCCTGTCTCACACTAAATACCAACGAAACTGTTACAATGTATTTTCACAATAGATTTAAACTAAATGTTGTTCCAGACATACATGTTGATGGAACAAAGCTAAATAATGTTGATGAGTTTAAATATTTAGGTGTGACCTTAGATTCTACTCTTAGTTTTAAGAAACACATTAAAAAGCTGGGTAATACTGTAAAGTATAGTATATCAAATTTTAGACATATCAAGTCAAGTCAAGTCAAGTCAAGTTTTTCAAGTTTATTGTCAATTTCTTTACATGCACTGGTCATACAAAGAATTTGAAATTGCGTTTCTTGCTCTCCCATGCAGACATAGACTAATCTAGGTAAGGACATAGACAGTATAGACATAGACAGTACTCATACATGGACATAGACAGTATGGACGTAGACATTGCTCATACAGACATTTAAAGTGCAAGACTGGACAACAGAAGACTTGTAGAGAACATACATTAAGAGGAGGTATTTTGTTGTTCTTTTTTCTAAAAGTCCTTTATAGCGTTCTGACATAGTAATAGTAGCATTTGAAGAAATAAATAATTAAAAAAAGGTTTTTATTAAATACACCAGCAGCAGTATGTGTGTGTGTGTGTTTGTATGTGTTTTGTGTGCGTGTGTGCGTGTGTGTGTGTGTGTGTGTGTGTGTGTGTGTGTGTGTGTGTGTGTGTGTGTGTGTGTGTGTGTGTGTGTGTTTAGTGCAGGTAGAAAGTGCGGTGTGCGTCTGTGTGTGTGTACCTGTGTATGTGTGTGTGTGTGTGTGTGTGTGTGTGTATGTGTGTGAGTATGAGTTGTGTGTCAGTGTGTGTATGTTTGGGTTTAGTGCAGAAAGTGCAGTGTGCTTGTGTGTGTGTGTGTGTGTGTGTGTGTGTGTGTGTGTGTGTGTGTGTGTGTGTGTGTGTGTGTGTGTGTGCATGTGTATGTTTTGAGTTAGTGCAGGTTGAAAGTTCAGTCACAGATGTAGTAGTGCAGGTGGAATGTTCAGTCGCAGATATGGTGGTGGGGATGAGGGGGGGGAGCGTTGTCAGTGGCCTGGCTGGCTAGAGGCTGACAGTGAAGGGAGAGTGGGTTGAGTGTTCAGTATCTTGATTGCTTGATGCATCGTGCTGCTTGCAAGCCTGGTGGTACGGGAACGGAGGCGCCTGTACCTCTTTCCAGAGGGCAGGAGGCTGAACAGTTTGTGTGCAGGGTGGCTTGTGTCTTTGATGATCATCAGTGCTTTTCGGGTGAGGCGTGCGGTGTAAATGTCCTGCAGGGAGGGGAGTGGTACTCCAATGATCTTCTTCGCTGTGTTCACAACACGCTGGAGTGTCTTCCTGTTTTTCTCCGTGCAGCTTCCTCCCCACACTGTGATGCAGCTGGACACGACGCTCTCTATGGTTCCTCTGTAGAATGTTGTCATGATGGAGGGTGTAGCACTTGCCTTCTTTAGTTTGCGCAAGAAGTAGAGACGCTGATGGGCCTTCTTCGCCAGTGATGTAGTGTTGGTGGTCCAAGAGAGGTCGTCGCTGATGTGCACTCCAAGGAACTTGGTGCTGCTCACTCTCTCCACAGCATCACCGTCGATGGTCAGTGGTGGCAGTTGTTTTTGGACCCTCTGAAAGTTGACAACAATCTCCTTGGTCTTGTAACTCGTAACTCTCTGAGTATTGATGCTGCTGTGACTTATGTCAATGCTATGATTATGTCCCACCTGCATTATTGTTTATCAAGCTGGTCCCAGGCCAACAAGACTGTCTTAAAATCCATTGATTCACTATACAAGCAGGCCCTGAAGGTCCTAGATAGAAGATATTTTCAGTACCACCATTGTCCTATACTGAGCAAGTATAATATGCTCAGCCTTGAAAACATCATACAATTTTCTGATCTGCGGCTAATCCATAAAATTATTCACAATGCAGCACCCCCACCCCTAAGAACATTTGTTCAACCCTGCTCTGAATTGATGAGCAGAACGTCAAGATCCACCATCAGGGGTGATTGTAGTCTCCCAATCCGACAAACTGCTTTTGCAAACTGCTTTTTTGGGCAACCAAAACATGGAATAGTCTACCCAGTAACCTAAAAAGTATTACTGATTATCAGGCCTTCTCAAGGGGTGTGAAAAAATGGATATTAACCAACCAGTCTTGTCAACATTAATCATATGTTTTTTAAAATATGACTCACACTGTATGACATTTTAGTGTGTGTGTGTGTGTGTGTGTGTGCGTGTGTGTGTGTGTGTGTGTGTGTGTGTGTGTGTGTGTGTGTGTGTGTGTGTGTGTGTGTGTGTGTGTGTGTGTGTGTGTGTGTGTGTATGTTTGACCCATGGCCTATGGATGTGCTTACTTGTTTATATCTTGTTTATGTTAATGTATTTTAATATTTGTTTTACCTGTCCAGGGACTGCAGATGGAAATTAGCTATAGCTATAATCTGGCACAAGCCATCTTTTTACTTCTGCAATCAATGTGTATTGTGCATGGTCCCTGTTGAACTAAACTAAATAAACTAAACTAAAACTAAACTAAACTGTGAGACATACCAGTTTTAGTCATGTCCTGTAGTCCCTGGTGGAGCACATCCTGCAGTTTGTCTTTGAGCACAGTGAGGCTGTCACTCACTCTCTCAAAAAGCTCATCTGTATGCACTGAGCACGTAGATGACTTGTCAGATGTAGTGGAGGCACACAGAGACTGGAAACTCTATGAGATGCAAACAATGAATTTAAAATGTAAATAAATAATCACACACTGATTACTTTACGCTGCTTAGTAATATACACCCAGCTGAGTAAGGAGACCAACTAGATCAGCTGAGCTCCCAGAGGAAGCTGACAGCTTTGCTACACTCTGTGGCCACCAGAACTAACACTGGGCTCCATTAGCAAGAGCACATTCTACATGTCCTGCAAAAGGCAAAAGGTTGCACCTCACATACTTGCACCAGAGAATAGTCTATAGCCTACTTTTTATTTATAGAGAGCATTACAATCTGAACATGTATTACTTTCCCTCTTCTATTCCTTGAAATAGTTCATTAATATTTGAAGAATGTATTTCCTATTAATTAGGCCATGTGTGATGGTTATATGTAGTGTTTATGCTACCATGTTACCTCGAGAAACTTTATGTTATTTTCACTCTGTGAGAACTGTTCCAACTCAGCAACTCTCCTCTTCAGCTCAACGATCTCCCGCTCCAGTGTCTCCATGAGTTCTTCAGCTCGACTCACATCAGCTCTCTCCTGATCTCTGATCAGCTTCGTCACCTCAGAGCGTCTTTTCTCAATGGAGCGGATCATCTCAGTGAAGACCCTCTCACTGTTCTCCACTGCTGCATCAGCAGAACACTGTTGGAACACAAGACAACACAGCATCCAGAAAATCTGTTACAAACATTTGTTATTGGCAGCAAGACATTTTCTCCATATTGTGTCTTGTGAGGAACTAATTATGGCAGTGCTGTCCGTTGTCTTGTGCGAAGTTTAACCACCTGAAGAGTTTTTACAGCCTTTCTGAGGTCTTGCAGGTGAGTCTCTTTTTCTTTGATGATGTCATGGAATTTTCTCTGTGTTCCTCCCAGCTCTTTCTGGAAGTAAAAAAAATTAAACTAAATGTGTAAACTAGAAATATAATCACAATATATTACAATATGTCCTTTAAACAAGGCCATAGCACTGGTTTACTGGTCCCTACACACAAGCATACTCATTGGGCCTTTCTGTGGTATACAGTTCTCAGGCATCTGCTCATAAGACCTACTTGTAGTAGATAGAGCCATGTCATTTAACTGAGTGAAAAGTAATATACATAAAGTATTATTTACCTTAATGTATGATATCTTGCAATTTATGGATGTCTGTATGTTAATAAATGTATGCTTGGTATATATTCAATATTCTTTTCAGGTGTGTTTTAACTAAAACTTAACTTGATTGAAGTATGCCATTTCTGCTATTGAAAGGATACAACACCTCACCTGTTTCTCGGTCCGCTCTGCTGCAATTGAAACTGTGTCATGGCCTTTGTGTTCGTCCATGACACACAGCATGCATATACATGTCTGATCAGTGCGACAGAAGACCTCCAGCAGTTTATCATGCTGAGAGCAGATCAGATCCTCTAGTTTACCAGCAGCTTCAATCACTTTGTGCTTCTTCCCTGGGAAGAGGTCGTTGTGAGACGTAAAGTGAGTTTCACAATAAGACGACAGACACTCCAGACAGGACTTGACAGCCTTCCGCTTTCTCCCAGAGCAGACGTCACACTCCACATCTCCAGGTCCAGCATAGCAGTGGGCAGCAGGAGCAGACTGGAGTCCCAGAAGCTTCAGCTTCTCCACCACTTCAGCCAGCATTGTGTTTCTGCCCAGAACTGGCCTTGGAGTAAAAGTCTGTCTGCATTGTGGGCAGCTGTAGACTCCCTTTGGATCCTCTTGATCCCAGCAGCCTGAGATACAATCCATGCAGAAACTGTGTCCACAGAGAATAGTCACCGGATCCTTTAAGAGATTCAAACAGATTGCACAAGTGAACTGATCCTGAGCTAAAAACACACTGGCCTCTGCCATGTTTGCAATGTTATCTTTCTCTCGTCTTTCAGTCTTTATCCCTCTCTGGGTTACGTTCTGTCTCTCCCACAGAGCAGCAAAGCAGGAAAAGCAGGAATCAGAGCTGAGTTTCATTTCTGTGTAAAAGTGCCGTGCCCTAAGCAGGGGGAGTGGCCTCTGGAGCCAGGAACAGGGCAACACACAAAGAGGACAGAAAATAACTTTGAACTGTTGTAATCTGTCCCTACCGATTCCACTCAGTAATTTATAACATTGCTTGATTACAAGATTTGTAATGAAATGCTTCATGAGAGCTGTTTCTGTTGTTTGTAGGGCAACATATTTTTTCTTAACTGGATTGGACCATTTTGTCCTCATTTGGGACTAGATTTGAGATTTGACTTGACTTTGACTCGACTTCACCTCTGGAGACATTTATTTTACATCTGAACAGCAGAGGGCAGGAGTGAGCTTGCAATAAACCTCTCAATGCCCAAACTTTGTTTGCCTCAGTCACAGAAGTACCGTATGAGTAATTGATGTACAACGCTATTCTAAATTACAGATGAAATATGAATAAGTTGGAGATTTTGTCCGGCCTATCATCTCCAAATTATTAATATTTCATCTCTAATTATTGCTTTACCGTTATTGTGATCTACTGAGGTAGAAGAGTCTTTGCATGTCTGAGGGCCTAATTGATGAGAGCAATATAATGTACATATTTTCTTGCTTTTGGTGTGCGTGTGTGCGTGTGTGCATGCGTGCGTGTACTGCACATTGTAAAAATACAGTATAGTAGGCTAGTGAAGAGGAGGATATTCATCCATTCCAGGTTTGAATCTGAGCTTCCAAGGTAGCAAACGTGTGCTCTCTGCTTGAGGATCAGCACACCACCCAAACCCCTATGGCAGGGGTGTCAAACTTAAATTGACCGAGGGCCAAAATAAAAATTTGGAATGAAGTCGTGGGCCGAACTCAACTAAAATGGAATAAAATTGTGCATTCATGCACCTCATACTCATAGTTAAATTTCACATACACTCTTTCCCATCATATTTGTCTGTTCAAATGTGTCTGCACATCCTTTTATACAGCAAATTTCAGTTCAAGTTGTGTTACGCTGTACAATAATGGTGTATGTGGGCCAACTGTAAAACACATTTGAAATGATCTCGTGGGCTGAATAAAATGGCTCCGCGGGCCAAATTTGGTTGCCTGGCTCTTGCCCGACCTGTAGTTCCGCACAGCTTTGTGAGCTCCACTACTAGGTCTGGGAGCATGTAGCAGGATTCCATTTCCACAGTCAAAAAAATAATCGCAGCATTTATTGCTTCAAACTCAACAAATTCTTTCAAAACCGTTTTCTGTTGATCTCTAAAGCGTCAATATAGTCTATAATATGTCCTGTGACTCCTCAATGCGAGCTGCCAGTGATATTGAAGCGATAAATGCTTGGCATTATTTTTTGAGTCCAGAAATTGAATCCTGCCACATGCTCCCAGACCGATGTGTGTGTTTGGAGCGCCACCAGGGGGCTCCAGAGCACACACACAGAGGTCTGGTAGGAACCAGGCTACAAATTTGGCCCCAGGGCCTGAGTTTGACATCCCTGCCCTATGGTCACTCCATCATACTGTATAGTTCCAGAACAATCTCAGTCTCTTCATTACCGTACAGGAAGGTGAACGTTGCAGGAGAACAGCTCAGACTCCAAGACTGGTGATTGTGTCCAAGACAGGCGTCCATTCCCCATCCTGTCCTGCTGATGTTTTTGTAGGCCACCGGTATGTACAGTATATGAAGAATGAAAGTGAAAGTGAAAGCCGATTGGGAAACTCCAACTCCCATTGTCATTGTGACACAGCTCTCCACAGCACACAAGTATTCACTGCACACTACACACAACGAAATTGCATTAATGCCTCACCAGTGCAAGAGGGCAGCCCCCAATGGCGCCCCAAAGGAGCAGTGCTGCGGGATGGTACCATGCTCAGGGTATCAGTCATGGAGGAGAGCAGTGGTTAATTACTCCCCCCTCCAACCTGGCGGGTCGGGAGTCGAACTGGCAACCTTTGGGTTACAAGTCTGACACCCTAACCGCTTACCCATGACTGCCCTCATGTTCACTGGACTTCCCAGTAGCACACTGCAGGTGTCTCTTTTCTGCAGAGCACTTGGTGGTGCCTCTGGAACCAATGTTCCCTCTAATGTTTTCGGTGCCTGAGCAAATGCACTATATCACTGAGCAGAGCCAATGACCTCAGTGAGCGGGTCGACACCCCCCCCCCCCCTTCATTTTAGGGGTAACATTGATGCATAAAATATATTGATTATATTGTCATTGAATTGCGTAGTGAATATTTCTAAATCAGTTAAGTAATCAGTTTCCAATTCAGACCTTGATAATTACTTAATCATCAACCCACATCCATCAATAGGCTACATTTGCAAGATGTTGGAAAGTATCTTTACAGTAGCCCAATAGCCCAGAATGATGAATTTATGTTGGAAAGGATGAATAATTTAATTAGGATTTAAATGTTTAGGCCTATAATAGGCTAGGCCTATGTAACCAATTTAAGACTAAAATATTGTGCTTAAATTAGGCCTACATGAACTAAAAGTATGCACTGTCACTTTAAGAGCTTGTCGAAATTTCAGATCTTGAGAAGCAAACATTTTTCTTGCCAGACAGTCTAGGCTCGTTCGTGACGAAACAGTGCTGCTTTTGCTAAGCAGCGAGCATGCACACTTTGACGGTTTGATGCATTGTGGTTAGAAAACCAGAACCAGAATGCATCAAACTGGCAAAGTGCGCATGCCCACCGCTAAGCAAAAGCAGCACTGCTTCGTCACGAACGAGCCTTCTGACTGACCTTCTGGCTAACTGGGTTTTATCAGAGAACTTAGAACACAGGGAGAAGATTCAGTCTGATTGGTTCCCATTGTAGCCAGTTAGGCTTGCATGCATACTGCAATTCCAGTTGGCGAGCGTTGGTAAGTCTGTCATGTGGAAAAATGTATGGAATGGAAAGGGGAGGCCCATATGCTAAATACATTGCTACTGCAATTTCCAGTCACAAATCTCATCAACAAAACATTCCTGGTAAGCACTATGGCTGGTGTTTAACAATAGGCTATATTGACAAATCTTTCAGGTGTGTAGTTTTACAGCAGGGAAGAAGATTTCAACCTGTACTCACTAGCATCCCGTTCATGTTTATGGATTTGGACTCATAAAAATTGAGCTCACAGGTATTGTGAGTAAAAACTGCTACTTTGGGTCGGAGATTTCATCCGTGCAAGTAATTACACTTTTCTTGAGGTGTCAGTCACAAAGCACAATCCTCTATAGGCTAGGCCTACCTGTTTTTCCCCCCGCATAATATATTGCTGTGCACCCTGCTTTTATTGCTGTGCAGTAGGATATAAGTGGCATTAAACAATAAATAAGCAAACAGGAACTTGTATTCAGATTAACATGCCTTCTTGGTGGTTCGTATTCAGTGCTTATTATATGGTGTGACGTCATCGGTCGAATGCTCCATTCATTTCAATGGGGCTCCCCAACGTTCGCACGTCTGTTATTTTTCGATAACGGACGGGTTGGTCTATATCAGACCGCTGTCAATGGCAACAAGACTTTTCACTGCTAAAGCGACTTTTCAACAAGACTCTAATCAGCTGCTGTGATAGACAACAACTGTTGTCCTGGCTACCTAGCTGTTGCCTAGCGGTGTTCCACAACGGCACTGTTTTGTTTTGCGCAGCAACAATCTTTTGACATGAAAAAATATAATAAACTTAACATGAAATAGGCCAAAGAAATGTCCCCGCCACGTGTGAATCATTTAAGTATATCCATATAATAAGCGGGTTAACGTTCGGCGAGTCGGTCGCTTTGTGGAATAGCAGCACTTCCGCTCCGCGTCGGGGTCTAAAGATTCTCTCTGTCGTGCTGCTATTCCACGGTAGCGACCTTCTCGCCGAACGTTAACCCTTACTTATTATATGGTGTGACGTCATCGGTCGAATGCTCCATTCATTTCAATGGGGCTCCCCAACGTTCGCACGTCTGTTATTTTTCGATAACGGAAGGGTTGGTCTATAACAGACCGCTGTCAATGGCAACAAGACTTTTCACTGCTAAAGCGACTTTTCAACAAGACTCTAATCAGCTGCTGTGATAGACAACACCTGTTGTCCTGGCTACCTAGCTGTTGCCTAGCGGTGTTCCACAACGGCACTGTTTTGTTTTTGCGCAGCAACAATCTTTTGACATTAAAAACTATAATAGACTTAAAGGGACAGTTTGGTCAATTTCAACATGCAGTTGTAATGCTCACACTACCCTGGACTTGTCAGTGCCTGAGATTTTTTTTTCTTCTTCTTCAACCGTTTCCGAGATCCTGGTCATTGTAATGGGGGCAGCTCTTTGTTTACATTTCAAAAAAACATTTTTATTTATTCCCAAAAACATCCAAAAGGTTATAAAACATCAGCAGACAACTAGCAAACAGCAGTACCTTTTGGGAAAATATTTGGAGTTGGCCTATGTTTCATTTTTTTTAAATGTAAACAAACGCTGCCCCCATTAGAATTGCTCATATCTCGGAAAGGGCTGAGCCGAAAAATGTGGCATCACCAGGTACTGACAAGTCAAGGGTAGCGTGAGCAATACAACTGCATGTTGAAATTGACCAAACTGTCCCTTTAACATTAAATAGGCCTAAACTGAAGTGTTGCTCATTGGGCCTAAGAAAAAACGTGCAAAACTCCACTCAGGCCTAGGTGACCTAAGCATGCACATTAAAGATAAGGTTACTAGCCTAGGTGTGGTCATAGACTCGGATTTGAGCTTTGAGCCTCACATCAACAAGATAACAAAATCTGCTTTTTTCCATCTTAGAAATGTCAACAAAGTGCGCGGCTTGGCCCCCCGACAAGACGCTGAGAAACTTATTCATGCCTTTGTCACCAGTAGGATAGACTACTGCAATGCTCTCTTCTCTGGTCTCCCCAAAAAATTAATTGACAAATTGCAAGTCATTCAAAATTCTGCGGCAAGAATCCTAACAAGAACCAGAATGAGAGAGCACATCTCTCCTGTCTTGGCAGACCTGCACTGGTTACCTGTCTCATACAGAATCGACTTTAAGATTCTGCTCACAGTATTTAAAGCATTAAATGGACTTGCCCCTAGTTATATCTCAGACATGCTCTCTTTTTATGCCCCTGCTCGAGCCCTCAGGTCCACTGATGCCAAGCTGCTAAGGATCCCCACCCCCCCGCAAAAGAAGATCGGCGACGCCGCGTTTGCCTGCTATGCGCCCAAGAGATGGAACGCCCTCCCCATCGAGATCCGATCAGCCACCTCGACTCGTCGACTCCTTCAAGAAGCAGCTGAAGACCCACCTCTTCATCCTTGCCAACTCCTAGCTACCAAGGCGTCATAGTGTCCCAGCTGCCGCAGCGCCCTTACTACTCACAACCAGCCCTGGCAGGGGGCTCCCCTAGGTGGCCGCTGGTCTCTGCCTGAGGTTTCTTCCTGACTATAGGGTTTTTTTTCTCAGACCTCACTGAGTTTTTTTTTTCCCCTTACAAACTATGAATCAAGCGAAAGGGAGTTTTTCCTCACCCCTTATGCCACCAGGGGCCGCACCTGAGCGCCCAATCTCTGTGTGACTATCTATGACTTATGATAGGCCCAGCCACTATGGACCTTACGCATCTAAGAATCCTGGTCCTAACCTACGTTGACCTTATGACTCTACAATCTCTGTCTATCTCTTCTTCCTCTGCCTTCCTGCTATTTCTGCCTCTCCTCTATACTTCTCCTTTTAAATCTATCTCTAACAATGTTTTTTTCCCATTTGTTAAGCACTTTGAGTTACATGCCTTGTATGACACAGTGCTATACAAATACAATTATTATTATATAAATTATTAAAGAAATGTCCCCGCCAGGTGTGTGTCCGCTCCGCGTCGGGGTCTAAAGATTCTCTCTGTCGTGTTGCTTTTCCACGGTAGCGACCTTCTCGCCAAACGTTAACCCTTACTTAACTGCATATGTTTTTGGAAACATTTTTTTTGCAAAATCAATATAGCGTGGCTATACTAATGTAAGGATGGCTAAAGCCACAGTGATAACGATGGCCCTGCTGGACAGCGTAGCTCTTTGAGTGCCATGGACTTGAAAACGAGTCTTTTCAGAATGTAGCCTATAGCACAGTGTCAAAGACTTGATATCAAGTCAGTTGCATTTTTTTATGGGGGGTGGGGCCTAACATGCTGATCTTGTATGTTTATTGTTCACATGGACAAAGAACTCAATTTTTTATGGTTCTTGAAAAATCACTCAAACGTTGAAAAAAGCCTGGCAACCTGAATTTGAAAATGGCTGGCACTCAATGAGTTAAATAGGCTATATTTTAAAGTCCCAACTTCTTAACTTCTTTCTGATGCACTGTAACCCATGGTTTTATTCTCTTAAAGGTGAGTGCACTGTGTAAGATTTTTAGCTGTTTATTTCCAGAATTATGCTTCCCATTCACTAATGTTACCTTTTTCATGAATACTTACCACTACCATCAAATTCTAAGTATTCATTATGACTGGGAAAATTGCACTTTTCATACATGAAAAGGGGGATCTTCTCCATGGTCTGCCATTTTGAATTTCCAAAAATAGACATCTTTAGCTGCAGTAATGACTGAACTTGGGCCATACTAGAAAATATGAGTCATAGTAAACTTTCATGAAAAGATCAAAATTGGCAATAGGCAACCCCGTTGCAATGTGCAGCATAGTTGCAGGACCTTTTTTTTTTTTTTTACCATTTCCTGCAGATTAACCCTTTAACTCAACAAATCTCAGCAGGCTCTTCTGTTTGCTCTCTGACACATTTGGTTAGATATTAAAGGTGAATTTTGCATATTCTTGAATTTATGATTAACTACCATAACAAACGCATGCCCATGTGAAGATACAGAGGATCAACATAACAACAACAAACATCTATCCAGTGACTTCATCAGTCCCTCAGGCAGGGACTGATGTTGTATCATCTTCTGGTTGAAAATAGTCAGATAGTCAGTTCCTTATCAAGCACATGACAAAGAACTACGGTGACACCTTCTTCTCATGTTTGATTGGTACTAATTGGACATATATACTATAATATAAATCATATTATTATAAATTAATATGAATCATTTGTTGTATTTTTGCATACCGGTACATACAAAAATAAGCCAAAATATTATTTCCCAACAGCTTACATTATCAGATGAGGTGACTCACTCTACTTTGCCCTGCAGAACAGTTATGATTTATGTCTTGGCAGTAATTATGTCTTTATGACCTGATTTTTATTTATTTAATTTTTTTAAATAAATAAATATCAGGGTTGAAAACGATCCCAACACCACCGGTGTTACATTTTTCAACTAGATGATAGACCTCCTGTGCATGCATGATGAATGTGTATTCCCTATGTTTGTCTAGTAATTTATACAATAAAGATGTTTGTGTCACAAGTCTTATTTTCTCTCGCTGACCCATGGGCACCGGAGGAGGTGCGACAGGCAGCAATGCCCAGTAGGTATTAACAGCTACCTGTACAATCCTGGAGACACATACGCTGCATTCAGGATTTTGATATTTGAGCCGTTTTATTAAATATGTGGGTATGTTTGAGTTGAATGAACACATTATAATGCAAGAGGAGGGTCTTGGCTTTTAAATGTGACTCATTTCATGTTTGTATGTGCTTCGGCGGCTGAGATATTTCGGATTTAATAGGCAGAGGGCACCCTTTCCCAAAAAGGGCTTAGGACAAAATGGGTTAAGTGAACCGAACTCAGTCCTCTTTAAGTGGACCAAAAAGTGAACTGACAGCAAAATGACTCAGTTCTGTTTTTGTTCATATTGTGAGTTTGTTATAAAAAGAACCTACTAACCTTTCTGGTCATGTTAGGCTTTTATGGTGTGTGAGTCATCTTTTTGATCACACCAGGTCATCTAGAGTGATTAAACCTAGTCACAAGTCTAACTTTTCAAGACACATAAGCGAACCATACTGAGACCACATCAATAAAGGTCTCAGTACGGTTCACTTCCAAAGGGTCTGGGTACACATCGGAGCATTCATATATGCACAGAAAATGCTGAGTCACAGGTCTGAGTTCACTTAAATGGCTGAAAGGGACCAGGTGTGAAAACCCTATATGAGTCTGAGCCAATCCTTCAACTTGCTTGGAGGTGCACTGCTTGTTTTCCCTCTTCATTTGCAGTTTTTCCTCAAATGGGTTGGTATGTTTCTATTACTAGGTAGTTAGCATCTCCCTGTCTAACTCCTAACGCTATGTAGCCTATGCATTAACGTGGCAGTAAGAGTCAGTGTGCGGTCTAATGTATGGCTTAGTACTGTATCATTGGTAAGGATGCATGTAGGGGAAGCAGCATACCTCTGGCCAGGGTGAATCCATGCCACGGGCCCTCCGGTGGATGGACTACAAGCTCAGAGCCTTCTCCCGTGCTCTATAGCTCCAGCAGTCAGGGTTAGTGGGGAGATCCCCACCCAAAAGTTCATAAAATCTCAAAAGCTCCATGTTCCTCAAACATTGCTGCACTAGCGTTTCTGAAGATACTCTTCAGACATTGACATTGCTCTTAGATGACATAATTCCACTCCTGGTGCAAAGACTGAAGTTGTTGAGCTTTGTTTGATGGCTTGTGACCACCCCTCTCCCTTTTCATTACAGAGGCTTTTCACGGGACTCAGGCCTGGAGATTAGGCTGAGCTGACCATGACAGGGTCTTGCATATGGGGAGGTTTATCCATATTTTGGTGATGCTGTAATTGTGATGTGAGAATGCGGGCTCTCCAACTTCTCACTTAGCCTACTAATTGGAAACTGCGTGAAGGTTGGACGTTACTTTGCTATTGTTATTGGAACATACTGGCTCTGAATGAGCCGGAGATGTCAGATTTTAAAAACTCACAATGAATATTTATCTGTTGAGCTACCGATTGGAACAGTCATTTGAGGTGCCAAGGGTAAAATCTAGGTGAATTGGCATTTAGCCATTATGCTGCCAAATGACGGAACAAGCTTCCTGTTTAAATTACCGTAGGCCTACCTGTAGAGCTGCCCTAACTGTAGGCTATTATGGTTTGACAAAAAAAGCTTCATTTTCATCTTGCTTTGTATCTACCTTTGTAGTCTGTATAATACTTCCTATACTTAATTGTAATATTTTCCTCTCTCTTTTTCTTTCCTCTCAATCACATAACTATGACAACCATTAGGGTGCATATCTCACACACAGTAGGCTACCAATCACAAGGATTTACCTATGTAGGTAATGTAAGTTAGATTTCGTGGGGTAAAATGTAATGTCATGACTTGTGGGTAGTCCTTCATTGAGTGAACTGTTATTTAAAATTGAAAGCCTTTTGAAAACAAAATCTCAAATCTGAAATAGAAATGGAACGCTTGCTCTGTCAGGTACCTATGTCAGGTACCACTGTCAGCACCAGGGGCCAGGCCCCTCTAAAGATCAAAAGCTAAAATCGCCCCTGACTAGTGGAAAGCAAACCAAAATAACATGAAATAAAATGCATGAAAGCTGTGATTAAAAATCAGGCTTATTCTACCAAATATTGATTTCTGAACTCTCTGTATAAATTAAGCCATTACTATTATGCTGTTTGTAAGTGAATATCATGTTCTGCTTCTTTGATTACTGAAAAACATTGTATCTTTGTTTTATGTTATGGTGTTATTTTAGCTTTTGTCTTGTGTGTCTGCAAAGGCCCTACCCTTACGAAAATCGACCATGGTTTTACTGTTGTAACCATGGTAACCATGATATGCCATGTTTACTCTAAGTACTCTGAACCCACCATAGTATTTCTATGACTTGTGTTTTTTGGGTAACCATGAAAATCGTGGTTTCTACCTATCCATGGATCATGGTTATTCATGGTTTTCATGTTTTTTTTTAGCATGATTTGTGACTATGGTTTAACTTCCTTAAAAGACAACGGTGCAGATGCCAGCTCTATACCTTCACCTAAAGAAATAGCTAGAAGGCTTAGACCCTTTTTAAGACCCGATACTTCAGTTTGTGATACAAGCGCCAAAATCGGGATAGGTACTCCTTGGACATCACTATTTTCAAAAAGTACACGGGCCACTTCAAATTCAAGATGGCTGCCATACAGATATGAATTAGCAACTGAAACAACTGTTCAAATGGTCATACAAGCACCTAAATCGCCATAGATACTCCTTAGACACACATCTGTTGAAAGGCATGCAGGCCACTTGAAATCCAAGATGGCCGCCCATGTTCCTAGGTGGCCACCATACATATGTGTTAGGTGACTGAAACATTTGATAAAATAGTGATACAAGTATCAAACTTGGTACAAATACTCCATGACATGACAAAAAGATGTCGGTCAATTGAAATACAAGATGGCTGCTCATTTTCAAACATGGCCGTCACAATTTTCTGGACAGCCCTTCCACCCATTGCACATTTCACAACAGCTAACAAAATATGGATGCCATTCATAATACCATGAAAGGTATGATCTGATCTTCTGACCTGCAGATGGCTATAGTTGCCAGTGTGAGTATTGGGACATTTTAAAATTCATATACTTTTAGACAACAAGATAATCTAAATTCATCAAATAAAAAGGGATTATGGTAATCTCTCAAATGTCCTCAAATAAGAGATTATAAAAATGTCTCCATTAATAAGAAGCAATGGTAGCCATCTTGGATTATACATGGCCTCGTCATGTTTAAAGAAGGCTATTTTTTCAAAAAGGATAATGTCTAAGGAGTATTTGTGCCGAGTTTGGTGCTTCTATCACAATTTAAATGTTTTTCAGTTATGGAACTTCTGCAGTAGGTGAATGGGTGGCCATCTTGAATTTCAAATGGTGCATACACCTTAACAACAGAGTTGTGTCTGAAGAGTATTTGTAACACGTTTGGTGCTCACATCACTATTTGAACAATTGCTCTAGTATCTCCTGCAGTATTCCCACAGGACTTTCTGGCAGCCATCTTGGAAAATGGGTGGCCATCTTGAATTTCAAGTGACAGGCAGGCTTTTTCAAATTAGTTAAGTCTAAGGAGTATTTGTACCAATTTTGGTGCTTGTATCATTATTTGAACAATTGTTTTATTTTCCTATGACACATCTGAACGGTGGCCATCTTGGAAAATGAATCATCTTGGAAAAGTCACCTGCATGCTTTATCAAAAGAGGTACTTCTAATGAGTATCCGTGCCAAGTTTGGTGTTTGTATCACAAATTGTTTCCGTTGCCAATTTATATCTGTATGGCGGCCATATTGGAAAATGGGCAACCGTCTTGAATTTGAAGTGGCCCGCATACTTTTTGAAAATAGTAATGTCTAAGGAGTATCTGTACCGATTCTGGCGCTTGTATCACAAACTGAAGTATCGGGTCACCTATCTCCCTAGCTAAAATTGAGAACATTTGAATTACAAACTTGTATAAACCTGAAAATGTCTGAAAAAGTCACTGCAAGTGTGTTATAAAGGCCTATCGACATTTACAGTATAACTCTTCCTCTGTGTAAGTGAGAGAATGAAAGAAGCACCGTGAAGAGAGGCAGAATCAAGTTGTATTTCGAGGTTTTCCTGTGGCACTGTGGCTGTTGGTCTACAGTGTGTTTTGGAAATACTGTCGTCTTGTGTGCACCTTGTGCGCACTCTTTCAGTAATGCATGCTAACATTCAGATTTACTTTTACCTCAGTGCTGCAAGTTTGCGGGTTTCCTGTCAGCTCACTGTGGGCAGAATTTGATTTGAAAGGCAAAACAAATGTAACCTGGTTCTCACAATGGTTGTTACGAGCTCACGAAGTTAAACGAAGATGCACGAAGCATGAAGGGTCTGCGTGAGAGCCAGGCTAAAACAAATGAGCATGTATTTGATTTATTAATCAAAAATCTTTATCGTCTTTATTATTTAAATTGTATTCATATTTTAATCTATATTTATGATTATTGTTTTGTCTTGTGCTTATATTTATATATACGGTAAATATAAATAGCACCAAGTAGAATAATCTAGGTGTTATATCCTGTTGGGAAAATACAAGACATTTGCAAAGGCTTACATGGCCGATTTTAATAATTAATCATTTGCTTTGATCTTTCTTTTAATTCCAAATTAAGAGGTGTTTACATGATGTTTCAAAGCGGAATTAAGATTTATTCAGAATTAAAGTCAGTTAATTCAGAATTAAATGCCTCATGTTAACGTAGCAAATATGTACATAATACTAAACTGCATTTAAATGTTTCGATCTAAATTTGTTATTAAAAAATATGTACAGGTCGCATGCCCTAAGTCAATGTACTCTTTAGGACATTTTAAAGTGTAACTCACTCCATAACAAGTTTTTATCCTTTTCATTCATAACAATGTTAGAGACCACTTACAAATAAATGCAAGCAAAGCAATGGGGCTATATATATAATAAGTAAAGGAATTGGGTGCATACATCATACAGTACATGCATATTTTATTTCTTTGTTGTCAAGCATACTGGGGACCAGACCTGGTAATCTGATTGTCAGGAAACAAAGCATTCTTGTCTCTCACCATAACCAGACACTCAAAGATGTCCTGTGATATTTAGAGGGTGGGAAATAAACCCAAACTAGCATTGACAGGTATGATCATGTACGTGCCTCATATCCAATCAGTATTTCTGTCTGTTGCAGCCATACAGAGTCTCTGGTAGTGTCCCCAACCACCCCTGTATGCCATTTCAAACGCTAATTCTACTCTTCCCACCAGAGTAATACACAATAAAGACGATGAGGAATATGATGCCCAAAACCATGGAGGCAATGTTCAGCATCAGTGCCGTGCTGGATGCACTCTCTGCTTGTGCCTGGTCTCCGGCTTCGTTGGCACTGTTCACCTTCAACACACACACACACACACACACACACACACACACACACACACACACACACACACACACACACACACACACACACACACACACACACACACACACAATTACACTTTGCTGACTTTAACCCATTAAGACACAATGTTATAAATTTGCTGTTACGAGAATGGCAATGACCAAGTTGTAGTGCATTACTAGAGGCCTTGTGCTATGTCATTGTAGTTAACTTTTCAATGACTATTACAGAGTTCTACTGGTGGAATGGCGTGCCTTATGGGGCTACTCTATAGGAACTCAGTTAGACCTATAGGGTATTGGTTACCCATTACATTTACATTACGTACATTAGACTTAGCTGACACTTTTATCCGAAGCAGCTTAGTTATTTAGATACAGGGTATGAGTTACAGTCCCTGGAGCAAAATGGGGTGAGGTGCCTTGCTCAAGTCACGGCTACCCCCAATCAATCACAGTCAAGAATCAACCGCCTCAGAATGTTAAGATATGCACAGTGAACACAGTAAAGCCGCTTTTTCATACTAGTGCACCTAGGCAAAAGCCAGGTAGGCCTATGATCGTGATAATTTGCAAATCAAGATACCGGTATTCAGGGTTGCCAGATGAGGCTGCTGATTTGCAGCCCAAAAAAAAGCTCAAAACCCGCATAGAAGCACAAAGTCCAGCCCAATTCTATTGATTTCTATGGCAAAAACTGGGCGGGTTTTTCTGCTAAATACCATTTTTTACCCGCACACAGCCATCCTAAGCAGCCCAATTGGGCAGCAAACAGCCCAATCTGGCAACACTGCCGGTATTAAATTTATTTCTTAGGTTCGACAAATGTTTTTTGTGAGTAAATTGTAGAGTTCAGATGCAAAACCCCCTAAGTGCCTTTTCAGAAAATAAATAATCTTAATTAATTTTTATTTAATACAAAACTATCAAAATTGCATACTTTTTATTTTATGTATGTAATATAACTATTTGTATGTATTATCAAGTACATGAATGTAAACCAAACCAACAATGGGGTTCTCTAAAAATATAGAAGTGCAGGTCTTTAGAAATGGAGTTAGGGGGTTTTGCATCTGAACTCTGTGTTTGAAATAATCAGAGATCACAGTACAGCGTGGGATTGTCTCACACACAGACACAGACACAGACACAGACACAGACACAGACACAGACACAGACACAGACACACACAGACTGAGAAACTTACTCGTGAGGAGTAGTGGATTGCTGCGATGCCGAGTGGGAGACAGCAGCAGAAGGTGTTGAAGATGGACCAGGCCATGTAGCTTTGGGCCATGATGACACTGATGATGCGCTGTCCAGAGAGGCTCTTGGAATGAGAGAAAAAGATGTTTGTGTGTGTGTCAGTGCAAACATACACTCTGAGGCTTATAAAGGAGGTGGGGGAGAAAAAGGGAGGGGATTGTCATCTTAAAAATGTGACCTTGAAACAGGAAAGCTTTCTCATGCACTGTGGTGTGAAGGCCTTTGCTCTCAGAAGCAAGTTTGAAGGGTTTCTTCACAAGTCATTTGATATGAGATTTCAAAGCCCTACCTTCTTACTTTCTTGATTGACTCTATGAACTCTATGCCTTATCAGTATTGGACAACATTGTGACAAAATGTACATGGGTGATTCTATAATTAGAGTAACTTTTTAAGTCCATGATTTGTCAATTTCTCTTAACTTCAACCAATGATCTTTTGTACATCAGCACAGATTTATTTTTATATATTAGAAAAGTTCAACGTAGAACGTCATTTTCTACAGAGAAAATGAATATATGTAACGGTTACATATATATTAAGTTGGAAAGGAAATCTAACCGTCATGCAACATTTCCATCCAAAACGCATTGCTGTCTACATGCGCATGTAGCCGTTGCCGTATCTCAAATAAGGCTAATGTCATTACCTCTTTGGATGGTAATGTGAAGACATTTTGGTAAGATTTGAGTTCAATGTTTTTGTCAATATTTTAATCCATACTTTTTGATGGAAAATTGTCTGTCAACTGTGTTTTCAACATATGCCTTAGAACCTGATAAGCTCTGTGGTCTGCACTTAGTATAATACTCTAATGGCCGTCAACTCTGTTACCTTGCCTTGTTGTTTTTGTCTTATACTTATATTTTTAAATCTCTGCCCACCCCCATGATGGCATATTCCACACAGTGTAGTTCAGACAGTCAGGTTTTTCTTTGCCTAGGAAACCAAAAAGCAACCATCAAGTCTATTTTTCCACCAGATACAGTAAAACAGCAATGAAGATTAAAAAAATAATAAAGAACAACTGGGCCATACTTCAAAGTGACGTGTTCCCTAACCCCCCCTCATTCTGTTTTAAACGTGCACCTACATTAAGGGATGAACTGGTACATAGTCACCTCCCAGTGAAAAGAAAAACATATTGGCTACAGAAACTGAAAGGGAATCACAGATGCGGAAATTGTAACCACTGTGAAAATGTAGCTAAATCATGTACTTTTGTGGATGTGTTTACTGGCCACAGTTTCACTGTTAATGCCTTTGCCAACTGTAACACCACTTTTGTAGTTTACAGGCTGGAGTGTGAGTGTGGATGCTTTTACATCGGCAGAACAAAAAGAAGACTGATCGGACAGGGTGGCGGAACACAAGAATGCCATTAGCAGAGGTGTGACCAAGTCACTAATGTGCAAGTCACAAGTAAGTCTCGAGTCTTTCCACTCAAGTCCGAGTCAAGTCACAAGTCAAGACACATCTGACCAAGTCAAGTCCAAGTCCAAGTCGTACCCCAGCCAAGTCAAGTCCAAGTCCAAGTCTCATTTTTTTTCAAGTCCTTAACAAGTCACAAAGGGATTTTCTATTTGCAATCACAATTTCGATCATAAATTCATTAGTATAATAATGAGACCTGAGTAAAAAGATGACAATTACTAAAACAGTTGCTGAGAAATCAGTCTAAATCAAACTACTACTTGAGCTGTGTATGTAAAATGACATTTAATTTCATATTTTTTTTCACATAAAAATACATTTCATGTGAATTTTTACTTCAACAAAGGAGCAACCATATGCCAAATATTTACTGTCCAGTGGGCAAATAGTCCTGTTTGCAAGAATGTGTGCGTATGTGTGCGTGTCCGTTCCATCATCTGATGGCATAAACCTATTCCACTACTCCACCCTGGTCTTGGTGGTGGGCCGGTCATATAGTCAAGGTTGTAAATTATACAGACTCTAGCATCATAACGCTAAGGACAGGACTATGGTTAACTTTTTCACTAGGAGCACAGGCAGGGCCGCTGACCGCTTTGGCTGGAAGGTTTTGTCAAGACATTAGGGGGGCATATTACACTTCCGACCTGAAAACACGGATTCATACTTTCAGCGTACTATGTTTGAATTTACCCACAAAGGCCAAGGGTGAAAGTAGTAGCCTATTCATGTCTTACAGGTGCTACCCACCCTCCCCCCCTCTCTTTACTGTAGTGTAACACTCGACTAATGTAAACATTTTGGTTTGGCTTTAAAAGACGCCATTTTCCCTAAGGTACCATATTAAGCTCACCATTCTCATCAAGATATGACATACAGCAGGGGTAATCAATTTCTTTTTTTTAAATTGAGCCGTGTGTGTGTGTGTGTGTGTGTGTGTGTGTGTGTGTGTGCGCGCGCGTATGGGGGGTGGGGCTACACATGTGAGACAGGATGATGAGTTAACAGCACAGCTCAGCAGGCAGCCCTGTCTCAGCTTGTCCATGATGTTCACTTCATCCCATTATCTGTGAACCAAAAGCTGAGCATTGACAGTGTCATAACTGTGAACCCACCAATGAGCACATGCATGGTGCAGCACTAGGCTATTCTGTTGTAGGCTAAGTGCCAACAGTATTTAGCCTAGTAGACACTTGTCCATATGGGCTAAGAAATGAGGACAAAGTAGGCCTAGTTAGTTGGATTAAATTCCTGGTAAAGTAATGGTGAATTTCCTGTATTTTCCCCTGGGGATCAATAAAGTTACTCTACTACTCTACTCTACTATTGTTGAAGCTGATATCGGCATTGTGGCTTCCCCCCTCACATTCTCGCCGCAATGGCCCATCACCAACCAGTTTTACTGCGTCACAGTCCAAGTTAACTAGAACTTCGTTTGCACAGTCATTAATCCACGTCTTGTTAATTATATTAGGCTACTAGACTATTCGCCAGCACGCTGTCAATTAAACATGGCGTTAGCGCTGCAGAATGTCAGTTATGGCAACGACGCAACCTTGTTCTGCGCTTCTACAGTGTAGGAAGAAGGAAGGTGTGTAATGCCCTATCCAACATTTCGCTCTCATTTTTCCCGAACGAATATGCGCCTCGCGCCATGCTCTCGTCTCCCTGTTCTCCCCAATCGCCCTCTCCTCCCCCACAAAGGCACTTGTATGCTGTTCATGCCTCTTCAAAAAGATTAAGTTCACCGTCCAGGTCATAGATTGTAGCCAAACAAAGTTCTGCTTCTATGTTTCCTAATTTTTGTTAATTTGGAAAACAGGGTTACATCCCAGTTCTCCAGTGCTGGCGTCGTGTAGCTCTAACGTGTCATTTCCAAGCAGAGGTAATTGCGACTCCAAACTCCCCCAAAATACCAAACAAAGCATGTAGTTCGAACTGTGAGAAACATAAGATAAAGCGGTGTCGACACCACGAGATACAAGGTTCGCGCGCGCGAGGATTGGGCTGAGAGCAGCATGCGAGAGGGAACATGCCTTTTATCCACGGGAGCCGTCAGCCGACCCATGCCCATGTCTTGCGCTGCTTAGCAGTAGCTTGCAACCTCTACCTCGTATTACATTTAAACTTCACGATAGGCTGCATTAAAGATTGCGTTTGAACTGATGTGGCTGACATGATGGTGTGTCAAGGCTGAGTTTTAAAACTTTCAAGGAACAGGTATGGCATTATCTTACCATTTGACATATGGGATACTGCTATTCTGCTTTCAGCTGGCTGAGGCGGTATTCCAGGAATCAAAGATAGCTCTGGTGTCCTTAGAAATGTTTCGATTCAAGTCATCGAACAACAAGCAGTGAGGTTCGGGGCGCATAGCTTGTTTATAGCCCTCAAGCGCAAGCTTTGCGGGAAGCAGCTTGCGCTTAGTTTCTTTAAAGTTTTTCCAATAGCCATGAAGTATTCCTCATCTCGCCTTGACCAATTATTTGACAATTTTGGTCGTCTGTCTTGTCTCTTTGCAAGACTGTCATGAATAGGCTATAGGCCTTGAGCCGCAGCCCCAAATTTTGGCCATCGGTGCCATCTGGGGGGAGGAATGCTAACATTTTTTTTTTGTAAGGTATATCCCCCCACTACTAGAAAAAGCCTGATAGCAGTCACGGGGTGGTAGCGAAACCCCTTTTTTCGGCTCTTGAAGTGACTACCCCCCTCTATTAAATTCCATTTTTGAATTCGGATGCATGTCTAGTTCAGGCTCATTTCGTGGGGTATTGCCAATACTCTATACCATGGTGCCTGGTATTACTGGAAAGGGGACCTTTCAGGCTTTCATTTAAGATCATTGGTGAATCTGTCTGACATACACAGAGGTCACAGCACTTCATTAAATCAGATATATCTAACATTTTCCAACAACTCTTGGCTAAACTGTCTGCTTTCGTTTATCTCTGTGGCGTGAAAGAACACCAAGGACACAAAATTGGACAACCTCAATACTCTTTGGAGTCTGCCGATTCAGAAAATGTATAATATGCCCATACAATTGTTTTGTATGCGTTTGTGAGAGCGTTAAATTTGAATTGTGCAACCAGCAAAAGTCTTCAAAATAATAGCCAATACATGCAGGTCATCTGTTGGAAGTATTGGGCCTTTTTCCTTCCAAAGTTTCTGCTTGGCATCACTGCTTGGCATTAGGCCTTCATTTAAGATCATTACTAAATCTGTCTGACATACTCAGAGGTCACAGCACTTCATTAAACCAGAAATAATAATAACAAATGTCGCCTAAACTGTAGGCTTTCTTTAGTCCCTACGTACTGTAAACCATGGGAAAACATCAAGGACACAAACCCCAACCATTTCAATACTCAAGGCACTCTACTAATTCAGACAATGCATGATATACCCACACAATGTATTGTGAGAGCCTTACAAAAGGCCATAATGACCATTAATATGATATATTTTAAGTCCAATTCTGTCCTATCTCTTTATAGACGTAAGGAAATGTAAGGAGACATAAGACGTAAGGAGATAAAAGAGATGAGCGGGGGCATGGGGAGGCACTGTATGTACAGTAGATGTAGAGTTTGGGGGGGGGCAAGGGGGAGAAGTAGGGGTGAGGTGAGTGGGAGCAATTGAGGGGGAGCACTGTTGGGTGGGGGGCAAGGCCAGGGTAGTGGAGGTAAGTGAGTGGAGGGCACTGTTGAGTGGGGGGAGGTGACTGGGGGGGCACTGTGGAAGGTTGGGGTGTAGTGGGGGTAGGTGAGGGGGGGCACTGTGGAGTGGGGGGCAAGGGGGGTAGTGGGGGTAGGTGAGTGGGGGGGGCTCTTAAAGGAAAGTGAGGGGGGTTGGGGAGATAAGACACTGTAGGGTGGGGAGAGGAGTGGGGGTGAGATACTGTAGAGCAGGTGGGGGTAAGGGTGGATAAATGTTAATGATAAAATATTTGGAATAGTTTCAGAAACGTCTACCATATTGAATGTTGGAGGGAATTTGAGATGCCCTAGTTTCAGCAGTGTTGTGTATATGTTCAATTGAGCAATTTTGACCACTTTCTTTAGGATATGTCAAGGTGGCAAAATCGAAATTCACCTTCTATTGTTCAGCCATGCTCATATCGGACTGTGTGACAACTAGCCTAGAAATCTAGACGCCCCTAGGGGTTTGGCGTGGCCAGGCTATGTGACAACATCAGCATCTTCAAAATGACCCGTAAACAGTGGCTGAAAACAAACCAGACCTGCTCCTATTAATTAATAGTATGAACATTGTTTTACTCTGGATATATTTGGTGTTTGTGGTAAAATGTCATGTCTACTGTAATGCAGTATTGTTTTTTTTTATTATGGCTACCTGCCTTAGGACTACGGATGACATTTGGCAACTATGCAAACACCAACATATTTATATTGATGTTTTTTTAACTGATGTATTGATTAGTGTGTATTGTCCTAATCAAATGAAAGAAAGAATTAATGAATGAATACATTTGTCCATTAGGCAATAGGAAATAATTGTGCTAAAAAAAAGGAACCGTACTCATCAATGAATATTATAGGCTTACGTCATTGCAAGGACCATAGGCCTAGTTCTTTCAGCAGTTGACTGTCTATGTGCCATTTGACCATTGTAGGAGGACTATTCTCTGCTTCAAGGAAGCAAAATCAAACTTATTTTTTGTTTGTTTAGTCAACCTTTGGTAAAATATCTATAAGAGAATATAACAGAGAAGTGCTGAAAAAAGTAATCTACTATGTAGTAGGCCTATATTATGGCCCCACAGTATTGAGAAAAATGCATGAAAGTCATCCATTTTGGGAAATATCAGCCATATTGAATTTTGACACAAATTTCAGATGGCATCAAGTTTGAATTTCTTCTGCTCGCGCACACGCACGCACGCACGCACGCACGCACGCACGCACGCACGCACGCACGCACGCACGCACGCACGCACGCACACACACACACACACACACACACACACACACCTTTTCTCTATGGCAAAAATGTAGCCTTTGAAATTATCATTTGGGGAAGGGCTACCATATTAAATTTTGGGAACTATTTTTCAATTTTCTTCTTTCTTTCAATAAGCTTTTGGTCAGTAATCTGTGAAATGTCTGGCAGGACAATAGGTCTATTATTAACCAGTGCTGTATGTGCAATTTGATCATTTACTGACAACAGTACCATATCAAAGCGGATTTATACATTCTTATGCACATACATTCATACTGTATACACTATACATACATATATTCATTCATTTTTCTTTTTATCCAACATTTGTATGTATGTCTGTAAGGATATATTACAGAATTGGTCAGAAAATAGGTCATTAGGGCCTTCATTACGGCCTTTTAAAGGCTCCTGCAAATATTGTATGGGTACATTATACATTTTCTGAATCAACAGCATGCCTAGATTTTTAAAATAATTTGGTTTTGTGACCCTGATGTTTTCCCATGGTATAGGGACAACATAAATCATACAGCTGAGGTGGAATTTGTGAGAAATTACTGGTTGAAAGGATAACGCCAGCCAATTTCAACATGAATGTAATGCTCACACTACCCTGGACTTGTCAGTACCAGAGATTTTTTCTTCTTCAGCCTTTTCCAAGATCCTGTTCATTGCAATGGGGGCAGGTGTTACCTTTTGGGAAAATATTTGGAGTAGGCCCAAGTTAAGATTATTTTTTAATGTAAACAAAATCTTCCCCCATTAGAATAGCAGCATGCAGCATCTCCGGGTACTGACAAGTCAAGGGTAATGTGAGCAATACAACAGCATATTGACATTGGCAGGAGTGATCATTTAATTATTTGGGGGTGGGGGGGGGTGCTTTTCAAGCCTTTATTTTTTGTTTATATGAGACAGGACAGTGAAGGAGGTGACAGGAAGCGAGTTGGGAGGGAGAGATGGGGGAGTGTTGGCAAAGGGCACGGTTCAGAATCGAACCCGGGTCAGCCGTGTAGTAGACCAGTGTCCTACCATTAGGCCACGATAGGGCCGAGAAATTATTGGTTTAATGACCTCTGTGAATGTCAGCACAAACATTGGCAGGAAAAAAGTCCTGATATTTCCAGCTAATGACCTGCTATATTGGCTACTATTTTGAAGACTATTGGTGGTTGCACAAGTCAAATTTTAGGCCCTCACAAACATATACAAAATAATTGTATGGGCATATTATCATTTTCCGAGTCCACCGAGTATTGAGGTTGTGTAATTTTGTGTCCTTGGCGTTCTTTCATGCCACAGAGATAAACGAAATCAAACAGTTTAGCCAACATGTGTGAGAAAATGTGACCTATGTCTGGTCTAATGAAGTGCTGTGACCTCTGTGTGTGTCAGAAACATTCAGCAATGGACTTAAATGAAAGAATGAAAGGTCCCCTTTCCAGTAATACCAAGCGCTATTGTATATAATATTGACAATATCCCAAGCTGTCTGGGTCTTCTTTCGTGCAACTGCACTACAAAATGCTCTAGCCATCATTGTGTTTGTCTGGTAAATGGCCTCAGGTGCACAGACATGTGTAAACTGAGAGTGTGCGGAAACCAGGCAACCATAGACAGTTCAGATGAAGGGGATGACATGGAAGATGAAGAGTACTGACGACGAAATAATATAAATCTACAAGAAACTATTCTTTTATATATATATTTATATATAATTATATATATAAATATAATTTATATATATATTCCCTTTGCAACATGTTTCTTTATTGGCTTGTAATCCCTTGTATAGGGTCTCAGTCTATTTGTTTATGAAATAGCCTGTATGAAATGTTGTATATGAACATTTATCTAAATTCTGTTAATGAGATACCATATCTGAGTGGTTTAAGTAAAGTGTTACCCAATGCCCTATCATTCCAGGGCCTACCATCTAGATTGTATTTCTTCACATACACTACAACAGTGTTTCTCAAACTTTTCGTGCCATTCCTCCCTTCAGAGGAAGGGTGTCTGTCTGCGCCTCCCTCGAGCAAAATGGTTACGAAAATACAAATAAATAGGCCGTCGTGAAGTTTATTAGAGCCTGATATACACGTACAGTATGGCCTATGTTCTCTAAATATTAGTGACTTAATGGCAAAGCAGAAAAGTATTAAAAAAGAAAAACCTTCTGACTTCACGCGCCCCCCTAGGGGGGCTTCCGGCCCACTTTGAGAAACACTGCACTACAATAATTGAATACTTTAACAACTTGTGAATGTTATGTACATTCACATATGAACTACAGTATAAACAAAGTTTGTTTAAGTAAAGTGATACCGGCATTGTATTAGTCCATTCTATTGGGTCCTATTTTGAAGACATTTTTGCTGGTTGCACAAGTGACATTTAAGGCTCTCACAAACATATACTAAATGATAGCATGGGCATATTATACATTTTCTGAATCGGTAGAGTGCCCTGAGTATTGAGGTTGTTAACTTTGGTGTCCTTGGTGTTCTTTCATGCCACAGATGTAAACGAAAGTGCACAGTTTTGGCACAATTTGTGTGAAAATGGGAGCTATTTCTGGTTTAATGACGTGCTGTGGCTTCTGTGTATGTCAGACAGATTCATTAATGGACTGAAATGAAAGCCTGAAAGGTCCACTTTCCAGTGATAACAAGCACGATGGTATAGGATATTGGCAATACCCCCAACATAAGCCATAACTACATATACAGCCGATATTAAAAAACAGTATTTATTATAGGGGGGTAGTAACTTCAAGAGCTGAAAAAAGTGATTTCGCTACCACCCCATGACTGCTATCAAGCTTTTTCTACTAGTGGGGGGATATACCTTGCCAAAAAATATTGCTAGCATTCCCCCCCCCAGATGGCACCGGTCGACCCCTCGGCTCATAGCCTACTATAGGCTAAATTATTTCCCTTTGGAACCATTCACCCAGCATCTAAAGTAGGCAACCGGTGGAGCTCTTTTGATGGATGCAAGACCAATTCTCTGCTCGCCTATTTTCGATTGCATGCTGGAAGACTAAGACATGTATAAACGTGTATTTTTGTATTGATTCTAATACTCAACCGATGGTGGCTGGTCAATGCAAAGAATGTTACTGAGAGGTTACTCTTTCTAGACTGAGAAGCGCGAGCTTAACATGCATTTTCAGCGCATGGAGTTGTGGTCGTGATATAGCCCTGGGATATCAAGCCATAGCCTACGGACACATCCTGGGTTGGGGGAAACTTAAAAGCAGACCATATTCGTAACGTTTACCTCGCCACATATCCATCATAACGTGGTTTTGTCCGCGATGGAAATTATTCGCAAGGCTGAACTTCACTTTGAAGTGACTGACTAGCAAGCATAGTGTGTGGGAGCGGAACATACTGTAACTGCCTTCGGGGGCTGAAGGCAAGCGCATTCATAAAGGACAGGGAAAGCAAAATGGATAGGCGTACTCTTTTATAAAACAACAATAGATTAAGTCCTGTGGTTCGGTTATGTCAGCAGTGTGTGCTTTTTTTATTTCAACTGCTTAAATAGCCTAATGTTCAACAATCAATGTCCATCACCATTTAGCTAAAATATTTAGACAATTGGTTCTCACTGAATTTCTGTCGTAAGCGAGGGGCGAGAGAGCGAGAGCTTCACGTGTGTAGCCTACATACGCGTGTTGCACATCACAGCGCCCCACCACACACACTTCCTTCCTACAACATTGATAGAAAATATTTGTTGATCACAGTGCAAACTTCCATAGCCTACCCTATTAAGAATGCAAAATGAGTTGGGGCTGAGAGGGAGATGAATTAACTTCCGCGATGGTTTAAAATGTAGGCTATGTTTGTTCTGGAGAGACTCGCAAATGGTGTTTCACTGTTGCCACTGGGCGCTGCGTCCACGCCAGCCGCGTCCGGCCGCATCTGGCCGCCAATGGCATAGCACCGCTTAGGACAATGACGTGATTCAAACAAAGAATGTGGGCGGGCTGTTGCATTCTGAAAACAAGGGTTGGACTTGTACTCTTTTTTTAGACCCAACATGGCAAGTCACGCCAAGTCATTGAAAGTTACAACTGTCAAGTCCAAGTCGAGTCCCGAGTCAAAGGCGTGCAAGTCGAGTCGAGTCGCAAGTCCTTTCTGATCTTGAAATTTCAAGTCGCAAGTCTTCACACGCGCTGACTCGAGTCAGACTCGAGTCCAAGTCACTGGACTCGAGTCCACATGTCTGGCCATTAGGACAAAAAATCCTGCCTATCCTATGGCAGTCCATTATCAACAGGCCGCACATCCCTCCGTCTCCTCCCTAAAGGTGATGGTGATAGAAGTGGTGCCCAAACCTCTCAGAGGTGGAGACCACCTGAGAATCCTCCTCCAGAGAGAAACATTCTGGATTAGTAAGCTGAAGGCTCCCAGGCTTGAATGAGGAATGTGACTTTTCTCCCTTTCTGTGACATAT
Source organism: Engraulis encrasicolus (assembly GCF_034702125.1). NCBI lineage: Eukaryota > Metazoa > Chordata > Actinopteri > Clupeiformes > Engraulidae > Engraulis > Engraulis encrasicolus. Next base: position 11,814,488 of record NC_085865.1, on the reverse strand, counting down.
GTTTGAAACAAGTGTGATGATTGTTTTTTGTTTAATTATCTGTTATCAATTTTTATTTTTATTTGTTTCCCTCCCTCTCCCCCATTTTGAAATGTATGTCTTCTCTTTCTTACTAGTAATGGCTTTTAGTCATTCTTGTCAGCCAATTACTGAACATGCATACTAGTCACATGCCGCAACGCGTAGGCCCATGTGCTTTTAAACTGAATTTGCCATGTTAAATTAAAGGCTTTTTTTATAAAAGAGTGCCTCTGCTTTTTCCTTCCTTTTTTGGACCTACATTTCACCCGGTACAGATGAGCACCTGAGTAATATTACCCTGCAAAGTCACCTGAGCGCTTTAAGCCCTTTAGTATTTCTAGGACTATTTGAAATCTACTAAAATCATTGATTTCCCCCCTCCCCCCCTCTGGAATTAACAGCAATTGGCTAAATGCAAAAGTTCAACTGTCTTGACTTTGCCTTAATCGTAAAATACTATTAAAATGTATTAAATGTGCAACTTCCCATGTTGGAAACAAACGTCTATATGTTTTTTTTTTTTTTAAATATCTGGTTCAGCTTCCTTAAAAAAAAAAAAAAAAAGCTTCACAGCTGTAGGCTAACTAACAACTCGAGAACTAAGCAAGATAGACGGTCTCAGTCACAGATCAGGGCTTCGTTTCTCAAAACTTCCGTTGCTAACCTACTAGCAACTTAGATTCTAAAATAGTAGCTAACTCCTGTATCTCGACAGCTAGCACGTGGAGTAAGCCTAAACTACTGCTTGGAGTAGGCCTAAAGGGCAGATTATAGTTCAGCAACGGCGCCTGTTGCTTATGGTCGCTAATCACTGTTGATGTTATAGATCTGCGCACGAGGTCTCATGTCGTTAGCTACATTTGGCTACATAGCTACAAGGCTACAGTACAGTAGTCAGACTGCAGGCATTGTGCCGCGAGTGCTAAACTGATGTATTGTTTGTTTGTTACTTACTAATTCGGTCATTGTAGCTTCATTTATTTACACAGACTAGAAAGAAAGCGTTCATATTCCACAGAATATTGACAGTTTGGCTCTCGTAAACTACCGGAGAACTGTGCCGCCAGGAGAACAAGGAAGTAGCGAGACGACCAATCACAGCGCCTTTTCTCTGCGACCTTCGCAACCGTCTGTCGCGTAGTCAGGATTTTTTTTTAGGCGCGCGACGACGGTTGCAGAGCCTCTGCGCGGGGGGTGTGGTCGCGCACAGACGGTTGCACAGGCTCTGCAACCGTCAGCGCCAATAAGTATAAATTGGCCTTAAGCTGGACTCTGAAGTAGTGGTGACCAAAGAGGCTTGAGACAAGAGGGCTTTCTCACATCATAACAGCGTAGTACGAAATGATGGCGAGGGGAGTACGGAAATTGTATTCTTCTACGGTCAGTATTGGAAGCATCAGGGAAGCATGCAATGACACTTCCGCGAGGGTCGGAGTTTGGAACAGGTCATAGGACAGCGTGAATGTTTGTCAGCTGTCCTTAATTACCCCCAGCAATTACTGCTGACCAACAGCTGCCGTTAATTTGGCCACAAATTATCCATCATAGGATAGGATAGGATAGGATGAGCCTTTATTGTCTCTTCTAGAGAGAAATTTGGTATGGGCACAGAGAGTCTAAGCGTTTACACAGAACACATATCAACACATTAGACAAACACAAAAAAACACACTTAACATGCAGGACTGGACCATAAAACATGTAAACATGTAGCCTACATCCAAACATGCACATATACACACAATTATATCATACCATGACTCTTTCAACCCCCCCCCCCCCCCACACACACACACACTCACACACACACACTCCCCAATTCAATAGACCTAGGACATTTACACAAAAAATATATTAAAAAAAAATAAAAAAAATAATAATAATCCTGAGTATACAACCTTAGCAGCGTGGAACTAGGAAGGAAGACCCACACTAGGTATTTGAATGTGGCTACTTGTTCCACCGCCTCCCCATTCAATGTCACCACAGTATGATTTCCTATGGATTTTGGGTCAAAGATTATTTCTTTTGTTTTAGTCGCATTTAAGACCAGTTTATTAGAGTCACACCACCTCACCACCCTGTCTATTTCTTCCTGATAGCCAGAGATATCAGAGTCCTGCATTAAAAGACTCAGAATTGCTGTGTCGTCTGAGAACTTAATTATACAATTATTTTGATGGTAATTTCTACATTCGTTAGTGTACAAAGTAAACAATAACGGGGAACTTACACAGCCTTGTGGGACTCCAATATCGATAGTCAAAGAGTCTGATAGTGTGGAGTTAAGCCTTACTTGCTGTGTCCTCCTAGTAAGGAAGGCCTCATACCATTTAATCATTGCTGGGTTCACCTCCATTCGTTTTAATGTGTCTAACAAAAAAGTTGGTATAATGGTATTAAAAGCAGAACTAAAATCCATAAAAAGCAATCTGGCATAGGCCTTGCTGTTTTCCAAGTGCTTCAGAATAAGGTGGGATGTCGTGCATAAAGCGTCCCCAGTACTTCTCCTATCTTTGTATGCGAATTGGTAGGGATCAAGTAGATTTTGGACTTGTGGTCTTAATTTACTCAACATTACACGTTCAAAGGATTTCATTATTACTGAAGTTAGCGCTACTGGTCTAAAATCATTGTTTTCTCTTGGGCAGGGTTTTTTAGGAACAGGAATTATTATAGATCTTTTCCACTCAGTGGGTATGGTGTGTGTATCAACAGAGAGCTGAAACACCGGGCACCAAGCTGCCGAAAGTTCCCAAGCAAAATTGTGTAAAATTAGTGGGGGTATCCTGTCTGGTCCACTAGCTTTCCTAATGTGCAAGGCCTTAAAAGCTTTTATTACAGAAGATGTGTCTATGACAATTCTATCATCAACACCACAGACCACATTTACTGGCAGGCCCCCGTCCCCCCCAGTGTCAAATCTTTTATAAAAAATATTCGAATCATCTGCACGCTCCTTTTCATTGTCCACACTGAGTGCTCTCTCCTTGTTGTTTAGATTTGTCATGTCCTTTATACATTCCCACATATTTTTTGTGTCCTTAGGGAGGAATGCTTCTTTGATCTTTAAACTATGCTGGTCCCGCGCTGCTTTGAGTTTCCATTTCAGTTCTTTTTGGACAGTCTTTAGTTCCACAGTGTCATTGTTCCGAAAGGCCCGCCTTTTCCTCTTAATACAATCCTTTATGTCAGATGTAACATAGGTGTCGCCCCCACTGACCATGCGCAAGGGAGTACGGAAATTGTATCCATCGCACCCACTGACCAATGACCATGCGCAAGGGAGTTAATTTTCCAACCACTCGTGTCCTCAGGCAACGCCCCCGTACTACACCGTGGCCAATGCATCCCCCCCCCAAAGAGAGATTGTTCTTCTGTTGAGTTTCTTTGGTGGTGACTTTGAGGGGGCTCCTATCCATATCTGGAAACACCTGAAGGGCAGTGTTGCCAAATTGGGCTACTTAGGATGAGCGTCTGCGGGTAAAAATCGTGAAATTGGCCATTTGGCATTTTTTTCAGCTGTTTTGGGCCTGTAGAAGTCAATGTAATTTGTTGAATTTGGGCGGAATGTAGCGCATTTTGGCGGGTTTTGAAAAGCTTTTGGGCGGGATTTGGTCAGACACATCTGGCAACACTGCTGAAGGGGTGGAGTTGAAGTAGAGCTGCAGTAATTCCATGAGGATCAGACCAAAGAAGGTACACACAGGGGCTGTGTCTCAAATCACGCACTTGTGCACTTCGGGCACTTTAGGGCGCTCACGCTGAACATTTCAGTTGAGCCAGTGCACTGAAAGTGCCAGGATGATCCCCTAACAATGGCGGAAAAATGCAGTGCAGAATGATGGACACTGCGCGCAGTAAATGGCGGCCATGTTGACAATGACACGGAGGAAATGTGGCATTCAGTTCAGTAGAAGAGTTTGGTCAACAGTCTCCTAATTCTGTAAGTAATGTTGGTACCAAAGTATTGTAAGTGTGATTGTTGTCCTTTGGGGTGAAGGACATGGAAATACCAGCACCAGACACTGTGCATTGTAAACAGTAGCCAACTCGTATTTTGGCGAGCTAATGCCATGCTCAGCCGTCACTTCCAGTGAGGGCACTGTGCATAGTGCTCAATTTTTTCCGCAACACTATGCACTAAAGACCTCAGTGCACTGACTGTCAGTGCACTGACACAAGTGTGTGATTTGAGACACAGCCAGGGTCTTTCTCAAAGCCTAGGCCAGTGTCCTTCCAAGTGTATCAGCCTAATTAGTCACGCCCAGTGATTGGATACTTTTTGGTAACTCTACAGAATATCCAATCACTGGGTGTGACTAATAAAGGGTATCCAATCACTGGGCGTGACTAATTAGGCTGATACACTTGGAAGGACACTGGCCTAGGCTTTGAGAAAGACCCACAGAAGAACAATCTCTCGGGGGTAAATGCATTGGCCATAGTAGCAGAAGTGGGCGTGGCCTGAGGACACGAGTGGATGGAAAATGAACTCCCTTGGGCATGGTCAGTGGTGTGACACCACAATTTCCGTACTCCGCAAAATCCGGAACTCCGCAAAAATGTGCCGCACGATGATATCCGGTTGTCAGTGTTCAATGTGTGACCAAATTAACTGCAGCTGTTGGTCAGCAGTAATTGCTGGGGGTAATTATGGACGGCTGACAAACATTTACGCTGTCCTATGACCTGTTCCACACTCCGACCCTCGCGGAAGTGGCATTGCACTTAACCATGCTTCCAATCCTGACCGTAGAAGAAGAATTGTACTCCGCTCGCCATCACTCCGTACTACGCTGTTATGACGTCAGTACACCCTCCTGTATATCTCTCCCTCCTTGGTTCAGACAGCACCTCAGCAGCCCCAAGTAACACACAGCGCTAGTGTACTTCAGAGTGTGACTCCACCCATTAGCTACACTTGTGGTACATTTGACCACAAACGTATCAATATATCTTAATCAGGGTTGCCAATTCCGCTTATTATAAGCGAACTTGGGCTTCTTTTTTTTTGAGCAGTCGCTTTACGTTTTGTAAAGTCTCGGGTTGCGATTTTTTTTTTGGGCTTCTTCTTTTCAGGGTTGGATTTGAAGTTTTCTCCTTCTCTGCCGATGATTTGAATGTGTTTGGATGTGGTTGCTTCTTTTGGGCTTGTTTTCACGACAACAGTCAGTCGCTTCTTTTGGGCTTGTTTTTAGGACGTCAGCCGCTTATTCTCGTAGAAAATCTGGCAACACTGATCTTAATCCTCTGGTGCAAAAGCAGGGAAAATTAATCGACATGCACACAAAGTCATGATACAGCTGTGAGAGCGTTCAGAACACAAATTCACGTCATGTCATTTCTTTGTTAAAAAAATATGCCATGGCTTTAGAATCTGACATCGCCAGCACAAATAATATAGTTTTATCTGCATACTGATTGAATTTCGTTTAATTTCGAGGTATAATTTGTAAAATATTTCGATTAGAAAGTATTGGTCCGGCCCGGACATGCGCCGAGCTTACTAGTGACGGTGCATACACACCGACAGCGCGGACGTCCACTGAACGTGTCCTAGCACACACTAGCGTAGTTTAAAGGGACAGTTTGGTCAATTTCAAAATGCAGTTGTAATGCTCACACTACCCTGGACTTGTCAGTGCCTGAGATTTTTTTTTTCTTCTTTTTCAGCCGTTTCCGAGATCCTGGTCATTGTAATGGGGGCAGCTCTTTGTTTACATTTCAAAAAAACATTTTTATTTATTCCCAAAAACATCCAAAAGGTTATAAAACATCAGCAGACAACTAGCAAACAGCAGTACCTTTTGGGAAAATATTTGGAGTTGGCCTATGTTTCATTTTTTAAAAAATGTAAACAAACGCTGCCCCCATTAGAATTGCTCATATCTCGGAAAGGGCTGAGCCGAAAAATGTGGCATCACCAGGTACTGACAAGTCAAGGGTAGCGTGAGCAATACAACTGCATGTTGAAATTGACCAAACTGTCCCTTTAAGCGCGGCGCATGTCCGTCCCGACCGGACATGTCCGCGTTGCTCCTTGAAAATAGAACTCAAGTCTATTTTCTTGCGCGGACGTCCGCGTTCAATGAGCAGGCTCCATTGAAAATGAATGGCTGCTGCCTGCGGATAGAACGTGGGCGATATGGGCAAAAAAAGTTATCTCGATAATTTTTAGAATTTTCACGATAACGATAATTTGACGATAATTTCCAAAAACAAGTAGGGCCTATTGGGGGGGTGATAAATCAATGTGTACCGTAATATGGGAATTTGGCATGGCAGGGAAGGGTGAGTAAAGCAGAACATTGTAGGCCTATGTAGCCTAAAACTGCATGTTACCAAAAGGTCTGCATAAATGATGGCATGTCTACATCACAGAGCATGGCAGTATACCAAAGCTACACATTTATGCTGTCTATGATTTGTGCATTATTCCAGACTAATTTCAATTCTGCACTGGAGGTAGTAGTGCTGCATTTGTGTTTTAACTGGGGAGGGACAGAGAGTTGGGAAAAAATGCTGTGCTGAAGAGCTTTCACTTTTTGAATTTAATAATATGCATATGCTGGACTGTAAAGTAATACTTCATCACTTGTCATGAAAACATATCCATGTAAATAAAAAATAGTTTTATGATGTATTGCTAATGATTCTGTTAGAGGACAGTCATTTTCGACTGGAAACAGTGCATTTGTAGATAGGAAGCAGAACCTAACTATGGCAGCTACAAATTGCATGTGTTGGATTTCACACATTGTAATTTAACTCACTGCGCGAGTCTAACTTAACATTACTTGTCCACCGAAGCAGTTATGATATCTATACATGCAGGTGGGTGTTTGAGTAGTGAGTAACAGCCAATCTAGTTGTAGAGAACAACATTGCTTAGCTTAGTTCGCTAACTAGCATGCTAACGCGATTTCTCAGACCAGAGACAAAGCTATTTCTCTTCCTAACTATTTGGCTTTCCATAATCACAGACAGTTGCTGATTAAAGCACATAGTTCCAAAACGCCCTCAGCATCATGCAATGTCTGGTTTAATGGTTGAATTCCTCATGTAAATCCACCATTTGGATAACAGCAACTCTCCTTCACTGCCCAGCAGCAGCAGCGCTGCACGAGTGACACGAGATCTCCCTCTCTCTCCGTCTGCCAAAACGCTGCAGCCCGCCCCCCTCAGCACTGTCTGCTCATTGGTTCACAGACTTATTCTCCAGTTCACAACAACATTACTATTGGCTCAAAGGCTTGGCTGTCGTCGCTGTCTGGAGGAGTCCTGTCACAGCGCTTTGTTGAGTTTAGCGACTTCATAAAAATATCTCGATATTGCAAAATTACTCATCGTCAAAACAACATTCACGATAACTTCGCAGACGATATGTATCGCCCACCCTTAGTGGACGCTCACTGTGCAATGTGCAAGGCAGCCCGCGAACCTCTCGGACTCGCAATGCTCCCGGACACGTTCAGCGAACGCACATATCTTGGTGTGCATGTACCATGATGGGATTTTCAGCTATTTTCTGAGATAAGTGCAAAGGGTTGTCTTTGCCATAACCGAATGTCACTTGAGGCCAACAGTCATAAATGTTTATGATATGGACATAATGCTTATGACTTCTCTATGACTGTGTCATTGGCACTATAATGATGCTGTAATGACATGCTTATGACACCGACGTCAAGTAAAATGTTACGAACCCTTTTTCAGGTGGTAGAAGAGTGTCTGCAGTCTGCACTCTGCCAATAAGCTCGAAAAAAAAAAGAAAACTTCAGATCCAAATATATTAGGGAAATGACACATTTTGCCACACAAGTTTTACTACCTTGTACTACACTTGTCATTTAAAGTGTCATTTCAGTAAATTATAGATCTATTATATACCATTATATATACCGTTGACATTAACGTGAATAACTTACCTGGAAATGAGGTCCAATGTCTCTTTTGATTTTGGCTATCCATGTCCGACGGGTGTGATGAGATACGGGGAATCTGTGGAAACTTTCATTCCTCCCCGTTTCGTTCTTTTTGTAAGATTTACAGCCAGGTACACAGCAGTAGGACGACATGTAAGCGGCTACAACAGTGTTTTGATCCCAGAGACAGAACGTTGCCGTTACCCACCCAAGCACCGTTTAGAACGCAAGATGGCGTTCAGGTGAAAAAGGCGAACGCTGACAGCATTGTCCAAGACATGATAAAAGAAGATCTAGCATAAAATAAGAAGATGCTTAAAAAAGTGTTAAAAAGCAAAATTTAGATAATAAACTAAGACATCTAGACGGAGTGTACAGTTGCATCACTGACAGCATTGTCCAACACATGGTAAAAGAAGATGTAGCATAACATAATAAGATACAGTACATAAAGAGTGTTAAAATCAGTATAGGTAGATAAAAGGTGTTAAAGACAGTGGCGTAAGGAAAGAAGCCTAAAACTAAGTGTAGCAAAGTGGAAAGTTGCGACTACGCCACCTGGTGGTAGTAAATGGTATCACCAGGAAATACTCACTCAAAGGCTAAACAGGTTCGTGATACACCGACAGAAACGGGGGTCCCAATAAAATAGGTTTATTATTTGTTCAGCTGTACACAAAGAAAACGGTAGGAATAAATAGCACATTCACACGCTCACAAATACACACAGAGGCAGCACAGTCTAGCCACAGGTGAGGGGCAATTAGGACAAGGCGGGACCACGAACGGCACCCGACATACCATCAGAGAAATTAAATGCAAGTTAGTCACAGCAAATTAAAACAAAAACACACAAAGAGATGAAACAAATCCACTGCAAATGTTGGCATGCAAAAATCAAAAGAAACATGCAAATGTTCACTGCACACACTATATGGCACGGAGGCGTGGAAGGCAGCCACCATGCCCGTTGCCCGATAATGACAGACTGGTGCGCACTGCGCTGACGACCCAATGGCCCTGTCTGTAGGTGAATGAGTCCGATGACGCAGCCAACCAACGAGAGCACGGCAGGCTCACAATGGTTTTAGGAAATTCATTTTGCATTTGTAACTGTGTTCATCATGAAATCTTACTTACAAAGTATTGTATAGTAGAGCAGATTAAAGGCCTTTTTCAGGAGAATCGTTCACTTTGGTATAAAAGCATGAAATTTGACACAGATACTCTGAGGGTCACTTTTTGAAAAAAAAAAAAGGGCTGGCCACGAAAATTCAATATGGCGGCCATTTTTCAAGATGGCCGCCACTGCTACTGAATGGTAAGTGTAAAACCCATTAACTTTGGTTTAAAAACATGAAATTTGGTTCAAATACTCTCTAAGGGTCACTTTTTAGTAGAAAGCACTGGCCACGCAAAAAAATCAATATGGCGGCCATTTTTCAAGATGGCCGCCTTTTCTACTATTGGTTAGTGTAAAAGTCACTTACTTTGGTATACAAACATGAAATTTGGCTGAAATACTCTCTAAGGGTCACTTTTTAGAAAAGAAGCACTGGCCACGCAAAATTTCAATATGGTGGCCGGTTTTCAAGATGGCCGCCACTTCTACTGAATGGTTAGTGTAAAACCCATTAACTTTGGTTTAAAACATGAAATTTGGCTCAATTACTCTCTAAGGGTCACTTTTTAGAAAAGAAGCACTGGCCATGCGAAACTTCAATAAGGCGGCCGTTTTTCAAGATGGCCGCCACTTTTATTAAATAGTTAGTGTAAAAACCATTTACTTTGCTACAAAAAACTACTAAACGGTTAGTGTAAAAACCATTTACTTTGGTATAAAAACATGAAATTTGGCTGAAATACTGTTTGAGGGCCACTGTTTTGGAAAAGAGGCATTGGCCACCTAAAAATTCAATATGGCCGCCATTTTTCAAGATGGCTACTCAATAGTTGGTGTAAAAGTCGTTTACTTTGGTATAGAAACATTTGCTTTGGCAGAAATACTCTCTGTGGGCCACTGTTTTGGAAGAAGGCCCTGACTACACAAAAAACAATATGGTATCCATTTTTCAAGATGACTGCCATTGCTAATGCTGTTTTTAAAATTGGTAGGGATGCACCGGTATCGATACTGGTATCGGTATCGGCTGCCGATACTGCTCATTATACTCGTACTCGGACTCGTCAAGCACTTGCCGATACCAGGAACGATACTGCTATTACACAAAACAATGCAAAATCTTGTCACGTTCTGTGGACTTGAAAGCAGCATGGGAAAAAAGTACCACCTCTTACATTTAATAACATTTAAATCTACATGGAAATGGACAATACAAACATCACAGGTGGAAAAAAACAAGGCCATGCATTTATTTTAATTGTATTTTGGTGGTGAAAGGTATCGGTATCGGTACTCGGTATCGGCAAGTACACACATTAATGTACTCGTACTTGTATCGGTTTTCAAAAAAGTGGTATCGGTACAATCCTAAAAATTGCTACATATACAGTAAATCATGGTCTAGAATCACATATCCTCTATTCACATTTACAGCTGCAAAGTTCTGTGCAACTGAAACCCAATTTAAAACATATGCATTTTCCCTGGTGCTCTGTTTTGCAGCCACACTTGATAGTTATTCACAACTTTCTGCAATTGTTAGATTTGCAGTCCATTGTTTACCAAGCTTTTTCCGTCCTCAGTCAGCAGGACTCTCTGCTTTTGGTTGACCTTTGGTTGCTTTTGGGCAAACATATCAAATCTAGCCTCATCAATGTGGCTGGACCATCCATCTCTTGTGAAGTGCTCTCTGCTGGATGCCGATGTCACTGTGTTGTCTCCATGAATGACCTTTGTCAGGCACAGTCATACAGTATCTGAGTTACTTGCCATTGATGCATCATCAGTCCCCGAATATTTTGGTCAAAATGTTCTGCCATGGATGATATTGTCAGATTGGCGCAAGGTCTTGCAGATGAACCACACTTCCATCAAGTTGTTGGCCTTGTAGGGAGAGTGACTAAGTCCAGTCACACAACAGTCCATTCAGAACCTCCTGAGGTCAAGCTCAGTGACATAAGCTGGAGCAGAGAGATGGTGTGCTATACTGCAAGAGGGTCGATCACGGCAGGCATGTGTATCAGCTGGTGCTACCCAAACAGTTCTGGAAGAGAGCACTAGAGGGTGTGCATGATGAGGTTGGGCATCTACGTAGGTGCAGAATGAGCCCTATAACTTGCCCGTGCCCGGTTTTTATGGCCTGGCATGGCCAATGACATCGAAGAGAAGTGCTTGAGGAGTGAGTGCTGTTTCAGATGGAAATTTGTTCTTCAGGCGCTGCATCAATGGAGAGCATTACCACCAAGTACCCACTGGAGCTCATTGGAGTTTTTTTCCTAAAAAGTGACCCGTAGAGAGTATTTCAGCCAAATTTCATGTCTTTATACCAAAGTAAAAGGCTTTTACACTAACCAATAGTAGCAGAGGCGGCCATCTTGAAAAATGGCTGCCATATTGACTTTAAGTGTGGCCAGAATTTTTTTTTCTAAAAAGTGACCCTTAGAGAGTATTTTAGTCAAATTTCATGCTTTTGTAGCAAAGTAAATGGTTTTTACACTAACTATTTAATAAAAGTGGCGGCCATCTTGGAAAATGCTCCCCACAGTAAATGTCAATATACATTAAGTTAACTTAAATTTATTAATCAGTCTGACAGTTAATTTTGACAGCAAATGTTTTTTTTTTAATGTAATGATTATTAATAGACATCAGTTTAAACTGCTGGAGTAATTTGTTAGTAGTACAATATTTAAAGTAATGAGTTATATATATTTTGGGGGAACTTAATAGCTTAAGGGGGAGGAGTGTAATATATTGACATTTACTGTGGGGAGCTAGACTCCTGTATTACCATGTTACATTATAACAGCGCCATCTGGTGGCACTTGGCTAACTCATATTCCCCGGATGTGCAATGTGTGGGCAGTCTGTCAAATGGAATAAGACACAAAAGTCGCGTTCGTAGTTTGTCTCCTGGAGTGATTAATATACTGATATGGATATATTGTCAGTCAAGTAATTGAGAGAACCCAAATATATTACAAAGTACACTATATATTTTTAAGTACAGTACTTAAATATGTTTTTAAAAATGTACTTATAGTTGAGTGTATTTTAATCACATTTTCAATACATTTATAGTTTTAAAGTAATGTACTTAAATATAGTTTTAGAAAATATACTATTTAAGTATATTTTAAGTGTATTTGTATTTTTAAATGAATGTGCTAAATTGTGGTATTAAAAATACACAATTAGTATATTGTATTTTAAGTGTATTTTAAATGTATTGGTATTTTTAAAGTAATGTGCCTAAGTGTGGTATTAGAAAATATACTATTAGTGCATTGTATTTAAGTGTATTTTAAGTGTATTTGTATTTTTAAAGTAATGTGCTAAAATGTGGTTTTAGAAATATAATATTAGTGTATTGCATTGTAAGTGTATTTTTATTTTTAAAGTAATGTGCTAAAGTGTGGTATTAGAAAATATACTATTAGTGTATTGTATTTTAAGTGTAGTTTAAGTGTATTTGTATTTTTGAAGTAATGTGCTTAAGAGTGGTATTCAAAAACACACTATTAGTGTATTGTATTTTAAGTGTATTTTAAACGTAGCCTATTTGTATTTTTAAAGTAATGTGCTGAAGTGTGGTATTAGAAAATATGCTATTAGTGTATTGTATTTCACGTGTATTTTAAGTGTATTTGTATTTTTAAAGTAATGTGCTAAAGTTTGGTATTAGAAAGTATATTTGAAATGTACTTTAAGTTAAGAATGATTATAATATATTAAGTACACTTGTACAAAGCTTGATTTTAGTACCAAAAAGTCAACTTAAAATGTGTTAAAGCTCTACTTAATTATATTTCAAATGTATTTAAGTACACTATAAGTTGTCCCAAAATAACACAACTTAAGTATGTACTTCTGCAGCATGCTATAAAGTGCTTTCTTATGACCTTGAAATAGCTTTGTAGTATACTTAAAATAGTTACACTTAACCGCATGCTAAAGTACACACTAAACATTTTTTAAAGTTAATTAGTAAGTATATTTGAAATGTACTTACAGTTAAGTATAATTTTAGTATATTAAATACACTTGTACAAAGTTTGATTTTAGTACCAAAAAGTCAACTTAAAATGTGTTAAAGCTCTCAAGTGTATTTAAGTATACTATAAGTTGTCCCAAAATAACATTCTTTAAATATACACTTTTGAAGTATATTTTAAATACAAAAATACATACTTATTAAGTATATACTAAGTACACTTTTTTACCTGGGTACTTTTTTAACCATCATTTTAGAGTATTTTAACCTAGGCTTATTTATTCATTACGCTTTGTAACATTTAACTAGATTGCATTCTCACAGAAAATGCTGGAAGCGGGGTTGCCTTTTGGGGCAGAGATGAAACAAAGTACTTTTGAGAAAACAAAGCTAAAAGAAATGTTGGAAAAAATCCATCCACCCAGTCAGAAGTTATGGGCCAAACAATTCAGCCATCTTGGATTCAGCCATCTTGAAAGTGTTGTAGCTCTGCGTTTTGGGGATATACTAAATGACATACATGGTATTTTAAGTTGGCTAAGGAACACTGCATATTATATAATTTTGAAAATCAACATGGCTTCGAGCGGGATTCGAACTCACAACCTCCATATCTGTAATCCAGCCCCTTTGCCATTGATATT
>NC_085865.1:11780003-11785003 GCF_034702125.1 Engraulis encrasicolus | reverse complement strand
GTGTTGGCGTAGTTACAGCACTTTGCCTTTGTAGGTCAGTATAGACACTATGCAAATAGACATAAAAACAAACATTGCATGCTGACTCATGTTATGTATGTTTATGGACTCCACTGAATCCAATGACAGCCAATGCTCGAACTGCAGCGTCCGTGTAACTGGTGGATAGTAAAGTGGGCACAGTAGACAGCGTATGTGAATATAGAAGCAGCAGCAAGCTGACTCAGGTCACGCCTGTATTGTGGAGACAGGAAGTGAGACAGGACGTGAGTCTCACTGAGAAGGAGGAGAGCTGCTGTCCAAGTGCTGAATTGCATTCCTCTCACTGCTACACCAGAATACACATCATCACATCACGTGCATCTAGGGCATACGGACACATCATCACATGCAGCCAGGGCAGCGGTTCCCAAACTAACAGGAAGTGAGACAGGAAGTGAGACAGGAAGTGAGACAGGAAGTGAGACAAGGGGTGCATCCCAATATGTGACCTTGCCTCCGAGCCATCTCACGACTTCAGGACTGCTTTGAAACCACAGACTGGGACATTTTCAAAACAACTGCCACCCACAGCAATCACATTGACATTGAGGAGTACACAGACACCGTGACCTCCTACATCACAAAATGCATCGATGATGTTACAGAAATAAAACACATCACTACCAGGGCCAACCAGAAGCCATGGTTCACAGGAGACGTTCACCGACTGCTGAGGGCCAGAGACAAAGCCTTCAGAGCAGGAGACGTAGCTGGCCTAAAGACAGCAAGGGCTAACCTGTCCCAGGGCATCAGGAAAGCAAAAAAGGAATACTCAGACAAAATAACAACACACTTCAAAGACAGCAGAGATGCACAGAGCCTGTGGCAGGGCATACAGGCCATCACGGACTATAAGCCTGCACCACGAAGCTGTGACAACAACACCTCTCTGCTAAACGACCTGAACAGTTTCTTTGCCCGCTTTGAAGCACAAAATGACACTCACCCACAGAAAACTGCCCCTCCCCCCCATGATCAACCCCTTTACCTGTCCTCTGCCAGTGTTAAGAGGACACTGGCCACCATCAACCCACGCAAAGCAGCTGGCCCAGACAACATACCAGGCCGAGTGTTGAAGGATTGTGCAGAAGAGCTGAAGGATGTCTTCACAGACATCTTTAACATCTCTCTGGAGCAAGCAGTCATCCCATCACTTTTCAAAGCTGCTACCATCATACCTGTGCCGAAGAAATCATCACCATCATGCTTCAATGACTACCGTCCTGTAAAACTGACGCCCATAATCATGAAGTGCTTCGAACGGCTAGTCCTGTCACACATCAAAGCCACCCTACCCCCCACCCTAGACCCCTACCAGTTCGCATACCGAGCCAAGCGATCCACGGAGGATGCAATTTGCTCTGCCCTCCATCCAGCCCTCACCCACTTGGACAATAAAGACTCATATGTGAGAATGCTGTTCATTGACTTCAGTTCAGCATTCAATACCATAATACCACAACAACTCATCAGAAAACTGGAGAAACTAGGTTTCAGCACCTCCCTCTGCAACTGGCTGCTGGACTTCCTGATGCAAAGACCACAAGCAGTACGGGTAGGGAACAACACCTCGAGCACCCTGACCCTGAGCACGGGGGCTCCGCAAGGTTGTGTTCTCAGCCCCCTGCTGTTCACGCTGCTGACACACGACTGCACAACGACCCACAGCACTAACCATCTAGTGAAGTTTGCGGATGATACAACACTGGTGGGCCTCATCACCAAGGGCGATGAGACTCACTACAGAGAAGAAGTAGACCTGCTGGCCAGATGGTGCAAAGACAACAACCTCCTGCTGAATGTCAACAAGACCAAGGAGATTGTTGTCAACTTCCAAAGGGTCCAAAAACAAATGCCACCACTGACCATCGACGGCGATGCTGTGGAGAGAGTGAGCAGCACCAAGTTCCTTGGAGTGCACATCAGCGACGACCTCTCTTGGACCACCAACACTACATCACTGGCGAAGAAGGCCCATCAGCGTCTCTACTTTCTGCGCAAACTAAAGAAGGCAAGTGCTACACCCTCCATCATGACAACATTCTACAGAGGAACTATAGAGAGCGTCGTGTCCAACTGCATCACAGTGTGGGGAGGAAGCTGCACGGAGAAAAACAGGAAGACACTCCAGCGTGTTGTGAACACAGCGAAGAAGATCATTGGAGTACCACTCCCCTCCCTGCAGGACATTTACACCACACGCCTCACCCGGAAAGCACTGATGATTATCAAAGACACAAGCCACCCTGCACACAAACTGTTCAGCCTCCTGCCCTCTGGAAAGAGGTACAGGCGCCTCCGTTCCCGTACCACCAGGCTGGCGAGCAGCACAATGCACCAAGCGATCAAGATGCTGAACACTCAACCCACTCTCCCTCCACTGTCAGCCTCTAGCCAGCAAGGCCACTGACAACCCCCCCCTATCCCCCACCACCATATCTGAGACTGAACATTCCACCTGCACTACTATACTTGTGACTGAACTTTCAACCTGCACTAACTCAAAACATGCACACACACACACCACACACACACACACACACACACACACACACACACACACACACACACACACACACACACACACACACACACACACAAGCACACTGCACTTTCTGCACTAAACCCAAACATACACACACTGACACACACACACACACACACACACACACAGACACACGAACACACACACAAGACGCACACCGCACCTTCTACCTGCACTAAACACATACACACACATACACACACACACACACACACACACCACACACACACACACACACACACAACACACACACACACACACACACACACACACACACACACACACACACACACACACACTGCTGCTGGTGTACTTGACAGACCTTTTTAATATTTATTTTTCTTCAAAATGCTACTATTACCATGTCAGAACGCTATAAAGGACTTTTTTTAGGAAAAGCACAAAAGCACAACAAATACCTCTTAATGTATGTCCTCTACAAGTCTTCTGTTGTCCAGTCTTGCACTTTAAATGTCTGTATGAGCACTGTCTAGGTCCATACTGTCTTAAGTCCATGTATAAGTACTGTCTATGTCTATACTGTCTATGTCCTTACCTAGATTAGTCTATGTCTGTATGGGAAAGCAAGAAATGTAATTTCAAATTCTTTGTATGACCAGTGCATGTAAAGAAATTGACAATAAAACCTACTTGACTTGAAGCCAGGCGTCCATTCCTCATCCTGTCCTGCTGATGTCTTTGTAGGCCACTGCTATGTATATGAATGATGTCCACTGGACTTCCCAGTAGCAGACTGCAGGTGTCTCTTCTCTGCAGAGCACTTGGTGGTGCCTCTGGAACCTCTCTGGGTGATCGGGACACGGCTGGCCCACGTCATGATTTGCCACCTCCCTGTTACTCTCTGACAGACAATAGACATCTGTTGGCTGTGTTGGGGTCCAGAGGAAATCGACAGAACATAGACATCTATAGAGGAAATTACAGTTAGATGAATTCCTTAGATTACATTCCTTCCCGAATACCGTAAGATGCATAACCAACTTGATCTTTTTTTTGCCCTTTTACTGGTGGGGTACAGGCCGGTGTTCGTGTGCGAGAGAGAGAGAGAGAGAGAGAGAGAGAGAGAGAGAGAGAGAGAGAGAGAGAGAGAGAGAGAGAGAGAGAGAGAGAGAGAGAGAGAGAGAGAGGAGAGAGAGAGAGAGAGAGAGAGAGAGAGAGAGAGAGAGAGAGAGAGAATGTCAAGCCCTGGTGTGCATGTGTCTCTGCACTCACAGTTTAGGAAATCTTCCCTTGTCATCCTTTTGGCAACGTTGTGAGACACTTCAGTGGGGAGAGGCTGGTCTGAGTCTGCCATACAGAGTCTGCTGATTTGATCACACATGTTGCTTCTCCTTCCACTGAGACAGACTTGTCCACATCCTGGTTGAGAGGAGAGCTCCTCTGCAGCTACAGGGGGATGAAATGCTTTCCTGGGTCTCACCGCGTCCTTGGTGTCCATTGCAGAGCAGGTTTGTTCACACACTGTGGACAGCCAAATTCTTCACTTCGATGTGCTCTGACTTTCATGCAGTCTGGAGAATGGAGATGCCTAAGTACATATGTCCCCCAAAACAATATTTTTTCTCGGTTTTAACACTTAATATGTTGTCTTTTCACTATTCTCCATCTAATGAATGGATTGAATGTTTTGAAAATGATAGCATTTTGATTTTATTCACTGTTTACCAAACGTCCCAACTTCACCGGAGTTGGGGTTTGTAATCCAATTAGACCGCTATCCTGACCGAGAGAAAGGAACAGCAGGACTATCCATTGTGCAGAGCAATTCAGGAGACAAACGGAACAGGAAAACAATTTGTTTTCCAGGTGACGATATACTGTAGGCCTATGAAGTTACAATTATTGGCATGTGTGTGGACTGGAATGTAACGAGGGAGTGAACAAACCAGTTGGTGGAGGAACATATATAGGCCTCCTGTGTTTAAATCATCGTGAAGGAGAATTTCCATCTAAAATCAATGATGGTTTGCTGAGGGAAATGCACTTAACCTTTCCTCCAGAATTGCGTAGGAAATATTTATTGTGACACATTGTCAGCTGCTCTTGGTGTAATTACATGATATGGCCAGCAGTGGAGGCTGTGCAGCAGTGGTAACAGAGCAGTCGGTCGTCTCTGGTATGTACATTTTCAAAGCAGGTTTTATGCTTTTAAATGCCAAAGTCAATATCTAATGCAATTGGCCAGGATCTTGCAATGCAGTGCTCTTGTTTTCTTTAAGTGAATGATGGAGGTGGGACAGCCAAGATCATTCAATTACATACTTTATTATTGCATTATTATTACAGTAATTATTTCATATAGCCTAAATTCAATCAAAGTGTTTAGGTATATACTCATTGTTGTTCAAGAACAAAACAAAACACTTGGAAGATGAAGAATGTACCAAATATA
>NC_085865.1:11697503-11775003 GCF_034702125.1 Engraulis encrasicolus | reverse complement strand
GACTTTCAAATGTTCACAGGCAATGCTCAATAACACTCTGATATGCACTGCCTTTAGTAAAGGGGTTCTTCTATGATGATGGCCCCAAAGCCCAATATGATGACAAGCCCTAACAACTGTCTTTCTTGGTGGGGGAAAAAACCTCCAGGTGAGGTCAGGTCAATAACAATCATCTAGGCAGGTGTCCAATGCTTCTTTGGTCTAATGAGGCTAAGCAGTTTCCACAGTTACACATAGTGGTGGGGCATTAAGTTTAGTCTGTTATTCAGCCTCAGACACAGGGAGTCTGGGTCTGAATATGGATTGCTGGGTCTTCCAACAACATTGTAACCCAAACCATACATTTAGATTAGTTCAGAGGTTCTTCAAGGACACTAAAACCATGATATTGGAATCACCCGCTCATAGTCCAGTCCTCAATCCCACTGAGAGTCTGTGGTTAATGTCTATGCTCAGCATCCATGCAATTTGGACCAGCTAGAACACTTTGCAGTGAAGAAATGGGCCAAAATCCCTAGTGGGGCATGTGCCAACCTAGGTAGCAACTTATCAGAGCCTGTTGTCAGTTTTAGTTCATAAATAGCGCCATATTGACTCTTAATGATCAGGGGGCTAATAATTCTGTGCTTCTCATTTTTGCCCTTTTTTGTTTAAACTCATCGTAACAATAGAAAAATCCAAATTCAACTCATTGAACATTATCTCCATCAGTGTATTTGTTTCCAGAATAACAGAAACTGTTAATAATGGTCATTCTTACTGAGAAATCAAGAGAAATGTCTAATTTCAGGAGGGGGGCTAATAATATCGTCCTCAACTGTAGATCTGGTTTATTGGTCCCTAGACACAAGCATAATCGTTGGGCCGTTCTGTGGTATACATTTCTCAGGCATCTGCTCATAAGACCTACTTGTAGTAGATAGAGCCATGTCATTTAACTGAGTGAAAAGTAATATACAGTATTATTTACCTTAATGTATGATATCTTGCAATTTTCTGACCGAGTGAAAAAGTATGGATATCTGTATGTAAATAAATACTGAATGTTTGCTTGGCATATATTGACTATTTTTGTTCAGAAGTGTTTTAACTGAAACGTAACTTGATTGAAGTATGCCATTGCTGCTATTGAGAGGATACATTACTCCTCACCTGTTTCTCTGTCCGCTCTGCTGCAATTGAAACTGTGTCATGGCCTTTGTGTTCATCCATGATGCACAGCATGCATATGCATGTCTGATCAGTGCGGCAGAAGACCTCCAGCAGTTTATCATGCTGAGAGCAGATCAGATCCTCCAGTTTATCAGCAGCTTCAATCACTTTGTGTTTCTTTCCTGGGAAGAGATCATTGTGAGATGTGAAGTGAGTTTCACAATAAGAGGAGAGACACACCAGACAGGACTTGACAGCCTTCCGCTTTCTCCCAGAGCAGACGTCACACTCCACATCTCCAGGTCCAGCATAGCAGTGGGCAGCAGGAGCAGACTGGAGTCCCAGAAGCTTCAGCTTCTCCACCACTTCAGCCAGCATTGTGTTTCTGCCCGGAACTGGCCTTGGAGTAAAAGTCTGTCTGCACTGTGGGCAGCTGTAGACTCCCTTTGGATCCTCTTGATCCCAGCAGCCTGAGATACAATCCATACAGAAACTGTGTCCACAGTGAATAGTCACCGGATCCTTTAAGAGATCCAAACAGATTGCACAAGTGAACTGGTCCTGAGCTAATAATACACTGGCCTCTGCCATTTTTGCACTGTTATCTTTCTCTTGTGTTGAACTCTTTATTCCTCTCTGTTTACGTTCTGTCTCTCAGATAGAGCAGCAAAGCAGGCAAAGCAGGAAGCAGAGCTGAGTTTCATTTCTGTGTAAAAGGGCCGTGCCCTAAGCAGGGGGAGTGGCCTCTGGAGCCAGTAACAGAGAGATAACACAAACAGACTTTACACTGTTCTCAGCTTCAATTTAACTCTGTGCAAGTATTAAAATGAGAGTACTCAATCATTTGGGCCTTAGAAGGATACAGTTAACGAGTATCACAGTGTGTTAATTACTTCATGCATGCAAAGGTACTACCAGCATCAGAATTATAACAGCTATGGTGTCTTCCAATGACAGTGTCATATGTATGTGATGTCAGATCTACAGTCTCACAAAAACTCTGAAATAGTTGTGTCATTGGAATGACATCTACGCCACTCGTTATTTGAGCTTGTCATGTTGAGACACAATGCGCCACACTACGCCATTGCTTACTCTAGAGTTGTTAAATAGCCTACTAATTGGACTGAATACATTCTACATCATTTTTATATTAACCCTTTCATGCACGGTGTCCACATACGTGGACAGTAATTCTAACCCCACTTTAGATAGGTAAATAGTGGTTATTTTTTTCCAAATTGTATATGGGAAGTACCATGAGGTTCATTACAATACTTTAACAGCAGTTATAACTTTTTGCACTAAATATCAAGTGTTTGATGACATCATCAATCTAAGAAATCCACCGATGTGAATTATGACCATAACAAGCATGTTTATATCTGAAAATCAACCACACCAAAGGGCAATTTCAGGTTTTAAAAAATATTATGATCTTTAGTACAGTTCACTTGAGAAGTCTATGTTGTTAAAATCCAAATTTACAATAAAGGTAGGTTTTTATACAATATAAAGCTACTGTCCACGTATGTGGACGTTGCGCATCAAGAGAGTCTAATGATAAACATATTATTTATGATTACCGTGAGAATATTCTGCTCATTTTGGGCAAATACTTAATGTTATGAGCATTTATAATGATTATAGTGTGAAAATAAATTATTTTTAACATATTTAACACATTTTAACACTTTTAATTTAATAAATTCAAGAAAAACTACCTAAAATTAGTGTTTCACGCACGTGCCTATAGGCATATTTCGGGTTTCTTTCACCACAAAATGACACAAATGATGTAGGAATGAGCTAGAATCCATGCTGAATCAAATACAGATCTGTCTTCATCAGAATTGAAGTTTTTTTCCACATGCAACAAGGTTTCCCCACAAATCTTGCCATAGCTGTGTATGTAAATATTGCTAAATTGACAGTTTTTTTTCTCTTTTTTCATCTTTGTTCGTTAAATACTGTAATATATAATGTGTAAGTGTCATATAATGTTGTAATATTACATATAGTAACATGGAAAGTAAGTAAAATAACTTGCATTTATAATAGGAGGTCTATTTAACACTATTTTTTCACAGAAAATACTTGAACATGCTGATGAATGACTACAAAACGCATGTGTCTGGAGGCAAATTTCATATTACCTTTCATATAGGGACAACATAAATGATGTAGGATTGAGCTAGAATCCATGCTGAATCAAATACAGATGTGTCTTCATCAGAATTTAAGGTTTTTTCCACATGCAACAAGGTTTCCCCACAAATCTTGCCATAGCTGTGTATGTAAATATTGCTAAATTGACAGGTTTTTTTCCTATTTGTTTCATCTTTGTTCCTTAAATAGTGTAATGTATAATGCATAAGTGTCATATAATGTTGTAATATGACACAAGGTAACATGGAAAGTAAGTAAATTAACTTACATTTATAATAGGGGGTCTATTTAACACTATTTTTTTTACAGAAAATACTTGAAAATGCTGATGAATGACTACAGAACGCATGTGTCTGGAGGCAAATTTCACATTACCTTTTATACAGGGACAACATAAATGATGTAAGATTGAGCTAGAGTACATGCTGAATCAAACTGAGCTTTTTGTTCACCAGCATTGGCTGTCTTCTTGCATGCAATAAGAATTTCCCACATATTTTTCTATGACCGCCTATATAAACAATGCTATTTTTATATATATGTTTTTGTTGTTGGTTAATTACAGTGATATATGGTGTTAAAGTGTTATATTGTGTTGTTATATAGCATATAACACCATAAAAATGAATAAAACAGCTTAATTTGAACTTGAAATACAGTATAGGCCTATATAACTTTTCACTCCTTTGATGCGCAGTGTCCACATATGTGGACAGTAAAATAACTTCCACATCAAAAGAGATTTTTGAAAAATTCCAAAAGATTCTTCATATTAGCTCCATTATGAGTGAGAAAATCAATATATAAAAAATCTTGCACATTTTTTTCATGGTGTCTGCATGAAAGGGTTAAGTGTTGAATTGCTAGATTCACTATGTAGCATGTAGTCATTAAGACCTTACATCTATTACCATCATTTCACAAATATTTAGACTACACGGTCATCTTTTCTTCATCAGGTTGTTCAACAAGATAGATGTTAGTGTTTCTCTCTAATCTCCATAAGAATACAAAGAATAGGACCAAGTGCTTAAATATGCATCATCTTTTATTATCAAGTATACAAAAAAGTATGTACATTCAAATACCACTTGGCTTGCCCGGCACTGTGTAAAATTTTCAGGTAGATTCCACCCATATTGTTTTTGTTTTTTTCAGCTAGAGCAGCTTCTCTGTGCTCACCTGCCGCACTCTTGCCTATTTGGTGTTCTGCAGGGAGAGCCCCTCACATTTTGGCACTTGATGCAAGATCCTCAGACTCCCAAGATAAAAAGAATGACTCTGGTGTTCATAGTAAGCCACTGGTGAAAATATGCTGTGGTGTAGTCTGATGGAGACTGTCCATTTCACATCTGTGTGTGTAAAAGAAGTGAGGACAGCACATTGAAGTAAGTGTGTGTGTGTGTGTGTGTGTGTGTGTGTGTGTGTGTGTGTGTGTGTGTGTGTGTGTGTTTGTGTGTGTGTTTGTGTGTGTGTGTGTGTGTGTGTGTGTGTGTGTGTGTGTGTGTGTGTGTGTGTGTGACTTTTGTCTCATCATGGTTCACATCCATGGTGGAAAAAAAAAATGACTCAGGAAACTAATATTAACACAGTTTGTAGAAAATGGCTTAGCACACGTCACTATTCCTCTTAGTCTTAAGCATGTAGTGCATGCACCCTTAAAAATGATGGGTTGAAAATAACCCAATTCTTACTACCGTGCTGGGTAACTATTGGACCAACCTCGCATTGGGTTGTATTTATACAATGAATTGGGTTATAAATTTCAACCCAACAGGTTGAGTAAAACAATTAACTCAAATGTGGGGTTATTTCTAACCAAACCGTTATATTGAATGTACTTCATTGTTGGGTTATTACATCATATCCTATATATGGGTTATACAGCCCCAATATTCTGTTTAAATTACTTAATTATGAAGTTAAATTAACCCAATAAATGTATCACTTATTATATGTGACACAGACTGTGCAAAATAAGCACACCAGTTTGTGCAATACATTGATTTTATTGTCCCATTTTGTTTTCACACTTTTCAACAAAGATGATTGCATTTAAATATAAAATAGAGCAATATAACAGACATGTTATCATACAGTCAAAAAAGGCAGGAAGGGATATTATTCAAAAACATGGACCAAAAAAATGGAAAAATGATAGGGTAACAACACACTGGGAAACACTTTCAAGCATTGCACATTATGGAAAACTCATTATTTACTAATATAGAAAAATAACATAGCCTACTTTTTCAATATACACTTTCAAAGTTTACAAAGAAGACCCATGTTGAAAGTGAAGGGCATTATGCCTTCAAGTTGTTTCTAGGAGCACATTTTTACTTGGGAATAGAATGGGGAAAGGTTATATGAGAACCTCAATGTTGATACAGAGATTAATAAATGTGTTTGTAAGACTGCTTTGTGACAGTACCTAAACACTAGAAACAACCAAATAGCTGAGGTCATTGTAGTGTCACCATGAATTTGCTGTATTGGTGTAAACCAGGGGTGGGGAACCTATGTCTGGAGGGCCGTTTGCGGCCCTTGAGGCCGTTTTATCCAGCCCCTGAGACAATTTTAATATTATGCAGCTTCATATGAAATATGGCATATTTTGTAAAAGAAACATTTGCAATACAATGAAAGTTATATTCAGGGGACATATAGAAGTTAAGGTCTGTTTTAAGGTGGCTGCATTCCATATAGGCCTAGAGTGCAGGGGGAAATCCTACTTGGTTTGTGTTAATTGTACGGCCCTCGGAGGACTTTCACGGCCCTCAGAGTAATTTGAAGTGGCCCTTCAAATGAAAAAGGTTCCCCACCCCTGGTGTACACTTACAATAATACACAGTGTTTCCAAAACCAAATGTGTAGAGCAGTGCATTCTGTGTAGAATTTGCAATAAAATCTTAGCTGGGTGTCCCTTTTAAAGGACTGTGCGCATTGAAGCTGGAATTGCTGCCTCCGCCTCCTGGGTACAGAAGCCTCATCAAAACTCTCTCGGCCTCTGAATGAAAAGAAAAACACACATGCGACACATGCGATGATGACATTGCAAGACAGGTCAGACCATCTGTGAAATAAATGGCTAAATAAGAAAGTGTTAGCTAGTAAAGAAAGTGTTGGCTATTAAAAACAAATATCAGAAAACAAAAATGCTTCTGATATGAGGATCCAATTGAATGAGGTCAAATCACTAGCAATGAAACTCAATTTGGTCAAGGCTTAAGTGTATAAGGATGCACTAGTGGTAGCCAAACTATTGCAACACGGACAAAACAGTGACTTACCCACAGTAGGCTAGTGCTGCACAATGAAGAATGCCTCCTTTCTTTCAGCAACATCCAAGCAAATAGCCTAAAAAAAATGGTGAGAAACACATTTGAAATTATTCTAACTGAATAATAGGCCGCATCCATTTAGTTGCAGCAAAATATATTTTTAAGTAGGCTATGCTCATCACATTACACCAAGGAGGTCTATCATTGCATTACACCAATGTCAATACATTATTTTTCTTTGAAAAGCACCGTATTCGCTTTGGCCTGCCCACACCGAAAACTATAAATAGGGCCCACTACTCACGGTCACGGCAGCCAGTCAGTCGGTGCGCACTGCACTGTGACAGATGACAGCTCTGTTCAGTCCTGGACGTCTCCTTCCTTCTTTTCATAGCTGCAATCATATAGCAAATAGAAAGCCACATTGTTATTAAGTAGTAGCTATACCATGCTCGCTGACATACAGTGTTAACCGTCCTGACATGTCTGCATATCGAAGCCCAATTCGCGGACGTCCAGGCTTATCTGAAAAGCTGGTTCTAAAACCACACAGACTAGCAATCAGCCATGAACTAGCCTACCTTGAGCAGAGCTGCAGATGCCAGCAGCAATAGTCCAACTGAATAGGGATACACGGCACGTCCGTATTTTCCGTTGTTGTTAATTTCTCTAACTTGTGCTGATTTGTGCTACTTATTCCACGCGAACTCGCGGCAGAGAGTTGATAATATTTGCCCGCCGAGAGACCAACTTCAGAGCGGCGGCACTGCGGCCAGTTATTTGTGTCGAGAGTTACCGTGGAAACCAAAAGACGGTTGGACACAGATTGAAGTTACAGGCGAGTTTCGTGAAATTAAAATTCATCCCATCTGGTTTCGAGACGAGATTCATTCCAGTGTTTCTTATGATTAGATTAGTTGACTCCATTTCCATTGCTTTAGGTAATTGAGAGTAACCAACGGTTTAGGTTTGTGTAGAGACTACCTTGGGCAACGGTCTTCTTTTCTATGGGTTCATAGGCCTACTTCATAGATCGATCGTATGGAAGATAAGGAATGCGTTGGATGAACGAATGGCTATCACACATCTATCAGCTTTAGGCAGTTAACTAAAGTTAGCTGGAGACAAAACAGTAAAAACACATTACAAACCTTCATTTTTGTTGAAGACTCCGGTCAGTTCACTTCTTCCAGGGCGGGCAGGCAGAAAGAACGTTATCTGCAGGGAACTCTGATTTCAAACGTAGCAGGGCAACACAGTGTTGGGTACAATAAACCAGTGAGTTGGGTTATTGTGTAACCTAACTAATAACCCAATCAGTAGAGTAGCATAGATGTTTCCCACTGTACCAATATTGAGTTAGAGTAACCCAACACTGCATTAGAATAACCCAACACGTTTACCCAGCAGCTGTTATTCAGCACTTGGGTTGACAAAACAACCCAGCAATTCTTAGTGTGTGTAGTGACTGTCAAATAAGCCAATAAACACCTTACTCAACACCTTGGGGATCATAAACAGACAAACTGTAGACATTTAACTCGATACACTGAACTACAGATGGAGGAAACCCACAGCGGGGTAACAACGTCTCTGGCCCGTCTTTTCATGAATTTATTTTGAAAACGTTGCAAAAAAAAAAAGGGCTTACTAAGTGCTTCTTTTACAAAATTATATATAAAAAATAGGCCTACTAAGGGCTGCCCTACTGCAGTCCAGGGCTTCTTTTACAAAATAATAAATTAAGAAACAAAATCATGAATACCAATAAAAATAAATTAACCCATTGAATCAAGAGCTACTGAGGTGCGTATTAAACAAAGTGTTTCATTTGATTTTCAAAGAATACAACATGGGAAAAGAGTGTTATTTACAGTTTGTATCGCAGTGGTTTGGCATAAAACAGGGATAAAAGACAAAACCTCTGGCTTTTCAAAAGTCTTAGCTGAACCTTGGGCCAATTCTCTCATGTCCATTTCTTTAAGAATATCTTTCTCCACTGGCTCAGCACTCGTGGTGATAGTATATAAACTTTGGTGGCTCAGCAACATAGCTTAAGTGCTATCATTGTCTCAGAAGAAATCAATCATAATTCTCTCAACTCACCTTTCTCTCTCTCGTATGCACTCACCCAAATGCATACGTACATGCATTGTAAGGTCCTTTGCCATGAAAATGCAGTCATCTATGTCTCTTAGCAAATCTAACAGCGAAAGCAAACGACTAGTAATACGTATGTCTTTCTTTCTTTCTTTACCCCTCTTTGTAGGCCTACATGTGTGATTTACCTCAGCCCTACCTCTCTTGCTTTCTCTCCATCTCTGTCTCTCTCTATCCGTCTTTCCCTTCCCTTCCTGCGTGGTGTGAAAGGTTGCTAATCCTGCATGTGGCTGCAGCCTGTGCTTTGTGTCCACAGGGGGCTCCATGCTGTGTGCTGCGTCCTGCTGGAGATGCTAGCAGGGCCCAGCGTGGTCGTCCACAGCTCCGTACATCTGGGCCAGCTTGTAGAAGCGCGGCCCCCACTCGCTCAGGTAGTCGTAGTCGTGGTCGGCGTGCGAGGCGGCCGACTGCAGCGAGCTGAGCGAGTCGGCCACCGAGCCCTCGCCCTCGTAGGCGTAGGTCTGCAGCGAGTCGTAGGCCGTCGCACAGGGGTCCAGGATGGCCTCGTACAGCTTGGCCAGCACGTAGCCGTGTCCGCCAGTGTCCGCCAGGGCCGGGGGCAGCAGGGGGGCCTGGGGCTCGTGCCACGACAGCGTCAGTCCTCCTCCTCAGTCAGGTACAGCTTCTTACGATGACTCCTCAGAGACAACATCAGCAGGATCATGACTGAGGGAGAGAGATGGACAGAGTCGAAGAAAAGGGATATGGGAGGATAGAGAGAGAACAAGAAGAGAGAATGCCATAAACCAATTTGTCACTTTGGATTTCTTTGGATTGTAACAGGGACTGCAACAGCCGGATAGCCTGCGCCAGAGACACTTTAACAGTTGCAGGCATTGTTTACCAAATGGCATTGCCTACCAAAGTTTTCTATGCCTCGTTTTGCATATCAACAACCCCGCGACTCTACAGAATGAAGTTTAGGGGAACTTTGAGCGTTGTAAATGGGTGGAGATTTATAACGATAGCTACTTCATGCCCTGGTGAAGCACAGCTAAAGCCCAATGTTAGCATCGGCTAACTAGAACTGGATTTCTCAATGCAAGGCACGAATGGAGTTGAGGTATGTGCTCAGACTTAGCCCTCAGCATCATGTTTTAACACCATTTACCACGCACTGATGAAGGCTTGTTAGCCGAAACGCGTTTGCTTTTTGGACATGGTGGTAATATAAATAAATAATGAGACGCAGTTTGTGAGTGCGGATTTCTTCTTCCTTAAGTTGACGCTTTTTATCTCGCACCCAAAAGCTTTTCGGTTTTCCAAGAAGTTGAGCGCGTCCTCTGCCAATACTTAACACCATTTAAGCCAGGGGTGTCAAACATCCGGGCCGCGGGCCGCATCCGGCCCGCCAGAGGGTTCCATCTGGCCCGGAGGAAAAAAAAAAAAAAAAATTATTAACTTTTTTTTTTTTTTCCTTTTTTTAACGAAATAACCGAAATGCGCAATTACGGCCCTCGGGGCAAAATCGAGACCTGCATGACATTAACCCAATGGTCCCTCTGTTACACTGTATATTATGTAGTAAAGTGCACATCACACTTCTATTATAAATAGTGAATTTGTACTGTAACAGGCATTTGATAAAGCTCATATATTATAGTATAGACCTCATAAATAGAGATAAAATGTTAATACTTCTTATTCGTATTGTATTGGTATTGGTTGTAATTAAATAATAAATATAATTGGATTTGTATTGGTTCCTATTAAGCTCAAACTGGAAACGGGATGTTAGAATGCGTGAAAATGCAGGAAATTACATATAAGAAATACAAAATTTTCTGGGGGAAAACCCCCAGACCCCCTGCCAAAATGAACTGTCCCATATTTAATTAATTGACGGTTGGCAAAAATTTTGCATAGGATTATCAGTATTGCATTGCTTTCTACATATTCAACACACTTAAAACGTGATAGTACTGAACACTAATCCTCTGCTTTACGTTTTTTTTTTTTTTTTTTGCGATGATGTTACTAATGCGGCCCGCTTGAGGTCCACATGGGTTGTATGCGGCCCCCGGACCAAAATGAGTTTGACACCCCTGATTTAAGCCATTTTATACCAGATGACTTCATGCTAAATATATTTTCACTGAGTAGAAATCCTGAGTTAGTCTGCAACATTTTGTTCAAAAACAGTTGAAAACAAGAGTTGTACCCAAAGCTTAATGCCACCGTGTTTTTCACATTCTTGAAAAAGGTCAATAAAACACACATTTGTTGGCGATTCAACACTGCATTCAAATTGAGACATGGAGAACTTTCTAACTCCACACATCTTAACAATCAAGCATGTTTGTCCAGGCATACATTATGTTATTATGTCCCAAATGTGAGCGTTGTGTTGAGAAGGACATGTGACACACTTGGCTACACACTTGCCTGGCAGCGCCACACTTAAACACAGTGTATGGATTGCCTGAATCTTCACTAGTTAAACGCTGGCAAGTGATACCAAGAGATGTGACAATAAACACTTGACATCTTTTCAGTGACTCTGACAGTGTGCCACTGGAGGTACGGTGTGCATTACATTGTGTATGGATTCGCTGAATCTAAGAGATGTGACAATAAACACTTGACTCGATAATAAAGACTTGACATGTCTTACCCAGGAGGACCAGGATGCAGGCCAGGATGGCGATGAGTGCCCCGCGGCTGAGGCTGGCGGGCAGCGTGTAGGCCTCGGCGCTGCAGGACAGCACGTTGTCGTCGGCGTCGCAGCTGCACACGCGCACCGTCAGCGTGGCCGTGCTGCTCTGCACCGGCACCTCGCCGTCCGACACCTGGATGGGCAGCTGGAAGACGCTCTGCTCTCGCTGAGACCAGCCGCTGCGACCAGCCGCTGCGACCAGCCGCTGCGACCAGCCGCTGCGACCAACCGCCGCGACGCGTCAGCACCCACGCAGAGTTGTCTGTGGCCAGGAAAGAGGGAGGGAACAGGTGGTGGTGGTTAGTTAGGTAACACAAGGTAACATCAATACTTAGGACTGTGGGGTCACTACATTTAATGTCAAATTCAAGTGTCAGCACCCACGCCGAGTTGTCTGTGGCCAGGGAAGAGGGAGGGAACAGGTGGTGGTGAGTCATGTAATACAAGGCCATGTGACACCAATACTTTGGACTACGGGGTCACTACATTTAGTGTCAAATTTTTAATGTTTAAAATTCAGTAGAACACATTTCATCTGTTCAGCCATTACACACTGTCAGGATTTCTATTTTCTATGATCTCACAGACCGTTTACTCAGTAGCCCCACAGACCGACAGACAGACCGACAGACAGACAGACAGACAGACAGACAGACAGACAAATACTATACAGTATACAAAACATTTGTTTAGACAACGTTGATATGCTATATCCTTCTATAGTCTTCAAAATGACTAGCTGACAAAGTTAGTATAGAAGAAACTTCGGTAGGAAGAAACTTTGGTATGCTGAGCTGGCAGCGGATGCTGAGCAACAGGGCTGGAAGGCCATAGTTCTCCCTGTAGAGGTAGGCTGCAGAGGTTTTGTGGGCAGATCTGTGACCAGTCTCCTCAAGGACATGGGGATCAGAGGCCAAGCCCAACACCAATCCAATGGCCAGGGCTGCTGAAAAAGCAAGTCAGTGGCTGTGGATAAGAAGGAGAGACAACACCTGGGCTCCAAGATGAGATGACGCAAGGGGTGTGCAGTCTAGAAGGGGGTATGGTAGTGGAGGGCACACCTGCGACGCCAGGTGTTGCTGTTGAAACCCCTTCAGGTGTCGTGGGCCCATCAACGTAACACCATAGATGAGGGGGGTGCCCACCTGACGACCCCAATGACACCCTTACCCCCTCCTACCCGTCCTGTGATGACTATCAGCCCCATCCACCTTAGGTAAACAAGGACTGTAACACCTAGTCCCAGGTATGCGGTCAGGCACAAGCCTGGCTCAGGGAGGACGTCCCTGCCATGCAGAGTCCAAGGCACTTAGAGAAAATAACATCACATCGTGTGTTTATAAAACTAGGCTTACTGATATGTGTATTTATTTGACAGTTTTTTATTTAATGATAAATAATAAATAAATAATGAATAATAATAATGCATGTACTTTACGTCAATTGTGTTAATCCATGATAAACAGGACGCAAATGCATGTAATGCATCTAACTTACTTTTTGAGGTCTGCTTGCTATCTGGAAATAGTCTGCCTATAACTCTAGGAACTTTCTGGATATCAGTTGGTCTGTATGCAGGGTTACCCTTAGTGAATAGTAATGGTGGGGTGGCCTCCGCGCCAATGTCTTTTCCTGAGCATTTCGCCCGGTGCGTAATTCCAAGAACAGTATGGTGAAAAGGAAGAAAGGAGTCACACCTGGGAACATGATGGGCTAGACCCGAAATGTTTGTCCCTTGTCTGTTCGTTTTATTTATTTTATTCGGCTTTGTTTAATACAGTTTTTCATTTTGCATTCAGCTCTTGTGTGCGACTCCTATCTTCCTTTTCGGGTTACCCTTACTTTCATTAAATATGACAGTCACTAATTAGCTCAATACTGCTGATACTTACACACAGCCAGCAGGTAACATCTATCTTGTAATCTGTACATTTAAATCAGGATTTATGCTGCTTTTAAAGCCAAAGTCGATATCTAATGTAGTATTTTTTGAATTCAATGCTCTTGTTTTCTGAAAGTGAATGATGGACGTGTGACAACCAAGACCATTACATTATAAACTTTATTATTATATTTTCTTACATGCATTACTTCAATTCAAAGTATGTACTCTCCATTCAAGAAAAAAAACAAAGCAAACAAACAAAAAAGACTCAGAATATGAAGAATGTACAGTACCACATATTAATGTTTACAGATAATGTTACACACAGTAAAGACTTTAAAAACCTACAGGTACCAAAACAGCAACTTACATGGATGTATTATTAAAAAAAAACATCCATGAGCCACCACCTTCAGATGAAGATTAAAGGATAGTTCCGGCGTAAAATGAAAGTTTCACCATCGCTTTCCCATGCCACATAATGTATCTAATGATGAGCCATTCCGGGCAATGCCGAGCCGTTATGGAGTTAGCTAATTTTAAACTTTTTGGCGAAAAACGCAGCCAATGCATCACGGCGGGGCCAATTATAGGCCTATTATTTTCTGATGTTTCCCCGCTATAAACAACTTCAAAAACGATACACACTTCATCACAAAGGTCTCGTCAATCAAACCGAGGCACAGAGACGATCATCGGACCACACAGTCTTTCACTGGCCAGTGTTTTCAGAGGTGTCTCACTGTTGCAACTCTCTGACCCGGATGCAGGCTACTCAATCAGGTGGCTAGGTAGGCTAAACATGGTCCACGGTTCTTACACCGGCTGCGACCGTAAAATGAAAAGCTGGAACCCCGACCGTTTTCACCGACTGCCACTGTCTAAACCAGCCATATTACGGGAATGGCTAATAGCAGAAGTGGACGAAACTGACATAAAAACCCTGAGGGATCGCTACTACCGTGTATGGAGAGAGCATTTCGAGGATGATGACTACAAGAAGAGTAAGGGAGATGGAACACCTAAACGAAACCGTCTAAAGATGAATGCTGTACCAAAAAGGCGCATGGCTATGGAGGTATGTTTGAAGAGAGAGAAACATGTGTAAATGTGTCTGGCTCATGAATCTTGAGTGTCTGTGAAACTGGTTGCAACACCGCGCGTCTTTGCCAGCAAGCACTCTGTTTTGGGAAGGCATACAGGTGCAGTAAATGTAGCCCACTACAGGAGATAAATAAACTGTCAAAACAAACTAGCGCGGGATGGCAAGTGAAATTGTGAAATTGTGCGACCTGAGGCATTCGATGTGGTTGATGTCAAGCATGCTAGAGTAGTTTCAGTGAAGTAGACACTAATTGACCAGGGCGCGCAAGGTCAGATGGACCATTACGCAACGGAGGAGGGCTGGAGGAATTTTATAAAGTCGTACTAGAAGTGCTCTTACAGATGTAAGTACACCACCAGTGGTGTGTTATTACAAAGTTGAATCCATGTTATATTATACCGTGTTGCAATTACTTTGTAAGAGTAGTCTGCCTACCTGTACTCTCCATACAACTCTTCAAATCTGCTGCCTGCACACACGGTAGTCGCAATCCGTCTGGGTTTTTATGTCAGTTCGTCCACTTCTGATGCTATTAGCCATTCCCGTAATATGGCTGGTTTAGACAGTGGCAGTCGGTGAAAACGGTCGGGGTTCCAGCTTTTCATTTTACGGTCGCAGCCGGTGTAAGAACCGCGGACCATGTTTAGCCTACCTAGCCACCTGATTGAGTAGCCTGCATCCGGGTGAAAGAGTTGCAACAGTGAGAGACACCTCTGAAAACACTGGCCAGTGATCCGATGATCGTCTCTGTGCCTCGGTTTGATTGACGAGACCTTTGTGATGAAGTGTGTATCGTTTTTGAAGTTGTTTATAGCGGGGAAACATCAGAAAATAATAGGCCTATAATTGGCCCCGCTGTGATGCATTGGCTGCGTTTTTCGCCAAAAAGCTTAAAATTAGCTAACTCCATAACGGCGCGGCATTTCCCAGAATGGCTCATCATTAGATACATTATGTGGCATGGGAAAGCGATGGTGAAACTTTCATTTTACGCCGGAACTATCCTTTAACAGTAAAGTATGTACTACGTAGTAATCAGTACTGTTACCTCTACTAACAGGATGAAGTATGTACTAGGCCTACGTAGTAATCAGTACTGTTACCTCTACTAGCAGGATGAAGTATGTACTACGTAGTAATCAGTACTGTTACCTCTACAACCAGGATGAAGTATGTACTACGTAGTAATCAGTACTGTTACCTCTACAACCAGGATGAAGTATGTACTACGTAGTAATCAGTACTGTTACCTCTACAACCAGGATGAAGTGATGAGGACATACAGCAACTGACTCCAGTACAGACAGCATGACCGCACTGACTGACAGCATTGCTACTGCACTGACACTAGAGGGCCAGATCTAGAATTTTTATATAATGGACGTATCAAGATATTGAACACCAATTCCACATGTGACCCTTAACTTCATGACTGAACTGGTCATATTATACAAGTTTTTCCTTTTGAAGTATGGCAGATTCCTGCGTTTACCAGCACCTAGAAGCTGTGCATGGATCTTGGAACTTTTGCTGGCCATATTATCCTTAGAGGAGTATGCCACTACTTTCGGGCTTAATACAGTTAAAATCATTGGCTGGGGTTTATAAAGGTGGTAAAGTGTCTTATTTTTCATGTTAAGCGTTGTCTTGCTTTAAGACAAGTTAAAAGAGGGAATATGTCGCTAAGCTAGTGAAAGTCAATGGATTCGTGTAGCATTGTAGCATTGACTTTCACTAGCTTAGCGACATACTCCCTCTTTTAACTTGTCTTAAAGCAAGACAACGGCTTACATGAAAAATAAGACACTTTACCACCTTTATAAACCCCGGCCAACGATTTTAACTGTATTAAGCCCCAAAATAGTGGCATACCCCTTTAAGAGTGTTATGTTAAAACAAACAAACAAGCAAACAAACAAAATGAACAAAAGAAGCTTCTTTACTATCAGTCCTCACAATATTTCAACAAGGCAATTGTCTTAAGATGAATATCGCAAAGAGAGGAAATTCTGAAACGTCATAATATATATTTATTTTTTGGTATGGACATAAATGTGTTTTAGTCCTGGTTTGTTGTCACTGACACAATTTGATTTTGCTGCCAACAGCGAGGAGCCGAAAGGCAGGATAAAGCGGCTCAGTGAATGTGGTCTCTACTTTGTGCAGCAGAGTCATAGTGTCAGCAGAGACACTGTAGAAGCTCAGAGTTCCTGCCCTGTGATCCACATACACTCCTATTTTAGAGGTGATCTGAACACAATGGAGAAGAGTGTCATTATTATTATGGTAGAACCAGAACACAGATGGATGGCATCGCAATGCCCAGGAGTTTGTATTGCAGCCAAGCTTAACATCATTATTACTTCCTTTCCTCTTCAGCCCCTTGTATGAAACAGCTATAGACACATATCCAGACCACTCAACCTCCCAGTAGCACCTGGTAGATGTAGCCTCTGAACACATCACCTGTCCTACATTACTAAATCTGTCTGGATGATCAGGATATGACTGACTCATTTTAACCCTTTCTGCAACTCTGTTTCCCTCAGACAGCTTCAGCTCATTATGAGCCGTGTTGGGGTCCAATGTCAGCTGATGGGAATCTGTAGTTGGGTTTAAAATAATAATTATTAATTTGTTAACAATTTACCAAACATGTAGTCCTGCAGTATTGTGAAGCAATTAACTGTTATGAAATTATAGTTCGCATGCCACATTATATGAACCCCTCTCTCTCTCACACACACACACACACACACACACACACACACACACACACACACACACACACACACACACACACACACACACACACACACACACACACACACACACACACACACACACACACACACACACACACACACACACATTACTAACCCCCCCCCACACACACACACATCCATCATTAAGTGCATTTAGCATCTCTTTTGCATAGCTTTTAGTCCCAACCCTCTGTACAATGCAAGCTGACCTGTATGGTACATTACATTTTAGCAAATCTTCATTTACAGTACTGTATGTAACATATTGTATCCTGTTGTATCCTGGAGGCATGTATTTCAATGTGTGTGTGTGTGTGTGTGTGTGTGTGTGTGTGTGTGTGTGTGTGTGTGTGTGTGTGTGTGTGTGTGTGTGTGTGTGTGTGTGTGTGTTGGTCTAATTAAATTGCTTGACTGCTTTACTTACATTTCAGGAAATCCTCTCTGGTCACAGGCTCTGAAGGTCTGAAAATGCTGATTTGTTCACCTGTTGGAAAGAAGCACAATAGTGCTGAGCATTCTTGACCTGGCCATGATGGGCAGTGCAACATGATATCTGTGACTGTGAGACATACCAGTTTTAGTCATGTCCTGTAGTCCCTGGTGGAGCACATCCTGCAGTTTCTCTTTGAGCACAGTGAGGCTGTCACTCACTCTCTCAAAAAGCTCATCTGTATGCACTGAGCACGTAGATGACTTGTCAGATGTAGTGGAGGCACACAGAGACTGGAAACTCTATGAGATGCAAACAATGAATTTAAAATGTTAATAAATAATCACACACTGATTACTTTACGCTGCTTAGTAATATACACCCAGCTGAGTAAGGAGACCAACTAGATCAGCTGAGCTCCCAGAGGAAGCTGACAGCTTTGCTACACTCTGTGGCCACCAGAACTAACACTGGGCTCCATTAGCAAGAGCACATTCTACATGTCCTGCAAAAGGCAAAAGGTTGCACCTTACATAAACTTTATTACCAAAACATATTTGCACCACAGAATATACAGTCTTCACAGTATTCTCTCAGATGCTTTTTATCTCTGTCACGGAAGTTATGTGATCGTCCATTCGTTTGTTGGCACGTTCGTGGTGCGTGAGTTTTTCTGTCCACCAGAGGGTGGAGGTGCACACACTCTCTGAGCACATTGTAGTTACTATGTATAGAACATCACCTAATGAAAAGGGTATTTCCCCTCTCCTATTCTTTGAAATAGTTCACTAAAATTAAATGGAATCACTTCCTATAAACTATGTGTAATTAAATGTAATATTTATGCTGCCATGGTACCTTGAGAAAACGGATGTTATTTTCACTCTGTGAGAACTGCTCCAGCTCAGCAACTCTCCTCTTCAGCTCAGCGATCTCCTGCTCCAGTGTCTCCATGAGTTCTTCAGCTCGACTCACATCAGCCCTCTCCTGATCTCTGATCAGCTTCGTCACCTCAGAGCGTCTTTTCTCAATGGAGCGGATCATCTCAATGAAGAACCTCTCACTGTTCTCCACTGCTGCATCAGCAGAACACTGTTGGAACACAAGACAACACCGCATGGAGAACATCTGTAACAAACATCTGTGATTGGCAGCAAGACATTTTCTTCATATTTTGTCTTGTGATCGTAATAAGGAAATAAATATGGCTGGTCAGTGAACGAAGGTTAACTTACCTGAAGAGTTTTCACAGCCTTTCTGAGGTCTTGTAGGCGAGTCTCTTTTTCTTTGATGACGTCATGGAATTTCCTCTGTTTCTTTCCAAGCTCTTTCTGGAAATAATAATAATAATAATAATAATGATAATAATAATAGTAATAATAATAATAATAATGAATGGAATCAGTTAACTTTAAATATCTGAATTAATAATGCAGTACATGGAAATGCACAAGTAATGTACATGTCCTTACGTAAATGGAAACATTCATGACATATATTAATTATATTTATAGTATTGTGGAGAGTTTTACTAAAAAGTAGGATACTGGACTGAAGTTTGCCATTGCTGTTATTAAAAGTATAAGAATTTAATATGTCTCACCTGTTTCTCTGTCCTCTCTGCTGCAATTGAAACTGT
The DNA here is from genome assembly GCF_034702125.1 of Engraulis encrasicolus. NCBI lineage: Eukaryota > Metazoa > Chordata > Actinopteri > Clupeiformes > Engraulidae > Engraulis > Engraulis encrasicolus. The sequence continues at coordinate 11,755,758 of NC_085865.1, read as the reverse complement.
GTCATGTCCTTTGTGTTCATCCATGACACACAGCATGCATATGCATGTCTGATCAGTGCGGCAGAAGACCTCCAGCAGTTTATCATGCTGAGAGCAGATAAGATCCTCCAGTTTACCCACAGCATCAATCACTTTGTGTTTCTTTCCTGGGAAGAGATCGTTGTGAGACGTGAAGTGAGTTTCACAATAAGACGACAGACACTCCAGACAGGACTTGACAGCCTTCCGCTTTCTCCCAGAGCAGACGTCACACTCCACATCTCCAGGTCCAGCATAGCAGTGGGCAGCAGGAGCAGACTGGAGTCCCAGAAGCTTCAGCTTCTCCACCACTTCAGCCAGCATTGTGTTTCTGCCCAGAACTGGCCTTGGAGTAAAAGTCTGTCTGCACTGTGGGCAGCTGTAGACTCCCTTTGGATCCTCTTGATCCCAGCAGCCTGAGATACAATCCATACAGAAACTGTGTCCACAGTGAATAGTCACCGGATCCTTTAGTAGATCCAAACAGATTGCACAAGTGAACTGATCCTGAGCTAAAAACACATTGGCCTCTGCCATGTTTGCACTGTTATCTTTCTCTCGTCTTTCAGTCTTTATCCCTCTCTGGGTTACGTTCTGTCTCTCCGACAGAGCAGCAAAGCAGGCAGAGCAGGAAGCAGAGCTGAGTTTCGTTTCTGTGTAAAAGGGTCGTGCCCTAAGCAGGGGGAGTGGCCTCTGGAGCCTGTAACAGAGAGATAACACACAGAGAGGACATAAGAGAACTTTGAACTGTTGTAATCTGTCCCTACCAATTCCACTCAGTAATTTATAACATTGCTTGGTTACTTAGTTTGCAAAATGAATTTGTCATCTTGCACTAGGGAATGTGTAGTGTAGATTTGTAATGAAATGCTTCATGAGAGCTGTTTCTGTTGTTTGAAGGGCAACATATTTTTTCTTAACTGGATTGGACAATTTTGTCCTCATTTGGGAGTGGACTAGATTTGAGATTTGACTTGACTTTGACTCGACTTCACCTCTGGAGACAGTTATTTTACATCTGAACAGCAGAGGGCAGGAGTGAGCTTGCAATAAACCTCTCAATGCCCAAACTTTGTTTGCCTCAGTCACAGAAGTACAGTATGAGTAATTGATGTACAACGCTATTCTAAATTAGAGATGAAATATGAGAATGAAATATGAATAAGTTGGAGATTTTGTTCAGCCTATCATCTCCAACTTATTCATATTTCATCTCTAATTATTGCTATACCGTTATTGTGATCTACTGAGGTGGAAGAGTCTTTGCATGTCTGAGGGCCTAATTGATGAGAGCAATATACTGTACATATTTTCTTGCTTTTGGTGTGTGTGTGCGCGTGTGCGCGTGTGCGTGCGTGCGTGCGTGCGTGTGTGCGTGCGTGTACTGCACATTGTAAAAATATAGTAGGCTAGTGAAGAGGAGGATATTCACCCATTCCGGGTTTGAATCTGAGCTTCCAAGGTAGCAAACGTGTGGTCTCTGCTTGAGAATCAGCACACCACCCAAACCCCTATGGCAGGGGTGTCAAACTTAAATTGACTGAGGGCCAAAATCAAAATTTGGAATGAAGTTGCGGGCCGAACTCAACTAAAATGGACTAAAATTGTGCATTCATGCACCTCATACTCATAGTTAAATTTCACACACTCTTTCCCATCGTATTTGTCTGTTCAAATGTGTCTGCACATCCTGTGATAGAGCAAATTTCAGTTCAAGTTGTGTTACGCTGTACATTAATGGTGTATGTGGGCCAACTGTAAAACACATTTGAAATGATCTCACGGGCCGAATAAAATGGCTCCGCGGGCCAAATTTGGCCCCCGGGCCTGAGTTTGACATCCCTGCCCTACAGTATGGTCACTCCATCATTCTGTACAGTATGCAGCCTGTATGTTTTTATTATGGATCTGATATGAGATCTGACAACAAGACATCTCTAGCATACATCATATATTACTAAGAGATTTGGTTTTTTTATTATTTCATTTTTCCTGACGGCAGAAATAAATAGATTTAATCATCTAAATTTAAAATGAATTAAATAAATGGCAGTGATACTTTAATTAACATGGTATCTTAAGTCAAAGATTTCCTCTATTAGCTTAAGTTTATTTTAGAGCGTGTATGAAGCCAAGACCCTGGATAAAGGGGCCTGAGTGAAAGTGGTCTGACCTTTGTGCAGCAGGGTCAGTTCATCATTGGAGACACTGAGGAAGGACAGAGCTCCTGCTTTGTGATTCACATACACTCCTAATCTGGAGGTGCTCAGTTCCAGCTCAATGTCAGTCTCTTCATTGCCATGCAGGAAGGTGAACTTTGCAGGAGAACAGCTCAGACTCCAAGACTGGTGATTGTGTACCAAGCCAGGCGTCCATTCCCCATCCTGTCCTGCTGATGTCTTTGTAGGCCACTGCTATGTATATGAATGATGTCCACTGGACTTCCCAGTAGCAGACTGCAGGTGTCTCTTCTCTGCAGAGCACTTGGTGGTGCCTCTGGAACCTCTCTGGGTGATCGGGACACGGCTGGCCCACCTCATGATTTGCCACCTCCCTGTTACTCTCTGACAGACATAGACATCAGTTGGCGGTGTTGGGGTCCAGAGGAAATCGACAGAAATCTAGAAAGGAGATTAAGAACATTGTACAATCCTTCCCGAATTTGATGCATAACCTATTGTTTTTTGTACTTTTACTGGTGGGCATGGGTGTAGTCTACTTTTTTGAAGTGGGTATACTGTATATTCGAGCATTTTTTGAAGTGGGTACACTGTATATATTTATGCTATTCAAAACAATGGATCAATTAATTTTAAGTGGGTATACTGAAGCCCCTAAACTTTTGAAGTGGGTATACTCCGTATACCTGCGTTCTACATAGACTACACCACTGCTGGTGGGGTACAGACTGGTGTGTGTATGCATGTGTGAATCTGTGTGTGCGTGTGCACATGCGTGCGTGCGTGCATGTGTGCACACATCTGCACTCACAGTGTAGGAAATCTTCCCTTGCCATCCTCTCGGCAGAGATGTGCAACACTTCACTGGGGAGAGGCTGGTCTGAGTCTGCCATACAGAGTCTGCTGATTTGACCACACATGTTGCTTCTCCTTCCTCTGAGACAGACTTGTCCACATCCTGGTTGAGAGGAGAGCTCCTCTGCAGCTACAGGGGGATGAAATGCTTTCCTGGGTCTCACCGCGTCCTTGGTGTCCATTGCACAGCAGGTTTGTTCACACACTGTGGACAGACAAATTCTTCACTCCGATGTTGCTCTGACTTTCATGCAGTCTGGAGAATGGAGATGTCCAAGAGCATCAATATGAAGAGTCCAATACATTTAATCCAATCTGACTGCTCTCCTGATCATGAGAGAAATGAACAGCAGGACTACCCACCATGTACAGCCATTCAAGGTGACATACAGAACTGTGGAGGGGAAAGTAGTTTTTTTCTTCCAGGATTGTAAAGGGAATATTTACTTTATGACACGTGGCTGTTCTTGGTGTAATTACATGAGATGGCCAGCAGTCGGGGCTGTGCATCTGTGATAAGCAGAGCAATAGCATATGGTACAGCATAATAACGTTAGTGGTCTGTGAGTGTATATGGAATAAATCATATAGAATACTGCTCTGTAAACCACAGATGCACAGCCACGAGTGCTGGCCATTTCATCACGCCACATGTAATCAGTTTGCTGGGCTTAACAATAACTCACTCAAGGTGAGCCAGGCATGTTTTGACGTGCAAGTCTTCAATATTGTCAAAGTAATTTTACACTTACACTTTTGTTATTTATATAAAATGTGTTTTGTTGGCATCCAATCTTTGTTTATAATCTGATCTGATCTGAGATCTAGTTTGCTTCAGTCTGTTTCTATCTTATTTCTGTCACCTACATACAGTATTTTGTTGACCCTAAAACGACCGAGCGGGGTCAGACCCCGGTCACATATTTTTGTGCACTATTTCTGTCATTTTCATCAGAAAAACATTTCCTTTCAATTGACAGCTTGTCAATATACTGTATATGTTGTGAATGATTTTTTTCTCTATTTAATATGTGCATGTAAGTTTGACTACCCTTCAGCAAAACATTAAAATGTAAAAATGCATATTTTTTTTGCTTTAAGTTTATGAAGAAGTATGTCAACGAGGTAAATAAATTTGATTGACCCCTCAAAAATAATGTACACTATACAGTGTTATTCCTATATAAAGTCTTTGGGGTCATAGATGACCCCGCTCTGTCATATTAGTAGCAAAAGCAGCCCAGTCGCTTGAGGGTTAAAGATGACCCACTGTCGGCAAATGACTCTAATCAGAGAATGAGTGCGTCTTAATATGCAACCTTACCTCCTCCACTTGCTTCTCGTCATGATGACATCACTGACAACAGCATTATATTTCAATATCATGTAAAAGCTCAGTCTTTTTCTCATTTGCAATTGGGATGTTGAATGAAACAAAATCCCTCAAAAGTTGTTCAGGCTAGGCTGACAGCTGGGAAACTTTATTGTTTTCTCCACGGAGGAGGGGCCGGGGGGCGGGACGAGGAGACAAGCGCAAGTGCAGTAGGCAAGGTCGCATATTAAGACGCAAATGTCTTGTTCATGCACAATAAGGGATTTATTACCAATTTAACCTTAGTAAAGAGCTAGTAGGCCTTACCGTTTGCTTAATAGGCTACATGCCTTACAAGTTACTTATGCTGGCATTAACATTGTATGTATTAGTGCTAATAGATGTATCCCTAAAATAAAGTGTTACCATGGAAGCTATAGAGACTAATGCCTCTTTTCCACTGCCGGTTTTCTTGTAGGCCTACAGCTCGAAACAGCGCAACTCGGACGCCGCTCTTTGCTTTTTGAATACACATGACACAGCTCAATCATAAAGCAAAAAGTGGCTGCCGAGTCACACTGTGTCGAGCTGTAGACCAGAAAACCGGCAGTGGAACAGAGGCATAAGTCTACCGCTTGAAGCCTCTAAAGTGTTGCTTGACTTCACACCAATCAGACACGCTTGCTCAGCAGGTGTAAACCCTTGGATGCATGAATAAACAGTCTTGAAGTCTTTCTTTGCGTGTTTATTGTGTCTCATCGCAATGTTGAAGTGCATCCAGTAGCAGTACATCCCAAGTCAGCATAGCTCACCACGACAGATGTTTACCATACAAACGGCAAGATAGCCTGCAGTCAAAAGTGAATGTGTTCCCCTCCATCAGGCAACATCTGTCACCTGAACAAAGGTTCCCCCATATAGGCCTATTGCTGTGACCACAATTACAATGAAAGGGCTACCCAGTGGACAATTACAATTACGGCATTGTGTAAAACAAAAGGAAAACTGTCTCTTAGCGATGAAATATTATATAACAACCATTCAGCATGCAACCCTTAGCTTCATGACTGAAATGACCACATTATACATAAGAGTGTTTATGTTGAATCTAACAGAGAGAAAATCAAACAGCCTTTTTTTTTACAACACAGCAAGGTGTTGCCACTGAGCAATTGTCTCATCTAAACTGAATATTGTAAAGTGTGGAAATTTCGGAAGGGCTAAAAAGTTTCACATAGCCTACTGTATATTTATTTTTGGCAAATGTACGTGAATGTGTTTTTCTGCTGGTTTGTTATCACTGACACAATTGGATTTTGTCGCCAACACAGGGGAGCCAGAAGGCAGGACATAGTGGCTCAGTGAATGTGGTCTCTACTTTGTGCAGCAGAGTCATAGTGTTGGCAGAGACACTGTAGAAGCTCAGAGTTCCTGCCCTGTGATCCACATACACTCCTACTCTAGAGGAGGTCTGAGCATAAGGGAGATCAGTTTGTTTACTATTATGGAAGAATGTGAACTGAGATGAATAGTAACGCAAAGCCCAGGAGTTTGTATTGAACCCAAGCTTAACATCATCATTATATCCTTTCCTCTTCAGTCCCTTGTATGAAACAGCTATATACACATCATTTCCAGACCACTCAACCTCCCAGTAGCACCTGGCAGATGTAGCCTCTGAACACATCACCTGTGCCATATTATTAAATCTGTCTGGATGATCAGGATATGACTGACTCTCATTAACCCTTTCTGCAACTCTGTTTCCCTCAGACAGCCTCAGCAGAGTATGAGCCGTGTTGGGGTCCAATGTCAGCTGATGGGAATCTGTAGTTGGGTTTAAAATCATAATTATTAAGTTGTTAACAATTTGTCAAACATGTAGTCCAGTAGTATTATGAAACAATTAACTGCTATCATTAAATTACAGTTTACATGTCACCTTCACAAGCCAAACATATACAGTAAACCCCAAATTGTGCGCACACGCACACACACACACACACACACACACACACACACACACACACACACACACACACACACACACACACACACACACACACACACACACACACACATCGCTTTATTGTGTGTGTGTGTGTGTGTGTGTGTGTGTGTGTGTGTGTGTGTGTGTGTGTGTGTGTGTGTGTGTGTGTGTGTGTGTGTGTGTGTGTGTGTGTGTGTGTGTGTGTGTGTGTGTCCATGATACACACACTGTGTGACACACACACACACACACACACATGTGAATGTAGTCTATGTGTGAGTGTGCTGCTTTTGTGAGAGTGTTCATGATTTGAATGCACTCTATGTGTGTGTGCTCTCTGTGTTAGTAATTACATTGCTTGACTGGTTTACTTACATTTCAGGAAATCCTCTCTGGTCACAGGCTCTGAAGGTCTGAAAATGCTGATTTGTTCACCTGTTGGAAAGAAGCACTATAGTGCTGAGCATTCTTGACCTGGCCATGAGGGGGCAGTGCAACATTATATCTGTGACTGTGAGACATACCAGTTTTAGTCATGTCCTGTAGTCCCTGGTGGAGCACATCCTGCAGTTTGTCTTTGAGCACAGTGAGGCTGTCACTCACTCTCTCAAAAAGCTCATCTGTATGCACTGAGCACGTAGATGACTTGTCAGATGGAGTGGAGGCACACAGAGACTGGAAACTCTATGAGATGCAAACAATGAATTTAAAATGTTAATAAATAATCACACACTGATTTCTTTACGCTGCTTAGTAATATACACCCAGCTGAGTAAGGAGACCAACTAGATCAGCTGAGCTCCCAGAGGAAGCTGACAGCTTTGCTACACTCTGTGGCCACCAGAACTAACACTGGGCTCCATTAGCAAGAGCACATTCTACATGTCCTGCAAAAGGCAAACGGTTGCACCTTACATACTTGCACCAGAGAATATACAGTCTTCACCAGTGGTGTAGTCTACTTTTTTGAAGTGGGTATACTGTATATTCGAGCATTTGCTGAAGTGGGTATACTGTATATATTAATGCTATTCTAAACAATGGATCAATCAATTTTAAGTGGGTATACTGAAGTCCCTAAAATTTAGAAGTGGGTATACTCCTTATACCTGCGTTCTCCGTAGACTACACCACTGGTCTTCACAATATTCTTTCGGGTGCTTTTTATCTCTGTCACGGAAGTTATGTGATCGTCCGAGTTTGTGTGTACATTCATTTGTTGGCACGTTCGTGGTGCGTGAGTTTTTCTGTCCACCAGAGGGTGGAGGTGCACACACTCTCTGAACACATTATAGTTATGGGTCATTCCATGTCAATTCACACGCCTTCCCCACATGACCCTCTCCGATTTACCCGATATCTCAAATACAGGTACCTTTTGATGTCAATTGAAAGAATACCAAGTAATAGCACCCTCCAAAGTTGGGGTGTCATGCCCACTTTTCAAGCCTGTGAATTGCATACAATATTTACAAGCAGATTTTGACACCTCTGGTTTTAGTTTCAAGGAAGATACAGGCCTAAAAATCGCCATGCCCCCTCAATATGACCCTGTCTATCAGATGATGTACTTACAAATGCCATGCCTTCATTATATGTTTTTGTCTATGTCTCATCACAGTGTCTGGTTTGTCTGCTGCCATCTGCTGGTCAAAAAACGCAATAACAGTGGGGTTGGAAAGTCTTGCCCATAATTTACCAATAAAGTAGCCAAGAAATCTAGACGCCCCTAGGGGTTAAGCTCGCTTGGCTATCAATAAAGCACTTTAATTCTACAGTATATTGCTATATATTAATTATGATTTTAATGAGCATTATGCAGAATGCTCAATCATGACTACATTTCTACCAGGACACCCCCACCCCCATGTCTGGTAGAAATGTAGTGCAGGGTGAGGCCATCTTGGGACTGGCATCATGATTGAGCATTAATCAGTCACACTTAGGAAATTATTTAAACTAGAAATATTCATCATGCTTGTTAAAATCATAACTATATAGCAATATACTGTATAATAATTGCAGTGCTTTATTGGTTAATTATGGGCAAGATTTTCCAGCCCCTTTTGTTTTCTTACATTACGCTGTTGTTACTTTTTTAAACCAGCAGATGGCAGCAGACAAAACAGACACTGTGATACGATATAGAGAAAAACACATATACTTTGAAGGCCAAGATTAATATGAAGAACTTTGAAAAACAACTTTTTTCCAAGCTTGAATGTTTGATACAGTGCTACTGTACATGGGGTTAAAAGGGCGTTCCAGTCATCAAGTGCCCACATGGTTAATTTGAGGCCTGAAGTAGAGGGTACCGTAAGGTCATTTTGTCCCAAAGCTGTTTTTGAGTCCCTCCTATTTTATCTTTTAAAGTCTGAGCGCCCTACTTTTTTTGGAATACACTGTACAGTTCCCAAATATGATGGAAAATCAATTATAACTCCCAAAGCATGCATAGTTTCCAAGATCTGGAACCCCAAAGTGGCAAGACTCTTCAACACGCTTTTCACTAATTCCGTTTTTAAGGCTTAATATAGCCAAAAATAATGAAGGCATACCATTTGTAAGTACATCATCTGGTAGACAGGGTCATATTGAGGGGCCATTGTGATTTTTAGGCCTGTATCTTCCTTCAAACTAAAACCAGAGGTGTCAAAATCTGCTTGTAAATTTTGTATGCAATTCACAGGCTTGCAAAGTGGGCATGGCACCCTAACTTTGGAGGGCTTCATCTCCGCAACCGTTGGACGTAGGGTGCTAATACTTGGTATTTTTTCAATTGACATCAAAAGGTACCTGTATGTGAGATATCGGGTTAATCGGAGAGGGTCACCTGGGGAGATTCTAGGGAATCATGTGAATTGACATGGAATGACCCTTATGTACAGAACATCACCTAATGAAAAGGGTATTTAAACTTTATTATTCTTTGAAATAGTTCACTAAAATGAAATGGAATCACTTCCTATGAACTATATGTTGTGATTAAATGTAATGTTTATGATGCCATGGTACCTTGAGAAAACGGACGTTATTTTCACTTTGTGAGAACTGATCCAGCTCAGCAACTCTCCTCTTCAGCTCAGCAATCTCCTGCTCCAGTGTCTCCATGAGTTCTTCAGCTCGACTCACATCAGCCCTCTCCTGATCTCTGATCAGCTTCGTCACCTCAGAGCGTCTTTTCTCAATTGAGCGGATCATCTCAGTGAAGACCCTCTCACTGTTCTCCACAACTGCATCAGCAGAACACTGTTGGAACACAAGACAACACCGCATGGAGAACATCTGTTACAAACATCTGTGATTGGCAGCAAGACATTTTCTCTGTCTTGTGATCATAACAAAGAACTAATAAATCTGGCAGTCTGTTGTCTTATGTGAAGGTTAACTTACCTGAAGAGTTTTTACATCCTTTCTGATGTCTTGTAGGTGAGTTTCCTTTTGTTTGATGACGTCATGGAATTTTCGCTGTGTTTCTCCCAGCTCTTTCTGGACATGAAAAAAGAAAACTGAATGCGTAAACGTGAAATATCTAAATTAATCACACATTATTTCTTGAATAATTATTGTTATGGATACTGATTCATTGTGAAAATAGGACCAAAGCATATATCCTTTATACAGGCCATACTGGTACCTACTAGTGTTGCTGTCGTCAACGACAACGAGGACGACATATCTCAGTCAACGAACATTTTGCAAGCCAATTGTCATGACGAAAACGTTAACTGCTTGACGTTTTTTAAACTAGAGGTGACTTAAATGCATGGCCACATGAGGAAATCTTAGAGGAAACGCAACGCAAATACTTGCTGCATGACGATGACTATGACTAAACATTATTGCGGAAATAAAAACCATGACGTGATCCAAAACAAAACAAAAAGAGAAACGAAACATTTGCATGCACCATTGCGCGCCCCACTTCTGAGACTACCGCTGCTTGGATAGACGTTTTATTTCCGACAAGGCTAAGTAATCTGTGCACAAATACAACGGAGTCCAGACACATTGACATGCCATTATGTTAAATGCTCATTAATGATACGAAAGTCTTGTTTGTGTGAGAAGTCAGATTTTGTTGAACAGCAGAAAATAATGCATTACCCACGCAGTGAACGCAAGCGAGATTTTTTTTTCCCCCGATGCTCCATCTGACCTGTCAATCAGTCCCATCCGTCAATCTTCCACCGCCAATGAATTATTTGACGTTGATGCAGCAACATTGGAAGCCGAACCCCAGAGAAAGAGCGACTTCTAGGCTATAAGAATAATGAAATAGCTAATTGACAACATTCCCATGCAGATGGCGCGAAGTGGCACAATCAACTTATCTTTGAAAACGTAGCCGATAGTGAAACATGAACCTTTTTGCCGTAATGTGTTGTGCGTTATGCGGCTGTCCCATGGGACACGGGGCAATAATAATTTGAATCTGGATTAACCTCCAAAGAAGTGCATATCGTCGGACTATTGAACGTTTGGAAGACAGGAGCTTCTCGTGCGCGTCTCTCTTCCTCTCCCTCTCCCCCCCTCTCTCTCTTTGTACCCCGAGACAGCAACAAGTCCACGTTAACATGAAACTGGTCCGTCATTCTGTCGAATTTCAGTTTAAGTGCATTTAAACAAAGGTTAATATTTATGTTAATTATTGCAGTTATGGGCATGTCACAGGCCGGCAGCTCTGCGCTTATCGTTAATACATTGGAAGGGACACGTCTTTCAAACTCAAAGTGAACTAACCATTTTATTGAACAAACATAAAAGATGTCCATCAATATCATTTTGATAAAGAACAAGATTGCCTGCCTGCATTCTTCTTCGCCACAATATGCTGGATTCAAGTTGATGTATAGGCTAAGGCCAGACTTTCTTTTATTAAGACATTTCATGGTCAAAAACAAAATCCCAGGGCTATAAAAAAAAAAGTCCAACGTCTTGCGGCATTGTTGCCGCGATGTAGGGCCTATTGACGAATTAAAATTAGGCCTACTATTACGCATAGCCTACTATCAGTTTTATTATTATGATGATGATGGTGATGATGATGATGATGATTATTAGGATAATAATAATGATGCCAATTCGAATGGTGCATAACTGTGTAGGAAGGTGTCCATATTCAGCAGAGCGCACTAGCCTACATTGTTGACGCAATGCACCTGCTGACGAATTTCATAACACTTCTCCACTCTTACTCCTCCTTCTCATTATTAGTAATTAATACATAGGCCTACTTGAACAAAGTTCATTTCACTTCTGTTAGTTGTGTTGATATAATCTTTGTCTGTACACACAACATTCAAATTAGTTTGATTCCTGACCTGCAATTGGTGTAAGGAAACCTGCCACCCCCCCACCACCCCCTCCTCCCCTCCCTCCCTCCTCCTCCCCTCTCTCCCTCCTCCTCCCCTTCATAACTGAGGTAGCCTACCATGATCATGGTTCTGTCCCACCTCCCATCCTTCACCGTGACTGAAGCACTCTTAGCATGGAACCACTCTGCCACTGCTCTCTTTAACTACTTTTCAGAACTGTCTCTCACAAGCATGAGATCTTGAGAATTTTATCAGAGGCTTGTGCCACAATCATGAGTATTGGTTGGACTTGATATCACTTTGTCATCATAACTTTTATCGAGAGGATGTATAACCAATTGTCTGCCATGCGGATGGTTCTTCCCTTAGAACCTCTCACCTGCATGACATGTGCAATGCAGCAAGCTAGTTAACAAGTCATGTTACAAGCTAGCTCACAAAGCAATGCATGATGTGCCTAGCAAGTTAACAAAAGCCATGAGCTAAAATTGCCACAGGCTGGCTCGCATAGAATACCCACAAAGCAGTCAAGCAAGCACTTTGCTGAGCCATGCCAGTAGGCAGTCAGGTAAGCAACTCAGGCACTGTGGCAGTCCAGCTTTATATACAGGTGAAAGTGTGTCATGTGACCAGAGTGATGAGGAATTTGCAGGTGCAAGCAGTAATTGATTCATGACCTACCAGCCCTTAGTAATCAGGTGCCAGGCACTGATTGAGAGATTGGTTGGGATGAGGCTGCTTGATGTCGGATTTTTTTTTACAAGTTCTCAAAACGTTTCAATGTATCACTTTTGTTATGACACGTTTGTTGTGTTGTGTGACCAACTTTAAGATCAAACCAACAAAGTGAAGTTAAATGAATGGAAGTTTGAGATTTTTTTCTTTGATGCTAAATGTGCTTGATTTAATCTGGTGGAAATATTTTCCACAATTTTCTTAGGTTAATCCAATAAATCATTTTTGGTTATATCCTCGTTATGGGTACTGCCAACGTTGATGCTGTTGTACTGTTTAAGTGGCAAAAAAGCTGTCATTAAATAGAAAAAGGAAAAAAAATCCTCAATGTTAAATGTGTTCATTGGTGCATCTGCAAGATAATCATTACTTAACAAAAACTAGACTGCAACTGTAGTCAGTTTTCATCATCATAAATGTATGACAAAAAGCAGGCTATGTAACATTCATTGTGAGGAAAAGTATGTGACATTTTAGTCTAGCCATTGTAGTCAGAGGAACATTTTAGTCTTACTAGCCGACTAAAATGTTTAACACTAAAAGGTCTTGTGACTTGACTAGACTAAAACAAGTAACAACAAAGCTCTCAAAGACAAGACTAGCTAAAGACTAAAAGTCTTGTGACTTGACTAGACTAAAACAACCCAACAAAAAACACTGTCAAAACATGACTAACTAAGACTAAAAATAAAATGTGCTGCCAAAAGCAACACTAGTCACTACACAAGCGTAATATCTGGGCCTTTCTCCGGTATATACATTTTTCACGGCATCTGCTCATACAATTGGTCCTACTTGTAGTAGATAGAACCACACATACAGTATTATTTGCTTCACTATATGATACCAAGGAAGTTTCTGCCAGATTGAAAAAAATCAAAAAAGTATGGCTACATATATAAATACTGAATATTTATGCCTGGAATATTTTAAATTTCTTTTTTGTTATGGAGTGTTTTAAACCATAACTAAATCTTAACTTGATTGATAATGGACCATTTCTGCTATTGAGGGAATATATGATGCCTCACCTGTTTCTCTGTCCGCTCTGCTACAACTGAAACTGTGTCATGTCCTTTGTGTTCATCCATGACACACAGCATGCATATGCATGTCTGATCAGTGCGACAGAAGACCTCCAGCAGTTTATCATGCTGACAGCAGATCAGATCCTCCAGTTTACCAGCAGCGTCAATCACTTTGTGTTTCTTCCCTGGGAAGAGATCATTGTGAGATGTGAAGTGAGTTTCACAGTAAGACGACAGACACACCAGACAGGACTTGACAGCCTTCCGCTTTCTCCCAGAGCAGACGTCACACTCCACATCTCCAGGTCCAGCATAGCAGTGGGCAGCAGGAGCAGACTGGAGTCCCAGAAGCTTCAGCTTCTCCACCACTTCAGCCAGCATTGTGTTTCTGCCCAGAACTGGCCTTGGAGTAAAAGTCTGTCTGCACTGTGGGCAGCTGTAGACTCCCTTTGGATCCTCTTGATCCCAGCAGCCTGAGATACAATCCATACAGAAACTGTGTCCACAGGGAATTCCAACAGGATCCTTTAGTAGATCCAAACAGATTGCACAAGTGAACTGATCTTGAGCTAGAAACACATTGGCCTCTGCCATGTTTGCACTGTTATCTTTCTCCCGTCTTTCAGTCTTTGTCCCTCTCTGGGTTACGTTCTGTCTCTCACACAGAGCAGCAAAGCAGGTAGAGCAGGAAGCAGAGCTGAGTTTCATTTCTGTGTAAAAGTGCCGTGCCCTAAGCAGGGGGAGTGGCCTCTGGAGCCAGTAACATAGCAACACACAGAGAGGACAGAAGAGAACTTTGAGCTGTTGTAATCTGTCCCTACCGATTCCACTCAGTAATTTATAACATTGCTTGAATACGTATTTTGGAAAATGATGTTGTCAATCAGCACAGTGAAATGTGTAGTGTAGTTTCAAAATTAAATGCTTGAGAGTTGCATGAAATGCATGAGAGTTGCTACTGAAAGCTTTATTGTGTGTGTGTGTGTGTGTGTGTGTGTGTGTGTGTGTGTGTGTGTGTGTGTGTGTGTGTGTGTGTGTGTGTGTGTGTGTGTGTGTGTGTGTGTGTGTGTGTGTGTGTGTGTGTGTGTGTGTGTGCATGTGTGCCTGCTTGCGTATTGCTGCACTATTGCAAGTGTGACATGCTGATGGGCAAGAGATTTTGAGATGACTGCGCCTGGACTATTTTATCTTGATTTGGGTTTGGACTTGAAATTAAATGCCAATTATTTCGGATTTGACTTGGCCCATCAGCGACCTCACCTCTGGAGGCAGTTCTTTTTCTTATTGAACAGCAGAGGGCAGGAGTGAGCCTGCAAAAAACCTCTCAACACTCAAACTAGTTTGCCTCTTCCATAGAAGTTTTCATGTACAACGCTATTCTAAATTAGAGATAAAGTATGACTAAGTTGGATATGATAGGCCAAACAAAATAGTGACTACTGATGTGGAAGACTGCATGTCTGAGGGCCTAAATGATGTGAGCAACTTAGCCTACATAGCCTATTATCTTGATTCAGTGTGTGTGTGTGTGTGTGTGTGTGTGTGTGTGTGTGTGTGTGTGTGTGTGTGTGTGTGTGTGTGTGTGTGTGTGTGTGTGTGTGTGTGTGTGTGTGTGTGTGTGTGTGTGTGTGTGTGTGTGTGTGTGTGTGTGCACGCGCATGTGTCTACATCTGCTCTCACAGTGTAGGAAATCTGCCCTTGCCATCCTTTTGGCAGATATGTGTAACACTTCAGTGGGGAGAGGCTGGTCTGAGTCTGCCATACAGAGTCTGCTGATTTGATCACACATGTTGCTTCTCCTTCCTCTGAGACAGACTTGTCCACATCCTGGTTGAGAGGAGAGCTCCTCTGCAGCTACAGGGGGATGAAATGCTTTCCTGGGTCTCACCGCCTCCTTGGTGTCCATTGCAGAGCAGGTTTGTTCACACACTGTGGACAGTCAAATTCTTCACTCCGATGTGCTCTGACTTTCATGCAGTCTGGAGAATGGAGATGCCCAAGAGTATCAATATTATTACAGTATACTAGCCTGATAAACCAGCCTAAATGGATTGGATGGCAAAACATTTTGCCGTCCAGCAGTTGGCGCTGGTTTTCCAGGCTAACAGTATACTGAAAGTTCAATAAATTGAATTCAATCTGACCGCTATCCTGGTGATGAGAGTAAAAAACAGCAGGAGTGTCCACCATGTAGAGCCATTCAGGAGAAAAACAAAACAGGAAATGAGTTTGTATTCCAGGTGACGATATATGTGGAAGTTAATAATTGTCATGTGTGTGGACTAGAATGTAGTGCGGGATGTGGCAAAGTGAACAAACCTGTTGGTGGTAGAGCATAAATACTTGTCTATGTCCTGTATGGTTAAATCATAGAAGAGGTGCATTTCCATCTAAAATCAATGATGGTTTGCTGAGGGAAATGCACTTTATTATTTTTCCTCCAGGATTGCAAAGGAAATATTTACTGTGACACATGGCTGCACCAGTCAGCTGTCAGTCTTGGTGTATTTACATGAGATGGACAGCAGTGGGGGCTGTGGATCTGTGGTAACCAAAACAGAGCAGTCTGTCATCTCTAGCCTAGTAAACCAGCGCCACCCGCTAGACGCAGACATTTTTTAAATTACACATCCAGTCTCACATTTAGGCTGGTTTATCAGGCTATGTCATTCTCTGGTATGTAATCTGTACATTTTCAAAGCAGGTTTTATGTTGCTTTTAAATGCCAAAGTCAATATCTAATGCAATTGGCCAGGATCTTGCAATGCAGTGCTCTTGTTTTCTTTAAGTGAATGATAGAGGTGGGACAGCCAAGATCATTCAATTATATACTTTATTATTGCATTTTTATTACATTAATTATTTCATATAAATCCAATCAAAGTGTTTAGGTATATACTCATTGTTGTTCAAGAACAAAAAAAACACTTGGAAGATGAAGAATGTACCACATATTAATGTTTACAGACAGTGTTATATAAACATCCATTAGCCACCACCTGTAGATGAACAGTAAAGTATGCACCACATTAGTAACCAGGAAGACCCCACATTACATCTACAGCCAGGATGAACTGAATATGACCTGGTTAGGGACGACTACATTTAGACCATTATCTTCATCAGATTCTCAATGGTCGAAACGTAATCCTGCCATGGAATGGAAATCATAATAAAACACAGGCCTATGTGTGTGTACTCCTCACTCCAGGACTTCTGTCAGCCTTTACCCTGCATCTTTACCTGGAATGTGGACAATCTCCACTCTTCATTGGTCAGGGACGACCCAATGACAGCAGCTGACACCAGTATACTGAGAGCATGACAGCACTGGGTGATAACCTCGCTATTGACACTGGAGGGCCTGGCAGACAATATATGGGGAGTAATAATGAAATACTGAACACCCATTCTACATGCAAGTCTACAAAAAAACAAAAAACAAAACAAAGAAACAAAAAATACAAGGTCATGTTATAATTGAAAAATTCTCACAAAAGTTGAAATTCTGAAACGGTTCACAATATATATTTGCTTTTTGGCATATACAGTAGACGTGAATGTGTTTTTGTGCTTGTCTGTTGTCACTAACACAATTTGATTTTACTGCCGTAACTATTGAACCAAAAGGCAGGATATAGTGGCTCAGTGAATGTGGTCTCTACTTTGTGCAGCAGAGTCATAGTGTCAGCAGAGACACTGTAGAAGCTCAGAGTTCCTGCCCTGTGATCCACATACACTCCTATTGTAGAGGAGGTCTGAGCATGAGGGAGGGCAGTTCGTTTATTATTATGTTTGAACCAGAACCCATATGGATAGCAATACAATGCCCAGGAGTTTGGATTGCAGCCAAGATAAACATCATTATTATCTCCTTTCCTCTTCAGCCCCTTGTATGAAACAGCTATATACACATAATCTCCAGACCACTCAACCTCCCAGTAGCACCTGGTAGATGTAGCCTCTGAACACATCACCTGTCCTACATTACTAAATCTGTCTGGATGATCAGGATATGACTGACTCTCATTAACCCTTTCTGCACCTCTGTTTCCCTCAGACAGTCTTAGGTCATTATGAGCCGTGTTGGGATCCAATGTCAGCTGATGGGAATCTGTAGTTGGGATTAAAATCATAATTATTAAGTTGTTAAAAATTTCCCAAACGTAGTCCAGTAGTATTGTGAAATGATTAACTGTCATCAATAAATCATAGTTTACATGCCACCTTATATGATGTGAGCCCTCTCACACAGAAACACACAGAGCAGAGCCCACATTTCATGTGTCATCACACAAATACACACACACACACACGCACACACACACACACACACACACACAAACACACACACACACACACGCATTTCTTTTGCATTACTTTCTTTATCCTGATGTATCCTGTGTTAATGTAATTAAATTGCTTGACTGCTTCACTTACATTTCAGGAAATCCTCTCTGGTCACAGGCTCTGAAGGTCTGAAAATGCTGATTTGTTCACCTGTTGGAAAGAAGCACAATAGTGCTGAGCATTCTTGACCTGGCCATGATGGGCAGTGCAACATGATATCTGTGACTGTGAGACATACCAGTTTTAGTCATGTCCTGTAGTCCCTGGTGGAGCACATCCTGCAGTTTGTCTTTGAGCACAGTGAGGCTGTCACTCACTCTCTCAAAAAGCTCATCTGTATGCACTGAGCATGTAGATGACTTGTCAGATGCAGTGGAGGCACACAGAGACTGGAAACTCTATGAGATGCAAACAATGAATTTAAAATGTAAATAAATAATCACACACTGATTACTGTACGCTGCTTAGTAATATACACCCAGCTGAGTAAGGAGACCAACTAGATCAGCTGAGCTCCCAGAGGAAGCTGACAGCTTTGCTACACTCTGTGGCCACCAGAACTAACACTGGGCTCCATTAGCAAGAGCACATTCTATTCTACATGTCCTGCAAAAGGAAAAAGGTTGCACCTTACATACTTGCACCAGAGAATAAACAGTCTTCTTCACAATATTCTTTCAGGTGCTTTTTATCTCTGTCACGGAAGTTATGTGATCGTCCAAGTTTGTGTACATTCGTTTGTTGGCACGTTCGTGGTGCATGAGTTTTTCTGTCCACCAGAGGGTGGAGGTGCACACGCTCTCTGAGCACATTATAGTTATGTACAGAACATCACCTAATGAAAAGGGTATTTCCCCTCTCCTATTCTTTGAAATAGTTCACTAAAATGAAATGGAATCACTTCCTATGTGTTATGATTAAATGTAATGTTTATACTGCCATGGTACCTTGAGAAAACGGATGTTATTTTCACTCTGTGAGAACTGCTCCATCTCAGCAACTCTCCTCTTCAGCTCAGCGATCTCCTGCTCCAGTGTCTCCATGAGTTCTTCAGCTCGACTCACATCAGCCCTCTCCTGATCTCTGATCAGCTTCGTCACCTCAGAGCGTCTTTTCTCAATGGAGCGGATCATCTCAGTGAAGACCCTCTCACTGTTCTCCACTGCTGCATCAGCAGAACACTGTTGGAACACAAGACAACACCACATCCAGAACATCTGTTACAAACATCTGTGATTGGTAGCAAGACATTTTCTCCATATTATGTCTTGTGAGGAACTAAATATGGCAGGGTAGCAGAGGTGTCAAAAGTAAAAGTACTTTTGTGGTGTAATCAAAGATTCTCTGTTCTGCATTAAGAACGTCTCTAGTGTAATTACAACACTAGCACATGGCATTACATAAGTATTACATCATTTAATTCCATTGTACCTAATGAGAGAGATAGACCGTGTTATTACTGAAAAACACTGAAAACATAACAAAGACCCACCACAAACTTGATCCAACCAGTGCTGAGTTAGCTAATTGTAAGACACGTACACAGGTCCACTGGTTACTCAGATAAGTTACTTGTGTTGGAAGGAAACTGTGTTTCTTTTTTACTTTTACTTTTAGCCTACTTTTGACACCTCTGCAGGGCAGTCTGTTGTCTTATACGAAGGTTTACTTACCTGAAGAGTTTTCACAGCCTTTCTGAGGTCTTGTAGGTGAGTCTCTTTTTCTTTGATGACGTCATGAAATGTTCTCTGTGTTTTTCCAAGCTCTTTCTGGAAGTAAAAAAAGAAAACTAAATGTGTAAACTTAAAATATAATCGCAATATATTATAATATATCCTTAAACAATGCCATAGCACTGGTTTACTGTTCCCTACACACAAGCATAATCATTGGGCCTTTCTATACATTTTTCAGGCATCTGCTCATAAGACCTACTTGTAGTAGATAGAGCCATGTCATTTAACTGGGTGAAAAGCAATATGCATACAGTATTATTTCCCTTAATGTATGACATCATGTAATTTAATGACAGAGTGAAAAAGTATGGCTATGTCTGTATGTCAATAAATACTGAATGTTTGCTTGGCATATTCACTATTTTTTGTTCAGGAGTGTTTTAACTAAAACGTAACTTGATTGAAGTATGCCAGATTGCTGCTATTGAGAGGATACATTACTCCTCACCTGTTTCTCTGTCCGCTCTGCTGCAACTGAAACCGTGTCATGTCCTTTGTGTTCATCCATGACGCACAGCATGCATATGCATGTCTGATCAGTGCGGCAGAAGACCTCCAGCAGTTTATCATGCTGAGAGCAGATCAGATCTTCTAGTTTACCAGCTGCGTCAATCACTTTGTGTTTCTTCCCTGGGTTTAGATCGTTGTGAACTCTGAAGTGATTTTCACAGTAAGAGGCGAGACACATCAGACAGGACTTGACAGCCTTCCGCTTTCTCCCAGAGCAGACGTCACACTCCACATCTCCAGGTCCAGCATAGCAGTGGGCAGCAGGAGCAGACTGGAGTCCCAGAAGCTTCAGCTTCTCCACCACTTCAGCCAGCATTGTGTTTCTGCCCAGAACTGGCCTTGGAGTAAAAGTCTGTCTGCACTGTGGGCAGCTGTAGACTCCCTTTGGATCCTCTTGATCCCAGCAGCCTGAGATACAATCCATACAGAAACTGTGTCCACAGGGAATAGTCACCGGATCCTTTAAGAGATCCAAACAGATTGCACAAGTGAACTGATCCTGGGCTAGAAACACATTGGCCTCAGCCATGTTTGCACTGTTCTCTTTGCGGGTTACGTTCTGTCTCTCCGGCTGAGCAGCAAAGCAGGCAGAGCAGGAAGCAGGGCTGAGTTTCGTTTCTGTATAAAAGGGTCGTGCCCTAAGCAGGGGGAGTGGCCTCTGGAGCCAGTAACAGAGAGATAACACAAACAGACGTTAAAGTGTTCTCAGCTTCAATGTTAGAAACTTTATTAGCCCCAATGGGGAAATGAATGTAACTCTGTGCAAGTATTTAAATGAGAGTACCCAATCATCTGGGCCTTAGCATGATACACAGTCAAAGACTATCACAGTGTATGCATGCAAAGGTAGCCAACTACCAGCGTCAGAATTATAACAACACCAAACAGTGTCTTCCAATGATAGTGTCATACGTATGTGATGGCCCGTCTTTTCATGAATATACTTTGAGAATGTAACCAAAAAAATAGGCCTACTAAGGGCTGCGCTACTGCAGTCCAGAGCGTCTTTTACAAAATAATAAATTAGGAAACAAAAACATAAATACCAGTACAAATAAAATTAAGCCATTGAACCAAGAGCTACTGAAGAGCTGAAGTGTTTCGTCTGATTTTCAAAGAATACAACATGGGAAAAGAGTGTTATTTACAGTTTGTATCGCAGTGGTTTGGCATAAAACAGGGATAAAAGACAAAACCTCTGGCTTTTCAAAAGTCTTAGCTGAACCTTGGGCCAATTCTCTCATGTCCATTTCTTTAAAGGGGTATGCCACTATTTTGGGGCTTAATACAGTTAACATCGTCGGCTGGGGTTTATAAAGGTGGTAAAGTGTCTGATTTTTCATGTTAAGCGTTGTCTTGCTGTAAGACAAGTTAAAAGAGGGAATATGTCGCTAAGCTAGTGAAAGTCAATGTATCCGTGTAGCATTGTAGCATGCTACATGGATACATTGACTTTCACTAGCTTAGCGACATATTCCCTCTTTTAACTTGTGTTAAAGCAAGACAACGCTTAACATGAAAAATTAGACACTTTTCCACCTTTATAAACCCTAGCCAACGATGTTAACTGTATTAAGCCCCAAAATAGTGGCATACCCCTTTAAGAATATCTTTCTCCACTGGCTCAGCACTCGTGGTGATAGTATATAAACTTTGGTGGCTCAGCAACATAGCTTAAGTGCTATCATTGTCTCAATCATAATTCTCTCAACTCACCTTTCTCTCTCTCGTATGCACTCACCCAAATGCATACGTACATGCATTGTAAGGTCCTTTGCCATGAAAATGCAGTGTCTCAGCAAAATCTAACAGTGAAAGCAAACGACTCGTTTCTGCATTTCATATCTTTCTTTGTTTCTTTACCCATCTCTGTACATGTGTGATTTACCTCAGCCCTACCTCTCTTGCTTTCTCTCCATCTCTGTCTCTCTCTATCCGTCTTTCCCTTCCCTTCCTGCGTGGTGTGAAAGGTTGCTAATCCTGCATGTGGCTGCAGCCTGTGCTTTGTGTCCACAGGGGGCTCCATGCTGTGTGCTGCGTCCTGCTGGAGATGCTATCAGGGCCCGGCGTGCTCGTCCACAGCTCCGTACATCTGGGCCAGCTTGTAGAAGCGCGGACCCCACTCGCTCAGGTAGTCGTAGTCGTGGTCGGCGTGCGAGGCGGCCGACTGCAGCGAGCTGAGCGAGTCGGCCACCGAGCCCTCGCCCTCGTAGGCGTAGGTCTGCAGCGAGTCGTAGGGCGGCGCACAGGGGTCCAGGTCGGCCTCGTACAGCTTGGCCAGCACGTAGCCGTGCACGCTGCAGCCGCCACCGTCCGCCAGGGCCAGGCTGGCCGGGGGCAGCAGGGGGGCCTGGGGCACGTGCCGCGACAGCGTCTGGATCTCGGGCTGCATGTCCTGTCTTGATGGCATGACCATGACCCCGGTTGTCAGTGGGCGTGGCCGTGGGGAGGTGTGGCCTGGGCCTCGCGAGGGTTCCAGAGCGCGCAATGTCGAAGGCCTCCGTGTCCTCCTCACCACCGCCCTCATCGTCATAACGCACAATGTTCTCGTGAACGTTCTCCTCCTCCTCAGTCAGGTACAGCTTCTTACGATGACTCCTCAGAGACAACATCAGCAGGATCATGACTGAGGGAGAGAGATGGACAGAGTCGAAGAAAAGGGATATGGGAGGATAGAGAGAGAACAAGAAGAGAGAATGCCATAAACCAATTTGTCACAAGGACTTTGGAGCTATCAGACACTGTGAATGAGTGATAAGAAAGGTTCCATCACAATCTTTTAACGTATTCTCATGTCAGTAGGCCTGATAGTAAAAATAAATTGGTGAGTTGTGTAGAATTTAAAGGGCAATCAAAATTGGCATGTTAAAACGTTATGCAAGCTAAATAAATATTTTCAGTGAGAAGAAACGTTGAGCTAGACTGTAACATTTTGCTCCAAAACAGTGTGATTGCTTGTGAAAACTTGTGCTTGTGATTGCTTGTGGAGTTGTCCCCAAAGCTACATGCCACCGTGTTTTTCATAAAAACAAATGCCACCGTGTTTTTCATGTCTTGAAAAGGGTCAATAAACATACAAATTTTTTGGCGATTCGACACAGCATTCAAGTAGTTTGCTACTCCACACATCTTAACAATCAAGCATGTTTGTCCAGGCATACCTTGGGTGCATTCCAATATGCGACCTTGCATCCTCTTTTTGTGCTTGAGGCCTCAGGTTTTGCTGAAGCAAATATATACACGTATGCTGTCATGCTGTTGTGATGCAGCATATAATGCTGTTGTCAGTGTCAATGTCATCACGACGTATTACCTCCTGGTACAAGGCCACAAGCACAAGGGGAGGACGCAAGGTCACATATTGGAATGCACACCGTATGTCTGTCCCAAATGTCTGTCCCAAATGTCTGTCCCAAATGTCTGCGATGTGTTGTGGTCATGTGACAGCTTGCTATGGCTATGATAGCTGAACACTTTTGTTTTTTGGCTAGGTCAGCTACACACTTGCCTGGCAGCGCCACACTTAAACACAGTGTATGGATTGCCTGAATCTTCACTAGTTAAACGCTGGCAAGTGATACCAAGAGATGTGACAATAAACACTTGACATCTTTTCAGTGACTCTGACAGTGTGCCACTGGAGGTACGGGCGTGCATTACATTGTGTATGGATTCGCTGAATCCAAGACATTTGACAACAAACACTTGACTTTATAATAAAGACGTGATATGTCTTACCCAGGAGGACCAGGATGCAGGCCAGGATGGCGATGAGCGCCCGGCGGCTGAGGCTGGCGGGCAGCGTGTAGGCCTCGGAGCTGCATGACAGCACGTTGACGTCGGCGTCGCAGCTGCACACGCGCACCCTGTGGCCAGGGAAGGGGAACAGAACAGGCGGTGGTCAGTCAGGTAACAAAAGGCCATGTGACATCAAAATACTTAGGACTGTGGGGTCACTACATTTAATGTCAAATTTGTAATGTTTGAAATTCAGTAGAACACATTTAATCTGTTCAGCCATTACACATTGGCTCCATATAGTGGCTGATTATGGAACTGTCAGGATTTCTACTTTCTATGGTCTCACAGACTGTTTACTCAGTAGCCCCACAGACCGACAGACAGAGAGACAGATAGATATACAGTATACAAAACGTTTTTAGACACCGTTGATATGCTACATCCTTCTATAGTCCTCAAAATGACTAGCTGACAAAGTTAGTATAGAAGAAACTTCGGTAGGAAGAAACTTTGGTATGCTGAGCTGGCAGCGGATGCTGAGCAACAGGGCTGGAAGGCCATAGTTCTCCCTGTAGAGGTAGGCTGCTGCAGAGGTTTTGTGGGCAGATCTGTGACCAGTCTCCTCAAGGACATGGGGATCAGAGGCCAAGCCCAACGCCAATCCGTCAAAGCCCTGGCCAGGGCTGCTGAAAAAGCAAGTCAGTGGCTGTGGATAAGAAGGAGAGACAACACCTGGGCTCCAAGATGAGATGACGCAAGGGGTGTGGTAGTGGAGGGCACACCTGCGACGCCAGGTGTTGCTGTTGAAACCCCTTCAGGTGTCGTGGGCCCATCAACGTAACACCATAGATGAGGGGGGTGCCCACCTGACGACCCCAATGACACCCTTACCCCCTCCTACCCGTCCTGTGATGACTATCAGCCCCATCCACCTTAGGTAAACAAGGACTGTAACACCTAGTCCCAGGTATGCGGTCAGGCACAAGCCTGGCTCAGGGAGGACGTCCCTGCCATGCAGAGTCCAAGGCACTTAGAGAAAATAACATCACATCGTGTGTTTATAAAACTAGGCTTACTGATATGTGTATTTATTTGACAGTTTTTTATTTAATGATAAATAATAAATAAATAATAAATAAATAATGAATAATAATAATGCATGTACTTTACGTCAATTGTGTTAATCCATGATAAACAGGACGCAAATGCATGTAATGCATCTAACTTACTTTTTGAGGTCTGCTTGCTATCTGGAAATAGTCTGCCTATAACTCTAGGAACTTTCTGGATATCAGTTGGTCTGTATGCAGGGTTACCCTTAGTGAATAGTAATGGTGGGGTGGCCTCCGCGCCAATGTCTTTTCCTGAGCATTTCGCCCGGTGCGTAATTCCAAGAACAGTATGGTGAAAAGGAAGAAAGGAGTCACACCTGGGAACATGATGGGCTAGACCCGAAATGTTTGTCCCTTGTCTGTTCGTTTTATTTATTTTATTCGGCTTTGTTTAATACAGTTTTTCATTTTGCATTCAGCTCTTGTGTGCGACTCCTATCTTCCTTTTCGGGTTACCCTTACTTTCATTAAATATGACAGGTTACGTATTAGCTCAATACTGCTGATACTTACACACAGCCAGCAGGTAACATCTATCTTGTAATCTGTACATTTAAATCAGGATTTATGCTGCTTTTAAAGCCAAAGTCGATATCTAATGTAGTATTTTTTGAATTCAATGCTCTTGTTTTCTGAAAGTGAATGATGGACGTGTGACAACCAAGACCATTACATTATAAACTTTATTATTATATTTTCTTACATGCATTACTTCAATTCAAAGTAGGCCTATGTGTATACTCACCATTAAAAAAAAACAAAAAAAACAAAGCAAACAAACAAAAAAGACTCAGAATATGAAGAATGTACAGTACCACATATTAATGTTTACAGATAATGTTACACACAGTAAAGACTTTAAAAACCTACAGGTACCAAAACAGCAACTTACATGGATGTATTATTAAAAAAAAACATCCATGAGCCACCACCTTCAGATGAAGATGAACAGTGAAGTATGTACTACGTAGTAATCAGGGGTGCATCTCTCAAAGGGCGAAGTAGCTAGTCGGTTAGCAATGTTGCATAGTAAATACTATAAAAGTTGCTAACTCTTGTGTCTCGAACGTTAGCACACAAAGTAACTACTGCTTGGAGTAATGTGCACTCTGAAGTAGTGGTGACTTTGAAAGTGAGGCGCCTCCTATCCGTATCTGGACAGTGAAGTTGAAGTACAGCTGGAGTAGATCCATTGAGTCCAGACATCACCTCAGCCACCCCAAGTAACACACAGCGCTAGTCTACTTCAGAGTGTGACTCCACCCATTAGCTAAAGTTGTAGTAGAACTACATATTTGACCACAAATGTGTCAATATCTTTTAATCCTGTGGTGCAAAAGCGATGAAAATCAATCGACATGCAGACAAAGTGATGATACAGCTGCGAGAGTGTTCAGAACACAAATTCACGTCATGTCATTTGTTCGTGAAAAAAAAACGTCATATCCTTGGAATCTGATGAATCCCACACTAATAATATACTTTTAGCTGTATACCGATTGAATTGCGGCTCATTTCGATGTGTAATTTGTGAAATATTTAGATAAGAAAGTATTGGTTACTCCCGGAAATGCGCTGGCTTACGTGTCAACAACTTGAATGTTTTTAGCGCGAATTTCATTTCATAGCCTAGGGGTATTTACGCTTGCCTATCAATGGGAAGTCGCGAGCCACGCGAGTTCGAAACCAGTGTGCAGCATGTTGACAACAACTCGTGAAATCGTGTTTTGGACCCTACAGTGTAGCACATTTTCCCTTGGCTGCACGTGTGTGTTGGTAATGCACAACATAAATGATCTATTTCTGCCAGATATTTCCAAAATTGTGGCACTGTAACCATGTGGATTCGAACCGGTGTGGCTTCTGTTTTCCCATTGGGATGCAAGCGTGAATACCACTAGGCTATGGAATGAAATCTGCGCCAAAATTTCTCAGGGATATGACACTTTAACAGACGATTTTCTGGGAGTAACCACAACTTTATTGTCCAAATATTCTACAAATTACACCTCGGAATGAAACGAAATCCAATCGGTATGCAGATAAAATTGCATTATTGGTGCGGACGGTGTCAGATTGTAATGCCACGGCCGTGTTTTTTCACAAAGAAATTACAAGGTGTGTTGTGGAGGAAACAGCGGAGTCACGGTGTCGTGACATCCAATAAAATGTGCTGGTGGTGGTTGTACATTATTCCTTTCTACTTCACGCACTGAATTTAGGAGGAAACAGCTGAATCATGACTCAGCAATCATGCATATCTCTTGTTGCTTCTTTGGTCACGCACTGCAATGCCAAGAAAGTAAGTAGCGGTGTGGACTCAGGAAAGCAGCCGCACTACTTTTGGCTTACTGTGGGAATAGTAAGGTTTCGAGAAATGCACGGATTTCGCCTTGAAGTAAGTAGATAACTACAAAGTACATCTGTAGTTCAAAGCTAACATTGCGGAAACGCACCCCAGTACTGTTACCTCTACTACCAGGATGAAGTATGTACTACGTAGTAATCAGTACTGTTACCTCTACTACCAGGATGAAGTATGTACTACATAGTAATCAGTACTGTTACCTCTACAACCAGGATGAAGTATGTACTACGTAGTAATCAGTACTGTCACCTCTGGATGAAGTATGTACTAGGCCTACGTAGTAATCAGTACTGTTACCTCTACTACCAGGTGAAGTATGTACTACGTAGTAATCAGTACTGTTACCTCTACTCTACTACCAGGATGAAGTATGTACTACGTAGTAATCAGTACTGTTACCTCTACTAACAGGATGAAGTATGTACTAGGCCTACGTAGTAATCAGTACTGTTACCTCTACTAGCAGGATGAAGTATGTACTACGTAGTATTGTAACTGGAATTGTTATATAATGGACGTATCAAAATANCAGAGAGGAAAGAAGAAGAGAGGGGAAAGTTCTATTGGCCTGTATTGTTACCTCACCGACGCCGTCCGCCATTTTGATTTTGGTAGTCAAGGACGCGTCGCCAACGGTTCATTCATTCAGCATCAGTCAAAAACATGGCTAACACCGATCACAATTACGCAAAGGACCCAAATGCCCCAAATACACCAAAATATATAGGCACACAATGTGCTGCTGTAGGGTGTTACAAGTCCACAGGAAGGAACAAGGAGGTGGCATTTCATTCATTTCCCAAAGAAAAAAAAGGTATAGTTTCGTTTTGATAGCCTAAGCCTGATGTGCAGATGTCAGATGGGCACAATGATATTTGAGCAACATGATGAGAACATTGTGTGTCAAAAGACATAACTTTGTGTGCTTAACTTCTAATGCGAGCACAACATTTAATTTTCTAGGCCTACCGAGTACCTTTTTTCACTTCTGATTTAGAAATGCATACTGTCGATGATCTGCAAGGAAGGCTGTTTTCAATGTCCAGCACCTCCCACCACAGTTTTAGCATAGCATACGTCACCTAGAAACTATTATTTTGCTCGTATATAATACGCCAACGACGTGCCACATCAAGTGCTATATTAACTAATTGTCTTACCTTAAAAGGATGTGTTGGGTAGGCAGATGATGCCACCGTTATGTCGCCGTAAAACAAAGTTGGATAGCCTGCTAGCGCAACAACCCACTGCATGATGAATCGAGGCGCTGAAATGATCTGACAACTGTGCAGTGGGCTTTGTTTATTCGTGTTATGATGATGCCCACATATGCTAACATTTTCCTTTCAAAATTTAACTCAATTAACTTTAAAATCGCCAGACTAAACATATCCACGGCAAAGTATCCAGTCCTTGTCCTATTGAAGTGGAGAAACTCACATAGACTTTCCTCTGACGGAAACTCAATTTCAACAAAAAAGCCAGACCCCTATAATTTGTGTTGTATCTCCCCCTAGTGGCAAAATAGAAAACATGAACCAGCGCAAATGTTAACCAAGGATATCTGTGATATTAAAACACACTACTGTTATTTTCTGCAGGTGTGCAGAATGGATTAATAACATCAGGCGGGAGGACCTATGTGGTTTACAGACCGATGAAATGAAGCATAGGAAAGTATGCAGTGACCATTTCGCCATTTCACAATTTGTGAACCCATTGGACAGGTAGAGACATTGCCATTTCATATTCTGAAAATGACACTTGATACTCTATAAGTTTTCAACATACTGTAAACCCAGATGTTTAGCCTGATTACTTGTGGTAATGTTGCAAATTCAAAACACACATATTCACAAAAAATAATTTAAAATGTTGGGTTGCTTTACAAAAAAAATACAACTAATTACATATTTAGAGAGCCACACATTGAGTGCTCCTCCTCTACCATTGCTGGCTTGAATCAAGCATAAGGCTTTTGCTCCTCACAAGCAGAGAGCGTCGTCAGGATCCGCAACAGGTTACACACACTGTATGACATGGAGAATCATGGCTTGTATTTATGTTCCTTCCAGGATGCTGCAGTCATTCACCAATTCAGTAAAGACAAAATAAATTTGAGTCTTTCCCAGTCTTCATCGCAGTCTGTTCATCTGAGTGGCAAAGCCTTTGTTCATTGTACAAAAAAGTCAATATATGTTCATTTGTGCAACACTAAAGTTTTGATTACACCTTCAACATTTTTTACTCAGACAATTCATAACTGGGCTTACAGTGTGTTTGTAGAAATATAAACATTACAATACTTTGCATTCTGCAGGAAATCTGGCCTACTGCCAATGGCCGTACCCTGGCTAGTAGACTGTCCCAACCCCCCTAAATCTCAAGACACAGTTCGTCCACCACCCCGAAAACGGGTCGCACTTGAAATTGAGACAACAGACTCAGAGATCCTGGATAGTAAGTGATTTAATGGCAAATGGTGGTAACAGATACATTCTGAGTGTTGAACACTGCATAGGTAGTAGTCTGTGCATAAGTCTGTTGTTACAGTTGTCACATTTCTTTTTAGGCACTGATGTACTGGCCAGTGTCAGCAATGACAACACAGTGGAAAAACTGAAAAGAAAAATTGGCTGCTACAAATCAAAGCTG
The DNA here is from genome assembly GCF_034702125.1 of Engraulis encrasicolus. Taxonomy (NCBI): domain Eukaryota; kingdom Metazoa; phylum Chordata; class Actinopteri; order Clupeiformes; family Engraulidae; genus Engraulis; species Engraulis encrasicolus. The sequence goes on along the minus strand of NC_085865.1, from coordinate 11,725,850 downwards.
TCAAGGCTAAAGAAAAAGACACCATCTATCAGCAAACAAACATTAAAGAGGGAAATTTCCAAAGTATTGCCACAAACGAGGAGGACAGAGATACACTCAAGGAGAAATACACCTTTTTCAGATATAAGCAGTTCAGGGATGGGTTATTCCCACCAAGTGTTGTATTACAGCGTACAACAGAGCAAATTGAACACATTTTTAGATGCCAATACCCCCACATTTCTAAAGGGAAACATGTCCTGGCACTCTTAAAATCTGCAGTATATCAGAGTGTGAATTTGGATGCTGTTATATGTTCCGCCAGCTGTCTGTCCTGCAAAGAGTTCCTTGTTAATACATACTTATTGATGAGGATAAAATTTCAACTGAAGGTGGGCAATCAGAACGCCAAAGCCATGAAAACAAAGAAATCAAGAAAATTAATGAAATTGACATCGGAATTTTGACCCCCCCCCCCCCCCCCCACCCACACACACACACACACCTTTTTTACATGATTGGTATTGATTCCAGCCCCTGATCACAGTCAGGAACAATAATGTGGCCCCCAGATTTAAAAAAAAGTTTGGGGACCCCTGGCCTACAGTAGCTTCAGGTTGCAATGAACGACGGGCTGTGCATACTGCTGAAGACACCCAGGTGGAGCAGTGCATGTTATCTTGCTCCGACAACTAATTTTTTAATTATTTTTTTTTTTACAAGGAATGTGTAATCTATATAAACAATGCTAATTAAATAAACATAGCCATCATCAAGTTTATCTCTTCAGCATGCTTTTGACTCTTGATCATTTCACCTCAGTAGAGCTGATTTCAAATGAATGTATGAGTCCCCCTCTCAGCTGGAGATGATGTGCTGCGGGTTGTTCAGCCAGGGTGCCAGGGTAGTGCGTGAGGTGCATGTTCTGCTGTCCCAGGAATCTTGTACAGGTGGCTCTTCACACTAAATCTGCCATATGTGGTGAGGAGTGACACAAAAAAGAAAAAATATGCATTATTGTGTTAAGCTTACATGCAATGTTGACTGAGTTGCTAAAAAACTGCCAAACTTAAGGTATTCTCTGAGTTGCAGAAAAAGTAATGCATTGCTGTAATTAATGCGTTGCTGGTTATGGTTTATCATTTCCTGCCACTGACTTGAATTAAGTATTAGTAATGTATCATTGTTTCCTGCTCGTGCGTGAAAATGCCTTAATCAATGTATAGTAGACATTCAAAACATTTGACTCCCAAGTCAGGTAAAAAACACGTTTCGCCTCACATGCGTTGGCTCCCAAAAAGTTAACTGACATCGGTCATGAAAACACCTAGAAGTACTCTAGGGGCCTACAACAGTCAAATGATATCATGCACATTTCCTGTTCACGTCAGGGTGAACATTAGGAGTGAAAATGGAAGTTTGGAATAAAAACCGGAACAACACAGCAGCAGAACTAACGTTGGTTTAGTGTACTTAGGCACGTATCCTTTTTCTGAAGAACTAGCACTTCTAGAAATTACACATGCCCATCGGACAAAATGTTCGCTGGCTGATGAAAATTTATGAAACTGGCCGGGAGACTAAGGCTAAAATTCCAAACAACGACTGGGAGGAGATGTGTTAACTTCCATTTTATACTTACGAATAAAATAGTTATACTCAACATAGGCCTAATAATTTAACATCATAGACACTTAGCTGTCCATGGAGATATGCTAACGTTAACGGCCGACACACATCACCCACTGTCCAGAAAGATCCATGAATACAACCATAATATTAAATCCATTTGATGACGAATATAAAGATAATGACGAACTTACTGCTAAGTGGATAGTTACTTGTCATATTTATGCAATACAAAAACATTAAGCCACTTGCCTTTTCAGGAAGAGTCAGCGTTGCGTCTAGAAGTTCCCAAAAAGGAACTTTTTTGTAGAGTTGCCGTTTCCAGTCATCACGGGTTTTTTTTTTAATAAAACGTAGAAATCAACTATTAATCCCGTATCAAATGAATACAATGCGAAATAAGTGAATTTGATGAAAATGTGGTCGACAGAGAAAACAACACACGGTTTCATTCCTCACTCATGTATGAGTCTGAACATTGTGTTATTTACATGGAACGTCCATATCTAACAAAATCAAAATGGCGGCGCGGTGACGCCATAGAGGCAGCTGTTTCCGCTCTCTTCTTCTTTCCTCTCTGAAAATATTGAACACCAATTCCACATGTTACCCTTAACTTCATGACTGAAATGGTCATATTATACTTAAGTTAATGTTAAAACAAACAAACAAACGATCAAATAAAATGAACAAAATAAGCTTTTTTACTACTAGCCCTGAATATTGCATAGAGTAGAAATTCTGAAACGTCATAATATATATTATATTTATTTTTTGGCATATGGATATGAATGTGTTTTTGTGCTGGTTTGTTATCACTCACACAATTTGATTTTCCTGCCAACATTGTAGAGCCGGAAGGCAGGATACAGTGGCTCAGTGAATGTGGTCTCTACTTTGTGCAGCAGAGTCATAGTAGCAGAGACACTGTAGAAGCTCAGAGTTCCTGCCATGTGATCCACATACACTCCTACTCTAGAGGAGATCTGAGCATGAGGGAGATCAGTACGTTTATTATTATGGTAGAACCAGAACCTAGATGAATAGTAACGCAATGCCCAGGAGTTTGTATTGTACCCAAGCTTAACATCATTATTACTTCCTTTTCTCTTCAGCCCCTTGTATGAAACAGCTATAAGCACATCAGTTCCAGACCACTCAACCTCCCAGTAGCACCTGGCAGATGTAGCCTCTGAACAAATCACCTGTGCCACACTAAATCTGTCTGGATGATCAGGATATGACTGACTCTGATCAACCCTTTCTGCAACTCTGTTTCCATCAGACAGTTTCAGCTGATTATGAGCCGTGTTGGGGTCCAATGTCAGCTGATGGGAATCTGTAGTTGGGTTTAAAATCATAATTATTAAGATGTTAACAATTTGTCAAACATGCAGTCCAGTAGTATTATGAAATAATTAACTGTGTGTCTGCGTGTCTGCGTGCACACCTGTGAGAGAAGTATACAGTATTTGTGATTGTGCATGTGCTTGAGTGAGTGGGTTCATGGTTTTAATGTACAGTGTGTGTGTGTGTGTGTGTGCGTGTGTGTGTGTGTGTGTGTGTGTGTGTGTGTGTGTGTGTGTGTGTGTGTGTGTGTGTGTGTGTGTGTTTGTCATGGACACACACACACACACACACACACACACACACACACACACACACACACACACACACACACACACACACACACACACACACACACACACACGTGAATGTAGTGTATGTCTAAGTGTGCTGCTTTTGTGAGTGTGTTCATGATTTGAATGCACTCTACACTCGCCTCCAAAAGAGTTGTCGCCTACCCATCTGTTTGGAATAACAGCTAATAACCTGACTTTCAATTAATCACTTGGCTTCAGAAGTCACTCATATGAAAGCTACAACCCTCTCGAATGAAAATGTATGTACAAAAATACATTTCATGCACCAAAGAAAGATTGACCCTTTAATGAACACAGACAGGGCAGATTTTGACAAGACAAAAGTTTTGTCGCCTATCGAACATAATGTGAAAATGAGCAGATAAGTCACTTCAAAACACTTCAAATACGCAGATCGGGTGTCATACTTAATCACTGATTCACTCACACCTCTCCAGAAAATCAACTTTGGCCTTAGGTGTATGTTTAGGGTCATTGTAATCATGGAAAGCAACACAATGAAAATCAATGGAGTTCAATGATAGATGGTGACATATTTGTTATTCGTAGAGCAATACATTTTTAACTTCATGATGTAATCAATGATAAAAGCCCTCACACACCAGCAGCATGCATGCAGCTCCACATAAGAGCTTTCATATGAGTGACTTCTGAAGCCAAGTGATTAATTGAACGTCAGGTTATTAGCTGTTATTGCCAACAGATGGGTAGGCGACAACTCTTTTGGAGGCGAGTGTGTGTGTGTGTGTTCTCTGTGTTAGTGTAATTAAATTGCTTGACTGCTTTACTTACATTTCAGGAAATCCTCTCTGGTCACAGGCTCTGAAGGTCTGAAAATGCTGATTTGTTCACCTGTTGGAAAGAAGCACAATAGTGCTGAGCATTCTTGACCTGGCCATGATGGGCAGTGCAACATGATATCTGTGACTGTGAGACATACCAGTTTTAGTCATGTCCTGTAGTCCCTGGTGGAGCACATCCTGCAGTTTCTCTTTGAGCACAGTGAGGCTGTCACTCACTCTCTCAAAAAGCTCATCTGTATGCACTGAGCACGTAGATGACTTGTCAGATGTAGTGGAGGCACACAGAGACTGGAAACTCTATGAGATGCAAACAATGGATTTAAAATGTTAATAAATAATCACACACTGATTACTTTACGCTGCTTAGTAATATACACCCAGCTGAGTAAGGAGACCAACTAGATCAGCTGAGCTCCCAGAGGAAGCTGACAGCTTTGCTACACTCTGTGGCCACCAGAACTAACACTGGGCTCCATTAGCAAGAGCACATTCTACATGTCCTGCAAAAGGCAAAAGGTTGCACCATACATACTTGCACCAGAGAATAAACAGTCTTCACAGTATTTCTTTCAGATAGTTTTTGCCTCTGCCAAGGTAATATGATTGTCCTAGTTTGTGTGTACATTCGTTTGTTGTCATGTTGGCGATCCGTGAGTATTTCTGTCCACCAGAGGGTGGAGGTCAATGCGCTCTATAAGTGCATTTCTAGTTATGTGTAGAAATTGAAAAGGTATTTCCCCTGTCCTACGCATTCGTTGAAATAGCTCAATATTACATGGAACCTCTTCCTATCTAGGGATGTGTTCAAAATATCGGTATCGGGATATATAGTCACTGGCCTCTTCACGATACGCGTATCGTATCGGAGGTGTCAGTATCGATACTTCATTTAATATCATGAATTGAATTTTGAATGCTACACAACAACTGCCAGACCTACATTTTTGTGAAGGCAGTCTTTACATTCACTACAGTGTAACTGTTGCTCTACAGAAAAAAGTATAATTTGGTCCTTCATGTCTATTTCCTAAAAAAATGGATTTAAAAAAAAAATGTAGGTCTAAAATATAGCGATGCACATGTATCGATGTATCGTATCGTGACCTCAGTATCAGGATGCGTATCGTATCAGGAAGTGGTTGCCGATCCCCACACCTATATCTACTATATGTTGTGATTAAATGTAATGTTTATGATGCCATGGTACCTTGAGAAAACGGACGTTATTTTCACTTTGTGAGAACTGCTCCAGCTCAGCAACTCTCCTCTTCAGCTCAGCGATCTCCTGCTCCAGTGTCTCCATGAGTTCTTCAGCTCGACTCACATCAGCCCTCTCCTGATCTCTGATCAGCTTCGTCACCTCAGAGCGTCTTTTCTCAATGGAGCGGATCATCTCAGTGAAGACCCTCTCACTGTTCTCCACTGCTGCATCAGCAGAACACTGTTGGAACACAAGACAACACCGCATGGAGAACATCTGTTACAAACATCTGTGATGGGCAGCAAGACATTTTCTCCGTATTGTGTCTTGTGAGGAACTAATTATCGCAGTGCTGTCCGTTGTCTTGTGTGAAGGTTAACTTACCTGAAGCACCGCATCGAGAACATTTGTTACAAACATCTGTGATGGGCAGCATATTGTGCATATTGGGCAGCATATTGTTCATATTGTGTCTTGTGAGGACCTAAATATGGCAGGGCAGTCTGTTTTCTTGTGCAAAGGTTAACTTACCTGAAGAGTTTTTACAGCCTTTCTGAGGTCTTGTAGGTGAGTCTCTTTTTCTTTGATGACGTCATGAAATGTTCTCTGTGTTTTTCCCAGCTCTTTCTGGAAGTAAAAAAAAGGAAACTAAATGTGTAAACTAGGGGTGGGCGGTAACCGCAGTATAATATTGTGTGCGGTATTTTTTCATCAATGATAGAGATTTTGTGTCATACCGTCTACCGCAATAGCACATTGCGTCCTGCACACTCGCAGAGAAATAACAGCAGCACAGGCATTTCATTAAAAACTACTCAATACAAAATGTGTAATGTAGGCTACAATTGTTTGCAATTGTATGTTATGCCAAAACATTTCAATTCTGGAGTGTAAATTTACTTTTAAGGCTGTAAAAGTTTAAAAATGTGTTTTCAAATTATTTGAATGACAAGAATTCCCTCATAGATAAAACAACGTCTGACCAGTCATTTAAAAAAATAAAATGCAAAAAGTGGTCTTTTGGTCATTTAGCCACAAAACGCTTATTTTTTTCATATTATACACAATGTACAATACCGTGATATACACCGTGATATATACCGTGGCTAAAATTATACCGAGGTATACATTTTTGGCCATACCGCCCACCCCTATTGTAAACTTGAAATATAATCACAATATATTATAATATATCCTTTAAACATACAGTTGAGGATGATATTATTAGCCCCCCTCCTGAAATTAGACATATCTCTTCATTGATCATTGAGAATGATCATTATTAATAAATGTGTGTTATTCTGGAAATAAATACACCATGGAGATAGTATCCAATAAGTTAAATTTGGACTTTTCCATTTTCACAATGAGTTTAAACAAAAAAGTCTAAAAATGGCAAGGACAAAATTATTAGCCCCCTTATCATTAATAGTCAATACAGTGCCATTTATGAACAAAAATTGACACCAGGCACTTTGATTAGTTGTTAACTATGTTGGCACATGTCCTACCAGGGATTTTGGGCCATTTATTTCATCGCAAATAGTTAAGCTGGTCCAAATTGCATGGATGTTGAGGATGGACATTCATTTTCAGCACTCTTCAAATACTATCTAAAGGATTGAGGTCTGAACCACTCCATGACCATGGTTTTAGTATCCTTGAAGAAAATTTGAACTATTTTGGATGCAAGTTTTGGCTTATTATCTTATTGAAAGATCCAGTGAAGATCTTAGCTCCCTCTATGAGCATATTTTTGCAAGGTCACTTTCCACATTCTATCATAATTTTCCGTTTTTATGGTGCCGTACACCCAAACAAGGTTTCCTGTGGTTGAGGCTGCCACAGAATGATGCATCCACCACCATGTTTAATTGTGGAAACCATCTTATAACGATTCAAGGACTATCCCTTTCTTCACCTGACAGAAGCAGAATTCATGCATCCATGCAGGTGCAATTGAATATCATCAGATGAAAGCAGAGACATTCAAAATTCATTTTTGACTTTCAAATGTTCACAGGCAAAGCTCAATAACACTCTGATATGCACTGCCTTTAGTAAAGGGGTTCTTCTATGATGATGGCCCCAAAGCCCAATATGATGACAAGCCCTAACAACTGTCTTTCTTGGTGGGGGAAAAAACCTACAGGTGAGGTCAGGTCAATAACAATCATCTAGGCAGGTGTCCAATGCTTCTTTGGTCTAATGAGGCTAAGCAGTTTCCACAGTTACACATAGTGGTGGGGCATTAAGTTTAGTCTGTTATTCAGCCTCAGACACAGGGAGTCTGGGTCTGAATATGGATTGCTGGGTCTTCCAACAACATTGTAACCCAAACCATACATTTAGATTAGTTCAGAGGTTCTTCAAGGACACTAAAACCATGATATTGGAATCACCCGCTCATAGTCCAGTCCTCAATCCCACTGAGAGTCTGTGGTTAATGTCTATGCTCAGCATCCATGCAATTTGGACCAGCTAGAACACTTTGCAGTGAAGAAATGGGCCAAAATCCCTAGTGGGGCATGTGCCAACCTAGGTAGCAACTTATCAGAGCCTGTTGTCAGTTTTAGTTCATAAATGGCGCCATATTGACTCTTAATGATCAGGGGGCTAATAATTCTGTGCTTCTCATTTGTGCCCTTTTTTTGTTTAAACTCATCGTAACAATAGAAAAATCCAAATTCAACTCATTGAACATTATCTCCATCAGTGTATTTGTTTCCAGAATAACAGAAACTGTTAATAATGGTCATTCTTACTGAGAAATCAAGAGAAATGTCTAATTTCAGGAGGGGGGCTAATAATATCGTCCTCAACTGTAGATCTGGTTTACTGGTCCCTACACACAAGCATAATCATTGATCCTTTCTGTGGTATCCATTTCTCAGGCATCTGCTCATAAGACCTACTTGTAATAGATAGCGCCATGTCATTTAACTGAGTGAAAAGTAATATACATACAGTATTATTTACCTTAATGTATGATATCTTGCAATTTTCTGACAGAGTGATAAATGATGGATGTCTGTATGTAAATAAATGTATGCTTGGTATATATTCAATATTTTTTTTCAGGTGTGTTTTAACTAAAACTTAACTTGATTGAAGCATGCCATTTCTGCTATTGAGAGGATACATTACTCCTCACCTGTTTCTCTGTCCGCTCTGCTGCAATTGAAACTGTGTCATGCCCTTTGTGTTCATCCATGACACACAACACGCATATACATGTCTGATCAGTGCGACAGAAGACCTCCAACAGTTTATCATGCTGAGAGCAGATCAGATCCTCCAGTTTACCAGCAGCGTCAATCACTTTGTGTTTCTTGCCTGGGAAGAGATTATTGTGAGACGTATAGTGAGTTTCACAGTAAGACGACAGACACACCAGGCAGGACTTGACAGCCTTTCGCTTTCTCCCAGAGCAGACGTCACACTCCACATCTCCAGGTCCAGCATAGCAGTGGGCAGCAGGAGCAGACTGGAGTCCCAGAAGCTTCAGCTTCTCCACCACTTCAGCCAGCATTGTGTTTCTGCCCAGAACTGGCCTTGGAGTAAAAGTCTGTCTGCACTGTGGGCAGCTGTAGACTCCCTTTGGATCCTCTTGATCCCAGCAGCCTGAGATACAATCCATACAGAAACTGTGTCCACAGTGAATAGTCACAGGATCCTTTAAAAGATCCAAACAGATTGCACAAGTGAACTGATCCTGAGCTAAAAACACATTGGCCTCTGCCATGTTTGCACTGTTTGCATCTTTCTCTCGTCTTGCACTCTTTTTCCCTCTCTGTTTACGTTCTGTCTCTCCCACAGAGCAGCAAAGCAGGAAGAGCAGGAAGCAGAGCTGAGTTTCATTTCTGGGTAAAAGTGCCGTGCCCTAAGCAGGGGGAGTGGCCTCTGGAGCCAAGAACAGGACAACACACAGAGGACATAAGAGAACTTTGAACTGTTGTAATCTGTCCCTACCAATTCAGTCATTTATAACATTGCTTGGTTACTTAGTTTGCAAAATGAATTTGTCATCTTGCACTAGGGAATGTATAGTGTAGATTTGTAATGAAATGCTTCATGAGAGCTGTTTCCGTTGTTTGAATGGGCAACATATTTTTTCTTAACTGGATTGGACCATTTTGTCCTCATTTGGGACTAGATTTGAGATTTGACTTGAATTTGACTCAGCTTCACCTCTGGAGACAGTTATTTTACATCTGAACAGCAGAGGGCAGGAGTGAGCTTGCAATAAACCTCTCAATGCCCAAACTTTGTTTGCCTCAGTCACAGAAGTACAGTATGACTAATTGATGTACAACCATGGCCGGATTAACCATACACGGCACAGTGCCCAGGGGCATCAAGCATTCCCAGCCGGTTGGGGGCATCACAGGAGAAGAAACTTTTTTTTTTCATTAATGTTTCTACACTTAAAATTGTTAAACTTGACACTGTTATATACCGTATTCATATAAAATTCACTATTAAAACATAATGTCATAAGGGCAACGATATCATCATTCTGAGCAATAGTGTCCTGTGACAATCAACCCCCATCCCTCAACCCGTCAGTTGAGCCGGTTCACCTGTCGTGAAATGTAGGCCTATCATGTTTTTAAAAAGCCTGCGTTGTACAAAAGAAAAATGGACAGACATCAGTTGAGTGGTTTTGTGAAGAGAAAAGTTTAACAAGAGACCCCAGGTGTTTAGCCTTGTGACTAGACTCGTGTAGATAATTGGAGTGCGAGGCTGAGGATTTCATCAGTATGAGTTAGATCTTTTATTGACATGTGGCATGTCATGTGACATGTCAGTGACATGCGGAAGTGGCATGTCAGTGACATGCAGTGACAGAAGTGGCATGTCACATAGAACTAATATGCTACGGAATAATACGTACCGGAATAATACGGACCTCGTATTAAAAATAACTCTGGTGTTACTGTTTGCATTTGTTCCAGGCTAGCTGGGTGGTATTTGTAGGCTAGGCTCTCTACTCTTATTTCCTCTCTCTACTCTTATTTCCTCTACATGGATGGACTATGTGGTAGCTAGGCTATTGGTCTACACGACTCACATATTCAATGGAAAGTTTTAAATATACATAGCCTATAGGCCTACCATTTGATACCATTAAATAAATCACATGTTATCGCATAGAATAGGATGAGATAGACTGGTAATGACCGCGATTTCGTCTGGTTATTGTTCCTGAAACGACGTCGCAAGTTGGTCCTGGATGAGCATGTTTGTCGCTCACACAAAAATCCTCATTGCAAGATTTGCCTGATAATCCATTTGTGGTCTGAGATTGCCACCTTTAGGAGAATGTGAAACTACATCCCAACTCACTATTTTTCGCTTAAGGCCTGTGGTCTGATATGACAAATGTTACCTTTGAGGGGAAAAATAAGGGCCATGAGAAATTAAACTACACATACGTTTACATTTTAATGATTGCATTTATGACAGTTGTCTTTGATGTTTGACTCTTTCCCTCACAGTGACTATCCTTTGTGCATGTGCATGTGCATGTGCATGTCCAAGTGCATGGTAGCCTGGTCATGTCTGGTAAAGTATTTCGCATGTCACCAATTAGTCAACATGTATGCCTGTATGTTGCATATGACACAACATCTTTCTTAACCCTCATGCAGCGTTATAACCCTCATGTATTGAGTAGGTAGAATTAAATAGTAGCACCAAATTCTTCACCCTTCATGCTGTGTAACTGATAAATTCATGGTGGTACAGTAGCAGAAAAAAAATGACAGAATTTTCTAACATTACATGAGGATTCATATATGAAGGGTTCAGATGCAAAACCCCCTAAGTGCCTTTTCAGAAAATAATCAAAATTGCATATTTTTTTATTTTATTTATGTAATATAACTATTTATATATATTATCAAGTACATGAATGTAAACCAAACCAACAACTGTGTTCTCTAAAAATATAGAAGTGCAGGTCTTCAGAAACGGAGTTAGGGGGTTTTGCATCTGAACTCTTCATATATATTTTTGTTTTGCAGCTATACCCTATGAGTTCTTCTCTGAAGAGGAGCTCATCAAGGTTGCTGATGAGAACTGCAAGTACTGCAAGAGTCCCGTTAGCGGCGTCGAACATTTAAGACATAGGCACCTAGACCATGCAATACATTATGATTGCAATGGAAGTAGTGAGTATGCAAATGCATCTGAATCACATAAACATACACTACAACATACTGCATTCTGTCCTAAGTTTTAGTGTAGTGTGTCCTACAGGAGTGAGTGAAACTAAAACACCTGACATTTCACTGTTGGATGTTTCATGAATTCTTTTTTTCAGGCCATTTCACCATCCCTTGCTTTTGTGGAAATGTTGCCTTGGACCAGAAAAGGAGCCATTGGCACTGCCCCAAATGCCACAAAGTTATCACCAGAGCAGTAAATTTCAAGGCACACCTCACTACTCATGGTTAGTGTACACTTACATTTGTTCTACTTAAACAGCATTGTTGAACCAATGTTTTAATCCCAGTCTGGATGTTGCTGTGGTCTTTTTATTTTGTAGATTTTACAGTGTCTGAGAAACACAGATTTGGTAAGCTAAACTTCAAACAATATTAAATGGATCCCATATTGCTAATAATTGATTTGTGTCTGTGCATTTTTCAAGTTTGCTTTTTCTTTGCTCTTTCCTTTCACAGACAAACCGACTGGGGAACAGCCTGCTGTTGTGTGTCAGACAGCCGGCACAGTGGAATGTCCTCACTGTCCTGTTTCATTGTCCTCCGCATCAAATCTGAAGCGTCATGAACGCACACAACATGGCCATGACCATCCTCCAGTGATCTGCGTGGACAAAAAAAATGCCATCTTTGTAACACCTAAAGATGCCAGCGGACCATGTATTCCAATACACATCATGAAGTCTGTTGTGACACCGAAATTGGCCTGTGAGTCAGCAGTCTGCCGGGATTATATGAAGATCGCAGCTGAGTCTGGAAGTCCAGGTCAGGAATGCCAACACGTCCGCAGGACCAAGGACCAATGGTACTGCCATCTACAGTGCGCCTCCAACCCTACTTATGGCTTCGTTGGATGAGATGGTGGGGCAGGGTCTGTTCTCCACCTTGCGGCAGAGGGAGTGTGAGGAGCTGCACTCAAAGGCACAATGGGAAGAAGTGGACTGTGTCTTCCCCATCGTTTGGAAAAGACAGCGACAGCAGGAGAGACTGAAGCACTTTTCCGTCTACACAGGGCAACAGGAGAGCTGGTGTCCATTCGGCCGTACACGGGTAACCTTTGACTCCCAGCATGGTACCTGGTTCTGTTCATGTCGCCACACATCGAAACACTGCGCACATAGAGCTGTGTGTATGTGGTGGATGTTTCAGGAGACCCCACAGCTGCTGCAAACAGACCCTGGCGATTCGTACTGTGATGAGGATCCTCAATGTCCAGAAATGCAGACGGTAGAGGACAACATTGGGGAGGATCCCGAAACGCCAGTCCATTCTTCTTTTGATGGCATTCGTGAAATGACGGAGTATTTGTGGGCAAACAAAAGAATTCCATCAAGGCTACCACCGTACATCAGCAAGGTAGAGCAAGTTGTGCCTGAGTGCTTCATGCCGACAGAGACCATCTGTCCCTACTGCTCTGGACCCTGTCCCCCAGCCCTAAAACCGGCATTAGTTAACCGTCATGGTGTTGTGTATGGCATATCATCTGTGGTTAAAGGTATGTGTATTTCTATATGTACTATTTATTGTTAATATTACTGTTGTATTTGTTTTTATTAACGTTGGTCATGTATGCAGTTATCATTTCTCTTCCTCTGCGTATGTGTATTCTCGCAGGCATATCAGTGTACATCTCAGAATGCCCAGTTTGCCACCTATCAGTTAGGTTCCAGGAGTGGTCCTCTGGATTTCATAACTTCAATAACAAGACATTTCTGAGCCTGTCACTCTGCTCATTGCTGACAGCAGCTTTAGGGGTAAGCCATGTGGTCATGTTAACATATTGTGATTCAAAATTCAAATTAAAAATTCTCTCAAAAGTAATAATCATGCTTTTATCTTTATAGAACCACATTGCCGTTGGGCGTTTCCTGCAGACAATGGAGACACATCATCCAAATGATGGCCGTCTTTGTGAAAGTACACCCGAGTTCATCACAGCAGCCAAAGAAAAGCGTCTCCATATTGACGTACCATGGATGACGAATATCGGCTTTACACCTGTTGCCTGCCATTCAGATTCCTCCACCAGTGACCGCTTTTCAAGGGTACATCCAGTGACGGGGACCAATGCCAGGTACTCACTGTATGACAGATTTCATCCAAAAAAAGTCAGAGGCACCCAGAAGAGCTCCTGAGGAGCCTTAAAATTGCCCCCGACCTGGCAGTGCACCTGAATTCATCTGTCGCTGAGCAGCTGAACAGAGAGCTGGCTTCCAGTCGGTATTTCCTCTGTCAAATGAAGGAGGACAATTACATGTTCTCCCTTCGTCTTCTGTTCCACCTTCATAATGAGAAAATAAATGAAAAATATGTTCATGCCATCGAAGCTCAGAGCCACCTGCCCCTGCATATTGCAGCCACGGGAAGATTGAGCTTTGATGCTGAAGGTACAGTTTTTTTTGCCTTTGCCATTTTTGTTCTTTACATTTGTGCCATTGACACTTCAATACTGTAGTGTGTGTCTGTGTGAAATGTGTGTGTGTTCTTGACAGGTTCCAGTGGGTCCTCTGTCTGCCTCAGCGCACGCCCCAAACCTGCTGCTCCCCATCAGATGCCAGGCCAGGAGGCGGGTAAGGAAACTGTTTACTATATTCACTAAACTGGACCGTATCATCATCATCATCATCACCAACTTGTGAAATGTGTGTGTGTCCTTGACAGGTTCCAGTGGGTCCTCTGTCTGCCTCAGCGCACGCCCCAAACCTGCTGCTCCCCATCAGATGCCAGGCCAGGAGGCGGGTAAGGAAACTGTTTACTATATTCACTAAACTGGACCGTATCATCATCATCATCATCACCAACTTGTGAAATGTGTGTGTGTTCTTGACAGGTTCCAGTGGGTCCTCTGTCTGCCTCAGCGCACGCCCCAAACCTGCTGCTCCCCATCAGATGCCAGGCCAGGAGGCGGGTAAGGAAACTGTTTACTATATTCACTAAACTGGACCGTATCATCATCATCATCATCACCAACTTGTGAAATGTGTGTGTGTTCTTGACAGGTTCCAGTGGGTCCTCTGTCTGCCTCAGCGCACGCCCCAAACCTGCTGCTCCCCATCAGATGCCAGGCCAGGAGGCGGGTAAGGAAACTGTTTACTATATTCACTAAACTGGACCGTATCATCATCATCATCATCACCAACTTGTGAAATGTGTGTGTGTTCTTGACAGGTTCCAGTGGGTCCTCTGTCTGCCTCAGCGCACGCCCCAAACCTGCTGCTCCCCATCAGATGCCAGGCCAGGAGGCGGGTAAGGAAACTGTTTACTATTTTATTCACTACTGGACCTTATCATCATCATCATCATCATCATCATCATCACCAACTTGTGAAATGTGTGTGTGTTCTTGACAGGTTCCAGTGGGTCCTCTGTCTGCCTCAGCGCACGCCCCAAACCTGCTGCTCCCCATCAGATGCCAGGCCAGGAGGCGGGTAAGGAAACTGTTTACTATTTTATTCACTACTGGACCTTATCATCATCATCATCATCACTAACTTGTGAAATGTGTGTGTGTTCTTGACAGGTTCCAGTGGGTCCTCTGTCTGCCTCAGCGCACGCCCCAAACCTGCTGCTCCCCATCAGATGCCAGGCCAGGAGGCGGGTAAGGAAACTGTTTACTATATTCACTAAACTGGACCGTATCATCATCATCATCATCATCATCACCAACTTGTGAAATGTGTGTGTGTTCTTGACAGGTTCCAGTGGGTCCTCTGTCTGCCTCAGCGCACGCCCCGAACCTGCTGCTACCCATCAGATGCCAGGCCAGGAGGCGGGTAAGGAAACTGTTTACTATATTCACTAAACTGGACCGTATCATCATCATCATCATCATCATCATCACCAACTTGTGAAATGTGTGTGTGTCCTTGACAGGTTCCAGTGGGTCCTCTGTCTGCCTCAGCGCACGCCCCAAACCTGCTGCTCCCCATCAGATGCCAGGCCAGGAGGCGGGTAAGGAAACTGTTTACTATATTCACTAAACTGGACCGTATCATCATCATCATCATCACCAACTTGTGAAATGTGTGTGTGTTCTTGACAGGTTCCAGTGGGTCCTCTGTCTGCCTCAGCGCACGCCCCAAACCTTCTATAACACAGCTAACGCCATTCCATGGTAAGATTATTATTATTATATTCTCTTTTAGCGTCAGAATTACTGTGCTTGTGTTTGTATGTGTATTCAATAATACTTATTTGTTTTTAAAGGGGAGGGTCTCTTCACTATTGAGGAGCTATCCCCGAGGCCACAGATAAAGATGAAGAGGCCTAGGAAGAGGGCCAGTGAAGCGTCGGCAGTCCTGACCTCTTCCCCACACAAGAGAGCTTTGGAGAAGAAGGCTGCCGCACGACAAAACAAAGTAATCCCAAAAAAGTTTGGGAGTAAAGGTAAAAACGCTAAGAAGCCAAGCAACCACCAGGATGAGGACGCTGAATGCCTTTACTGTTCGGAGCTATTTTCGATTAGTGGAGGGGATTGGATCAGATGTGAGGGGTGCCAGAAATGGGCTCATACTGAATGTTCCAATGAGGTGGGAGGAGAATTTATATGCGAGATTTGTATGGAATGAAGGTTGTCTCTCTGTCAGTAAGTCTCTCACTCTCCCTCGCCACCCCTCCCTCTCTCCCTCTCTAACAGTATTTATTAACTATTTATATCTATTTATATAAATATATGTTATATATTCTAACATTATCCATTACATTTCTCTATTTATTTATTTATTTATTTATCTATTTATTGATTTATTGATTGATCCGAGCAGACATTAATGTGTTCTTCTATGAACTATTTTATGTGAATTGGATGGAATTTATATTTATTACAGAGTGAAGGTGTGGTTGGTTGTTAGGGTTTTGGAATCTTTGTGTTTCTGTGTTGGACTTTTCTGTTTTGTTACCTTTATTTTAGTTCTAGTCTAAGGTCCTCCTGGTTTTCCTGTCATGTGTCAGCCCCGCCCCTCGTTTGTCACCTGTTCCAAGTTTCAGTTACTTACCTGTGCCTAGTTAGTTTCCCAGTTTCTTGTTTTTTGATTGTTGCCCATTAGACCTGTTTAGTCCCTATTTTGTTTTTGGGTTCACGACCCTTTTCTGTTCTTAATGGTAGTCTTCAGTTTGAATTAAAATATCAGTCTTTGAATCCTGAATCTTGTGTCTGTGCTGTACTTGGGCTCCCAACACTGGGCTCGTTCGTGACGAAGCAGTGCTGCTTTTGCTAAGCAGCGACACAATGCATCAAACTGGCAAAGTGCGCATACTCGGTGCTTAGCAAAACGAACGAGCCTATTGAGTCTCTGACATTGGTATGGTTGAAGGGGTGTGTGTATTTTATAATGCATATATTGATCTTAACACTATGGATGCACTGTTGAAATATTACTGGTCTTTAGAGGCTAGAAACTATACTCTGTCACTTGTGATGAGACATGAAGCAAACAGATTGGTGACAAAGGAGGGCTTTTTAACCCACTCCAGGGGACGTTTTGAACAGATAGGCCTATTTAATTGGCTATTTAGTATTTTATTACTATTATATTTTTTCCCTAAAATCGGTGTCCAACCTGTCATTATGTTGTAAAATGACCTTTTAATATAGCCTGGTTAATTATGTCATCAGTGAAATTCTGTAGACTGGGTTAATATTAAAAAGAAATAAATAAATAACAAACAATAAAAAATAAAATAAAATGGGCGGATGGAATGGGTACTTTCACTTTGATTCTTTCGAAATTACAATGACCTAAAGGCACTTTATAATGATGACCCAAATCACAATCATTTTCCTCTGCTTTATTATTTTAAAAAAATAACCTTTAAGTAGGCTAAAAGAAGATTCATTCCCTGCTCTATGCCAGAGATTCTCAACCTTTTTCTTCAGGGACCCATGTTTTATAGGCCTAGACGATCTAAATACAGTTAGAAAATCTTTGTTTTTACCATTGTAAGCTTTGGTGACCCACCTGCGCGAGCGCCCGCACGAGAGGGAATCGCATAACATCGGTTTCCTGAGAAAACTCATTTTAGTTATTTTATTCCTCAATTCGTCTTTGGTCAAATATAGGCCTAGAATGTTTAATGTAGCACGTATACGCTACTTCTTTTCGCTACATGTCACTTGGGCTTCTCCGCATGTCACTGACACGTCTCCGCATGTCACTGACACGTGTCACATGTCAATGAAAGATCTAACTCCTTCTCGATTTCATGCACTGGATGATGGAGAGGAAGAGATCAGGAAGGAACTCCTTGTGGACGTGCTGTTGGGTGTTTTTGGTGTGCTCAGAAACTGTAAGTCTTGGATATATCTTGGTTGTGTGTCACCTGTTTAATATTAGGTTGTAGAAGGTTATGATTAATGTCCAGAGATTTCGCCGACGTTTCGTTTAAATGCGTCTTAATGCGCTTGCCGCGCTATAATCGCATGTTAACTTAGCCTACAATTGATGAATTCCTGCCGTGTGAGAGTGTCTAATCAGCAGGTTGGTGTCTACCGTAGTGTGTGTAGGCTATACCACGTATGAGTAGGCTACATGGTGTCTCTATTTAGTAATTTCATGTAGGTCTACAGTGTCTAGTTAGCTATTAGTGTAGCCCATGATTAGCTATGATTTGCCATTATGTTGCATGCAGTCATAGCCTACGTTTCTAAGGGGCAGTGTTGTTGGGTTCAGTGTTAATTTCGTCAACCATGACTATGACTAAAATATTTCGTCAATGCCCTTTTTTGATTTTCGTCATTTAGACTAAGACTAAGACTAAATTGGAAAGGCAATGACTAAAATATGACTAAGACTAAAATTGATTTTCGTCATTGTGATTAAGACTAAGACTACATTTGAAAAAGCTGACGAAATTAACACTGGTATTAAATAAAATAGAGAAAAAGAGAACCAGTGTGTAGTTTTAACACAATTAACACTGGTTGGGTTTTTTGTTGTTAAATTTTTAGAAACCACAACTTAAGTCACAATTACAACCTCCTTCATCACAATTACAAGTAGTTTACAGCTGTGAAGCTCATAGACCATAACCTCCCAACTGTGAACTCCACAAACTTCAATATTGTGGACTTGTAGGCCTATCATGCCAGAGTAGGCCTATTTTAGATGCCCCACAGTGATTCCTACACATTTCTAAGGATCAATCAAAACATTTTGAATAACCTACACATTTGAATATGCTGGATCCTGTTCAAATGGATACACTTGAATATGGAAATAATTGAGTATGGCTGCATTTAAGATTTTTATTGAGCCACTCATGTAGGCCTAGGCCTATTGCATATCGCATAGCCTATTTTGAATAAGACATTTCAATATGCGAGGAAGAAAGACACTGTTTATGTGTACTTTTGCTTATGCTTAGGGCTACATGCTATGGGTTACTGAAGGCACGGGCGCGCGCACGTGAGTGGGTGTTTTGTTTTGGGAGGGGGGGGGGCACTTGAGGTTTAGTGCCCAGGGGCATCACATTACCTTAATCTGGCCCTGTGTACAACGCTATTCTAAATTAGAGATGAAATGTGAATAAGTTGCAGATTTTGTTCGGCCTATCATCTCCAACTTATGCACATTTCATCTCTAATTATTGTTATACCGTTATTATGATCTACTGAGGTGGAAGAGTCTTTGCATGTCTGAGGGCCTAATTGATGAGAGCAAAATACTGTACATATTTTCTTGCTTTTGGTGTGTGTGCGTGTGTGTGTGTGCGTGCGTGCGTGCATGCGTGCACTGCACATTGTAAAAAATATAGTAGGCTAGTGAAGAGGAGGATATTCACCCATTCCGGATTTGAATCTGAGCTTCCAAGGTAGCAAACGTGTGCTCTCTGCTTAAGAATCAGCACACCACCCAAACCCCTATAGTAACTCCATCATACTGTACAGTATGCAGCCTGTATGTTTTTATTATGAGATCTGACCACAAGACATCTCTGGCATACATCATATAGGCTATTATTAAAAGATTTGTTTTTATTTCATTTCTTCTTTCCTGACAGCAGAAATAAATAGATTTAATCAACTAAATTTAAAATGAATTCAATAAAAGGTAGTGAGACATTAATTAACATTGCATCTTAAATTAAAGCTTAACTTTATTGTAGAGCATATTTGAAGACCCTGGATAAAGGGGTATGAGTGAAAGTGGTCTGAATTTTGTGCAGCAGGGCCAGTTCATCATTGGAGACATTGAAGAAGGACAGAGCTCCTGCTTTGTGATTCACATACACTCCTAATCTGGAGGTGCTCAGTTCCAGAACAATGTCAGTCTCTTCATTACCGTGCAGGAAGGTGAACTTTGCAGGAGAACAGCTCAGACTCCAAGACTGGTGATTGTGTACCAAGCCAGGCGTCCATTCCCCATCCTGTCCTGCTGATGTCTTTGTAGGCCACTGCTATGTATATGAATGATGTCCACTGGACTTCCCAGTAGCAGACTGCAGGTGTCTCTTCTCTGCAGAGCACTTGGTGGTGCCTCTGGAACCTCTCTGGGTGATCGGGACACGGCTGGCCCACGTCATGATTTGCCACCTCCCTGTTACTCTCTGACAGACATAGACATCTGTTGGCTGTGTTGGGGTCTACGGTAAAGTTATAGGAATCTATAAATATATAGATATATAGATTCACATATAGATATACTGTACATGTAGATGAATACATTTTCATAGCAAACATTTTACATTTCTTCCCACATATGATGCATAACCAACTTAATATTTTTAAATTCAATTTTTGCATTTTTACTGGTGTGGTACAGCAGGCCAGTTTCTCTCTCTCTCTCGTTCTGTGTGTGTGTGTGTGTGTGTGTGTGTGTGTGTGTGTGTGTGTGTGTGTTTGTGTGTGTGTGTGTGTGTGTTTGTGTGTGTCCGCACGTGCAGGCACACGCTTGAGTGGATGTGTGCATATGTCTACACCTGCACTCACAGTGTAGGAAATCTGCCCTTGCCATCTTTTTGGCAGAGATCTGCAACACTTCAGTGGGGAGAGGCTGGTCTGAGTCTGCCATACAGAGTCTGCTGATTTGACCTCACATGTTGCTTCTCCTTCCTCTGAGACAGACTTGTCCACATCCTGGTTGAGAGGAGAGCTCCTCTGCAGCTACAGGGGGATGAAATGCTTTCCTGGGTCTCACCGCCTCCTTGGTGTCCATTGCAGAGCAGGTTTGTTCACACACTGTGGACAGCCAAATTCTTCACTCCGATTTGCTCTGATTTTCATGCAGTCTGGAGAATGGAGATGCCCAAGGGCATCAATATGGAGAGTCCAATAAATTTAATCCAATCAGACTGTTATCCTGATCGAGAGAAAGGAACAGCAGGACTATCCACCATGTACAGCCATTCAAGGTGACATACAGAACTGTGGAGGGGAAAGTAGTTTTTTTCTTCCAGGATTGTAAAGGGAATATTTACTTTATGACACGTGGCTGTTCTTGGTGTAATTACATGAGATGGCCAGCAGTCGGGGCTGTCAAAGCAGGTTTTATGTTGCTTTTAAATGCCAAAGTCAATATCTAATGCAATCGGCCAGGATCTTGCAATGCAGTGCTCTTGTTTTCTTTAAGTGAATGATGGAGGTGGGACAGCCAAGATCATTCAATTATATACTTTATTATTGCATTATTATTACATTAATCATTTCATATAAATCCAATCAAAGTGTTTAGGTATATACTCATTGTTGTTCAAGAACAAAAAAAAACACTTGGAAGATGAAGAATGTACCATATATTCATGTTTACAGACAGTGTTATATAAACATCCATTAGCCACCACCTGAAGATGAACAGTAAAGTATGCACCACATTAGTAACCAGGAAGACCCCACATTACATCTACAGCCAGGATGATCTGAATATGACCTGGTAAGGGACGACTACATTTAGATCATTATCTTCATCAGATTCTCAATGTTCGAAACATAATCCTGCCATGGAATGGAAATCATAATAAAACATATGTGTGTTTACTCCTCACTCCAGGACTTCTGTCCGCCTTTACCCTGCATCTTCACCTTAATTGGTCAGGGTCCTGGAATGTGGACAATCTCCACTCTTCATTGGTCAGGGACGACCCAATGACAGCAGCTGACACCAGTATACTGAGAGCATGACAGCACTGGGTGATAACCTCGCTATTGACACTGGAGGGCCTGGCAGACAATGTAATACTCTACACCCATTTTACAAGCAAACACATAAACACATTTTTTTCACTATCAGCCCTAACAGAACAAAGCATGGTCATGTTATCATGTTATCCAAAGGATGGAAATTCTGAAATGGTTAACAAATTATACATTTATTTTTAGGCATGTGAACATGAATGAGTTTTTGTGCTGTGTTGTTATCACTTGCACAATTTGATTTTGTAGCCAACATTGCGGAGCCAAAAGGCAGGATATAGTGGCTCAGTGAATGTGGTCTCTACTTTGTGCAGCAGAGTCATAGTGTTAGCAGAGACACTGTAGAAGCTCAGAGTTCCTGCCCTGTGATCCACATACACTCCTACTCTAGAGGAGATCTGAGCATGAGGGAGATCAGTCCGTTTACTATTATGGAAGAATGTGAACTGAGATGAATAGTGACGCAATGACCAGGAGTTTGTATTGCAGTGAAGATAAACATCATTATTACTTCGTTTCCTCTTCAGCCCCTTGTATGAAACAGCAATATGCACATCATGTCCAGACCACTCAACCTCCCAGTAGCACCTGGCAGATGTAGCCTCTGAACACATCACCTGTAACACATCACTAAATCTGTCTGGATGATCAGGATATGACTGACTCTTTTTAACCCTTTCTGCAACTCTGTTTCCCTCAGACAGCCTCAGGTCATTATGAGCCGTGTTGGGGTCCAATGTCAGCTGATGGGAATCTGTAGTTGGGTTTAAAATCATAATAATACATTTGTTAACAATTTACCAAACATGTATTCCAGTAGTATTGTGAAACAATGAACTGTGATGATTAAATTACAGTTTACATGTCACCTTACATGAACCCCTTTCACACAACCCAAACATATAGCCTACAGTAGACCCCAAATTGCATGTGTATCATCACACACACGCACACAGACACACAGACAGACGCACACGGACACACAGACAGACAAACACACACACACACACACACACACACACACACACACACACACACACACACACACACACACACACACACACAGACACACACACACACACCTTCAGTACCTGCACACACATCTGAACCATCTCTCATTTCCAATGACACCCCCCCCCCCATCAGTAGCCTCTTACTGCAGCAGGGGTCGCCCTATTCACTTGCTCAAAATGCTTAACTACATCATAACAACATTGCTGACATTACAGAGAGCCATAGTGCTGCGCTAATGGGTTAAGTGCATTTTTCATTTCTTTTGCTTTACCTTTAGTCCCCTCAGGACAATATAAGCTGACCTGCATGGTACACTTCAGAAAATCTTTATGTGCAGTATGTGACAATTAATCATCCTTGTATCCTGTTGTGTATCCTGCAGTGTGTATTTCAGTAGGTGTGTGTGTGTGTGTGTGTGTGTGTGTGTGTGTGTGTGTGTGTGTGTGTGTGTGTGTGTGTGTGTGTGTGTGTGTGTGTGTGTGTGTCTGTGTCTGTGTCTGTGTGTGCGTGCGTGTGCGTGTGCGTGTGCGTGTGTGTGTTCTGGGTGTTAGTCTAATTAAATTGCTTGACTGCTTTACTTACATTTCAGGAAATCCTCTCTGGTCACAGGCTCTGAAGGTCTGAAAATGCTGATTTGTTCACCTGTTGGAAAGAAGCACAATAGTGCTGAGCATTCTTGACCTGGCCATGATGGGCAGTGCAACATTATATCTGTGACTGTGAGACATACCAGTTTTAGTCATGTCCTGTAGTCCCTGGTGGAGCACATCCTGCAGTTTGTCTTTGAGCACAGTGAGGCTGTCACTCACTCTCTCAAAAAGCTCATCTGTATGCACTGAGCATGTAGATGACTTGTCAGATGTAGTGGAGGCACACAGAGACTGGAAACTCTATGAGATGCAAACAATGGATTTAAAATGTTAATAAATAATCACACACTGATTACTTTACGCTGCTTAGTAATATACACCCAGCTGAGTAAGGAGACCAACTAGATCAGCTGAGCTCCCAGAGGAAGCTGACAGCTTTGCTACACTCTGTGGCCACCAGAACTAACACTGGGCTCCATTAGCAAGAGCACATTCTACATGTCCTGCAAAAGGCAAAAGGTTGCACCTTACGTAAACTATTACATTTGCACCAGGGAATACAGTCATCACAGTTCTTTCACATGATTTTTATGTATAGATTAAAATATTACAAACTGGAAATGTTTTTCCCTCTCCTATTCTTTAAAACAGGTCATTAATATGAAATCAATGTATTTCCCATTAACTTTGTGTTATGGTTATATCAATGTAGTGTTTATGCTACCATACCTTGAGAAAACTGATGTTATTTTCACTCTGTGAGAACTGCTCCATCTCAGCAACTCTCCTCTTCAGCTCAGCGATCTCCTGCTCCAGTGTCTCCATGAGTTCTTCAGCTCGACTCACATCAGCCCTCTCCTGATCTCTGATCAGCTTCGTCACCTCAGAGCGTCTTTTCTCAATGGAGCGGATCATCTCAGTGAAGACCCTCTCACTGTTCTCCACTGCTGCATCAGCAGAACTCTGTTGGAACACAAGACATCACCGCATCAAGAACATCTGTAACAAACGTCTGCGATGGGCAGGAAAGCATTCTCTGCATATTGCGGGGCATTATGTTGTCTTGTGCAAAGATTAACTTACCTGAAGAGTTTTTACAGCCTTTCTGAGGTGTTGCAGGTGAGTCTCTTTTTCTTTGATGATGTCATGGAATTTTCTCTGTGTTCCTCCCAGCTCTTTCTGGAAGTAAAAAAATGAAACTAAATGTGTGAACTTGAAATATAATCACAATATATTATAATATATCCTTTAAACATAGCACTGGTTTATTGGTCCCTACACACAAGCATAATCGTTGGGCCTTTCTGTGGTATACATTTCTCAGGCATCTGCTCATAAGACCTACTTGTAGTAGATAGAGCCATGTCATTTAACTGAGTGAAAAGCAATATACATACAGTATTATTTACCTTAATGTATGACATCATGTAATTTAATGACAGAGTGAAAAAGTATGGCTGCATGTCTGTATGTACATAAATACTGAATGTTTGCTTGGCATATATTGACTATTTTTGTTCAGGAGTGTTTTAACTGAAACGTAACTTGATTGAAGTATGCCATTGCTGCTATTGAGAGGATACATTACTCCTCACCTGTTTCTCTGTCCGCTCTGCTGCAATTGAAACTGTCTCATGGCCTTTGTGTTCATCCATGACGCACAGCACACATATGCATGTCTGATCAGTGCGACAGAAGACCTCCAGCAGTTTATCATGCTGAGAGCAGATAAGATCCTCTAGTTTACCAGCAGCGTCAATCACTTTGTGCTTCTTCCCTGGGTTTAGATCGTTGTGAACTCTGAAGTGAGTTTCGCAGTAAGAGGACAGACACATCAGACAGGACTTGACAGCCTTCCGCTTTCTCCCAGAGCAGACGTCACACTCCACATCTCCAGGTCCAGCATAGCAGTGGGCAGCAGGAGCAGACTGGAGTCCCAGAAGCTTCAGCTTCTCCACCACTTCAGCCAGCATTGTGTTTCTGCCCAGAACTGGCCTTGGAGTAAAAGTCTGTCTGCACTGTGGGCAGCTGTAGACTCCCTTTGGATCCTCTTGATCCCAGCAGCCTGAGATACAATCCATACAGAAACTGTGTCCACAGGGAATTCCAACAGGATCCTTTAGTAGATCCAAACAGATTGCACAAGTGAACTGATCCTGAGCTAAAAACACATTGGCCTCTGCCATGTTTGCACTGTTATCTTTCTCTCGTCTTGCACTCTTTTTCCCTCTCTGGGTTACGTTCTGTCTCTCCCACAGAGCAGCAAAGCAGGCAGAGCAGGAAGCAGAGCTGAGTTTCGTTTCTGTGTAATACCGTGCCCTAAGCAGGGGGAGTGGCCTCTGGAGCCAGTAACATAGCAACACACAGAGAGGACAGAAGAGAACTTAGAGCTGTTGTAATATGTCCCTACCGATTCAGGCATTTATAACATTGCTTGGTTACTTAGTTTGCAAAATGAATTTGTCATCTTGCACTATGGAATGTGTAATGTAGATTTGTAATGAAATGCTTCATGAGAGCTGTTTCTGTTTTTTGAGGGGCAACATATTTTTTCTTAACTGGATTGGACCATTTTGTCCTCATTTGGGACTAGATTTGAGATTTGACTTGACTTTGACTCGACTTCACCTCTGGAGACAGTTATTTTACATCTGAACAGCAGAGGGCAGGAGTGAGCTTGCAATAAACCTCTCAATGCCCAAACTTTGTTTGCCTCAGTCACAGAAGTACAGTATGAGTAATTGATGTACAACGCTATTCTAAATTACAGATGAAATGTGAATAAGTTGGATATTTTGTTCGGCCTATCGTCTCCAACTTATTCATATTTCATCCCTAATTATTGCTATACCGTTATTGTGATCTACTGAGGAGGAAGAGTCTTTGCATGTCTGAGGGCCTAATTGATGAGAGCAATATACTGTACATATTTTCTTGCTTTTGGTGTGTGTGTGTGTGTGTGTGTGTGTGTGTGTGTGTGTGTGTGTGTGTGTGTGTGTGTGTGTGTGTGTGTGTGAAGGTGTGTGTATGTGTGTGTGTTTGTGTGTATGTCTGTGTGCATTCGTGTGTACGTGCGTGCGTGCACTGCACATTGTAAAAATATAGTAGGCTAGTGAAGAGGAGGATATTCACCCATTCCGGGTTTGAATCTGAGCTTCCAAGGTAGCAAACGTGTGCTCTCTGCTTGAGGATCAGCACACCACCCAAACCCCTATAGTAACTCCATCATACTATACTGTATGCAGCCTGTATGTTTTTATTATGGATCTGATATGTGATCTGACAACAAGACATCTCTAGCATACATCATATATTATTAAGAGATTTGTTTTTTTTATTTCATCTTTCCTGACGGCAGAAATAAATAGATTTAATCAACTAAATTTAAAATGAATTAAATAAAAGGCAGTGAGACATTAATTAACATTGTATCTTAAATCAAAGATTTCCTCTATTAGCTTAACTTTATTTTAGAGCGTGTATGAAGACCCTGGATAAAGGGGCCTGAGTGAAAGTGGTCTGAACTTTGTGCAGCAGGGCCAGTTCATCATTGGAGACATTGAAGAAGGACAGAGCTCCTGCTTTGTGATTCACATACACTCCTAATCTGGAGGTGCTCAGTTCCAGAACAATGTCAGTCTCTTCATTGCCGTGCAGGAAGGTGAACTTTGCAGGAGAACAGCTCAGACTCCAAGACTGGTGATTGTGTCCAAGCCAGGCGTCCATTCCCCATCCTGTCCTGCTGATGTCTTTGTAGGCCACTGCTATGTATATGAATGATGTCCACTGGACTTCCCAGTAGCAGACTGCAGGTGTCTCTTCTCTGCAGAGCACTTGGTGGTGCCTCTGGAACCTCTCTGGGTGATCGGGACACGGCTGGCCCACCTCATGATTTGCCACCTCCCTGTTACTCTCTGACATACAATAGACATCTGTTGGCTGTGTTGGGGTAAATTTATAGCAAACATTTTACTATGAAGCCCATATCTATAGCGCATTATGTGTTGGGGTCTACGGTAAAATGATAGGAATCTATAAAGGAGATGATTATTTTCACAAATAGATATACTGTACATGTAGATGAATACATTTTCATAGCAAACATTTTACATTTCTTCACACATATGATGCATAACCAACTTAATATTTTTAAATTCAATTTTTGCATTTTTACTGGTGTGGTACAGCAGGCCAGTTTCTCTCTCTCTCTCTCTCTCTCTCTCTCTCTCTCTCTCTCTCTCTCTCTCTCTCTCTCTCTCTCTCTCTCTCTCTCTCTCTGTGTGTGTGTGTGTGTGTGTGTGTGTGTGTGTGTGTGTGTGTGTGTGTGTGTGTGTGTGTGTGTGTGTGTGTGTGTGTTTTTGTGTCCGCACGTGCAGGCGTGCGCTTGAGTGCATGTGTGCATGTATCTACACCTGCACTCACAGTGTAGGAAATCTTCCCTTGCCATCCTTTTGGCAGAGATCTGCAACACTTCAGTGGGGAGAGGCTGGTCTGAGTCTGCCATACAGAGTCTGCTGATTTGATCACACATGTTGCTTCTCCTTCCTCTGAGACAGACTTGTCCACATCCT
This sequence comes from Engraulis encrasicolus, assembly GCF_034702125.1. Classification (NCBI taxonomy): domain Eukaryota; kingdom Metazoa; phylum Chordata; class Actinopteri; order Clupeiformes; family Engraulidae; genus Engraulis; species Engraulis encrasicolus. The sequence goes on along the minus strand of NC_085865.1, from coordinate 11,698,043 downwards.
GGTTGAGAGGAGAGCTCCTCTGCAGCTACAGGGGGATGAAATGCTTTCCTGGGTCTCACCGCGTCCTTGGTGTCCATTGCAGAGCAGGTTTGTTCACACACTGTGGACAGTCAAATTCTTCACTTCGATGTGCTCTGACTTTCATGCAGTCTGGAGAATGGAGATGCCCAAGAGTATCAATATTATTACAGTATACTAGCCTGATAAACCAGCCTAAATGGATTGGATGGCAAAACATTTTGCCGTCCAGCAGTTGGCGCTGGTTTTCCAGGCTAACAGTATACTGAAAGTTCAATAAATTGAATTCAATCTGACCGCTATCCTGGTGATGAGAGAAAGAAACAGCAGGATTATCCACCGTGTAGAGCCATTCAGAAGACAAACAGAACAGGAAATGAGTTTGTATTCCAGGTGACGATATATGAGGAAGTTAATAATTGTCATGTGTGTGGACTAGAATGTAGTGCGGGATGTGGCAAAGTGAACAAACCAGTTGGTGGTGGAGCATAAATACTTGTCTATGTCCTGTATGGTTAAATC
>NC_085865.1:11587503-11692503 GCF_034702125.1 Engraulis encrasicolus | reverse complement strand
AACTTGATTGAAGTATGCCATTGCTGCCATTGAGAGGATACAACTCCTCACCTGTTTCTCTGTCCGCTCTGCTGCAACTGAAACTGTTTTATGTCCACTGTGTTCATCCATGACACACAGCATGCATATGCATGTCTGATCAGTGCGACAGAAGACCTCCAGCAGTTTATCATGCTGACAGCAGATCAGATCCTCCAGTTTACCAGCTGCGTCAATCACTTTGTGTTTCTTTCCTGGGAACAGATCGTTGTGAGACGTGAAGTGAGTTTCACAATAAGACGACAGACACTCCAGACAGGACTTGACAGCCTTCCGCTTTCTCCCAGAGCAGACGTCACACTCCACATCTCCAGGTCCAGCATAGCAGTGGGCAGCAGGAGCAGACTGGAGTCCCAGAAGCTTCAGCTTCTCCACCACTTCAGCCAGCATTGTGTTTCTGCCCAGAACTGGCCTTGGAGTAAAAGTCTGTCTGCACTGTGGGCAGCTGTAGACTCCCTTTGGATCCTCTTGATCCCAGCAGCCTGAGATACAATCCATACAGAAACTGTGTCCACAGGGAATAGTCACCGGATCCTTTAGTAGATCCAAACAGATTGCACAAGTGAACTGATCCTGAGCTAAAAACACATTGGCCTCTGCCATGTTTGCACTGTTATCTTTCTCTCGTCTTGCACTCTTTTTCCCTCTCTGGGTTACGTTCTGTCTCTCCCACAGAGCAGCAAAGCAGGCAGAGCAGGAAGCAGAGCTGAGTTTCATTTCTGTGTAAAAGGGCCGTGCCCTAAGCAGGGGGAGTGGCCTCCGGAGCCAGGAACACACAGAGAGGACAGAAAAGAACTTTGAGCTGTTGTAATCTGTCCCTACCGATTCCACTCAGTAATTTATAACATTGCTTGGTTACTTAGTTTGCAAAATGAATTTGTCATCTTGCACTAGGGAATGTGTAGTGTAGATTTGTAATGAAATGCTTCATGAGAGCTGTTTCTGTTGTTTGAAGGGGGCAACATATTTTTTCTTAACTGGATTGGACCATTTTGTCCTCATTTGGGACTAGATTTGAGATTTGACTTGACTTTGACTCGACTTCACCTCTGGAGACAGTTATTTTACATCTGAACAGCAGAGGGCAGGAGTGAGCTTGCAATAAACCTCTCAATGCCCAAACTTTGTTTGCCTCAGTCACAGAAGTACAGTATGAGTAATTGATGTACAACGCTATTCTAAATTACAGATGAAATATGAATAAGTTGGAGATTTTGTCCGGCCTATCATCTCCAACTTATTAATATTTCATCTCTAATTATTGCTTTACCGTTATTGTGATCTACTGAGGTGGAAGAGTCTTTGCATGTCTGAGGGCCTAATTGATGAGAGCAATATAATGTACATATTTTCTTGCTTTTGGTGTGCGTGTGTGCATGCGTGTGTGCTTGCGTGCGTGCGTGCGTGCATGCGTACGTGTACTGCACATTGTAAAAATATAGACTAGTGAAGAGGAGGATATTCACCCATTCCGGGTTTGAATCTGAGCTTCCAAGGTAGCAAACGTGTGCTCTCTGCTTGAGAATCAGCACACCACCCAAACCCCTATGGCAGGGGTGTCAAACTTAAATTGACTGAGGGCCAAAATCAAAATTTGGAATGAAGTCGTGGGCCGAACTCAACTAAAATGGAATAAAATTGTGCATTCATGCACCTCATACTCATAGTTAAATTTCACATACACTCTTTCCCATCATATTTGTCTGTTCAAATGTGTCTGCACATCCTGTGATACAGCAAATTTCAGTTCAAGTTGTGTTACACTGTACATTAATGGTGTATGTGGGCCAACTGTAAAACACATTTGAAATGATCTCACGGGCCGAATAAAATGGCTCCGCGGGCCAAATTTGGCCCCCGGGCCTGAGTTTGACATCCCTGCCCTATAGTAACTCCATCATACTGTACAGTTCCAGAACNATCTCAGTCTCTTCATTACCGTACAGGAAGGTGAACGTTGCAGGAGAACAGCTCAGACTCCAAGACTGGTGATTGTGTCCAAGACAGGCGTCCATTCCCCATCCTGTCCTGCTGATGTTTTTGTAGGCCACCGGTATGTACAGTATATGAAGAGTGAAAGTGAAAGTGAAAAGTGAAAGCCGATTGGGAAACTCCAACTCCCATTGTCATTGTGACACAGCTCTCCACAGCACACAAGTATTCACTGCACACTACACACAACGAAATTGCATTAATGCCTCACCAGTGCAAGAGGGCAGCCCCCAATGGAGCAGTGTGGCAGGATGGTACCATGCTCAGGGTACCAGTCATGGAGGAGAGCACTGGTTAATTACCCCCCCACCAACCTGGCGGGTCGGGAGTCGAACTGGCAATCTTTGGGTTACAAGTCTGACACCCTAACCGCTTACCCATGACTGCCCTCATGTTCACTGGACTTCCCAGTAGCACACTGCAGGTGTCTCTTTTCTGCAGAGCACTTGGTGGTGCCTCTGGAACCAATGTTCCCTCTAATGTTTTCGGTGCCTGAGCAAATGCACTATATCACTGAGCAGAGCCAATGACCTCAGTGAGTGGGTCGACCCCCCCATTTTAGAGGTTGTTGATTATATTGTCATTGAATTGCGTAGTGAATATTACAAAATCAGTTAAGTCATGTTTCCAATTCAGGTCTTGATTATTACTTAAACATCAACCCACCACCATCAATATACTGTAGGCTACATTTATAAGATGTTGCAAAGAAAGTATCTTTACAGCAGCCCAATAGAATGTTGAATTTATGTTGAAAAGGATTAATAATTTAATATGGATTTAAATGTTTTAGGTCTATAATAGGCTAGGCATATGTAACAAATTTAAAAGACATTTATTGTGCTTAAATTAGGCCTACATGAAGCAAAAGTATGCACTGTCACTTTAAGAGCTCGTGGAAATTTCAGACCTTTCTGAAACATTTTTCTTGCCAGACAGTCTAGGCACGTTGGTGATGAAGCAGTGCTGCTTTTGCTAGGCAGCGCGCATGCGCACTTTGCCAGCATTGTGGTTAGAACCAGAACCAGAACCAGAATGCATCAAACTGGCAAAGTGCGCATGTGCGCTGCCTAGCAAAAGCAGCACTGCTTCGTCACGAACGAGCCTTCTGACTGACCTTCTGGCTAACTGGGTTTTATCAGAGAACTTAGAACACAGGGAGAAGATTCGGTCTGATTGGTTCCCATTATAGCCAGTTAGCTTTACGTGCATACTGCAGTTCCTAAGGGGTGTCCACTAGTTGGCGAGCGTTGGTAAGTCTTTCATGTGGGAAAATGTATGGAATGGAAAGGGGAGCCCATATGCTAAATACATTGCTACTGCAATTTCCAGTCACAAATCTCATCAACAAAACATTCCTGGTAAGCACTATGGCTGGTGTTTAACAATAGGCTGTATTGACAAATCTTTCAGGTGTGTAGTTTTACAGCAGGGAAGAAGATTTCGACCTGTACTTGCTAGCATCCCGCTAATATTTATGGTTTTGGCCAAAAATTGAGCACAGGTATTGTGAGTAAAAACTGCTACTTTGGGTCAGAGATTTCATCCGTGTAAGTAATTACACTTTTCTTGAGGTGTCAGTCACCCCCCCCGCATAACATATTGCTGTAGCCTGGACGACAAAATGTTTTGAATTAGACATCCACATTTAGTCTGGTTTAGCAGGCTAATATTGCTGTGCACCCTGCTTTTATTGCTGTGCAGTAGGATATAAGGAGGTCAGCCCTATGTTCCCACGGCCCGTTGGTCCCACAGCCCATAGGTCCCACATTGCTAGGAATTTTATGTTTTTTTCAAACTTAGGCCCAATGGTCCCACAGCTCACTGGTCCCACAGCCCATTGGTCCCACATCACTAAGACTTTTTCATTCATTTTTAGGCCCATTGGTCCCACAGCCCATTGGTCCCACAGCCCATTGGTCCCACATCACAAACACTTCAATGGGCTGTGGGACCAATGGGCCTAAAAATTAAAATAAAAAAGCAATGTGGGACCAATGGGCTGTGGAACCAACGAACTGTGGGACCAAGGGGCTGTGGGACCAATGGGCCTAAAAAATGAAAAAAAAAAAAAGTCTTAGTGACGTGGAACCAATGGGCTGTGGGACCAATGGGTTGTGGGACCAATGGGCTGTGGGACCAGTGGGCCGTGGGAACATAGGTACGCTCCCGGGTCTCACATCACAAAGACTTAACATTATTCTTTAGGTCCATTGGTCCCACAGCATATTCCTGCTGCTTTGTGTTCCCACATTTCTAAGAAATGATTCACATTTAGTCCCGGGAATGTTCCTCAACTACTTTAAGAACACATACAGTGAGTCCAATAAGTATTTGATCCCTTGCTGATTTTGTTGGTTTGCCTACTAACAAAGACATGATCAGTCAATAAATGTTATGATAATATGTATTATAATATGGAGAGACAGAATATCAAAAAGAAAATCCAGAAATTAACTTAAGAGAATATATATTAATTTATTTCCATTTCATCGAGCAAAATAAGTATTTGATCCCCTGCCAACTGATCACAGTTCCGGGCCCACAGACCAGATGGGCACTTCCGATCAACTTGTCATCTGTATGAAAGACACCTGTACATACTAACATGCATAAAAGACACATTTAATCAGCAGAATCAGTCCATAGTATGAGTGAATCAGTCACACTCCAACCTCACCATCATGATAAAGACCAAAGAGCGGTCAAATGATATCAGGGACAAGATTTTAGACCTGAACAAAGATTAAATGGGCTGCAAAGCCACAAGAAAGAGACTGGGTATTAATGACCCAGCTGTTGATGCATTTCTTCCAAAATGTGAGGAATACGAAATGACTATCCATCAGCCTGTCTGGGGTTCTATACAAGATTTGACCTTTTGTAGGGATTTGATAACCATGAGAACAGAAAGAAAGCACCCTAGACCTGTACGGGATGAACTAGGCAATGATATCAAAGCTACTGGGACCAAAATCACTGAGAAAACTACTGGTAGAACTTAATGCCACAGAGGTTTAAAATCCTGTAGTGCACACATGGTACCTCTACTTCAGAAGGAACCTGTGCAGTCCCACCTGAGGTTTGCCAACGGACATCAGGCTGGTTTAGGATATGATAAGGAGGTGCTGTAGTCAGATAAAACCAAAATCAAGCTGTTTGGCATTAACACAATTCAATGTGTTTTGAGAAAGAGTACTGCTGTCTATGATTCCAAGAACACCCTCCTCACCATCATGCATGAAAGTGGTATCATTATGGTTTGAGGGTGTTTGTCTGGCCAAGGCACAGGACAACTTCACATCATCAACAAATGGATGGAGGGAGACATGTAATGTGCAATCCTGAGTGCAAACGTCCTTCCCTCCACCACTACACTGAAGGGTGGGCCATTTTTGGATCTCCCAACATGACAATAATACACAATATACAGACAAAGCAATGAAGGAGTGGCTCAATAAGAAGCATATTAAAGTCGTGCAGTGGCCTAGACAGTCTCCAAATATTAACCCTATAGTAATTCTATGGAGAGAACTGAACCTCCCATTTGCCAAGCTAAAGCCACAAACTATTAATGTTTTAGAAATAATCTGCAAAGAAAAATGGGCAAACATATTTTCTACTATATGCACAAACATTGTCATCAACTAAAAGAAGCATCTGACCTCAGTGCTAGACAACTAGGACTTTGCCACAAAGCACTTTATCTTCTTTAGCTAGAGGGGTCAAATACTTATTTGCCTAAATTAAATACAAATTAATTAAAATATATTGTTTTAAGTTATTTTCTGGAATTTCTTTTTGATATTCTGTCTCTCCATGTTTGAATACATATTATCATAAATTTATAGACTGATCATGTCTTTATTAGTGGGCAAACAGGCAAAATCAGCAAGGGATCAAATACATATTGGACTCACTGTACATCCTATAAATATATTTTATTTTATGGCAGCTTACCACCGGAGCATGAATGACACTGTTCCAAGTGCGCCACCGCTGCCTGTGATGATATTTTATGGGCCACTTTTTATTGTGTAAAGCCAATTTGAGTAGCCACGAAGGGCATTGTTAGTGTTATTATTAGTAATAGCAGTGCAGTTGTAGGTGCTTTTCTACTTCTGGAAATGAAGTTAAAACACTGAGCTGAGGAAATTATATAAAAAAGGTTAGCATGTCTTTACACCTTTTTTGTTATTAGTTTACTCAGAAATGTGGGAACATTGAGTTGTGGAACATATGGGCCTCAGGCCTAAGCTGGGGGACCATTGGGCTGTGGGATCAATGGGCCTAAAAAATATGTTAAAAGTCTTAATGATGTGGGACCAATGGGCTGTGGGACTAATGGTCTGTGGGACCAATGGGCTGTGGGACCAATGGGCCTAAAAAATGAAAAAAGTCTTAGTGACGTGGGACCAATGGGCTGTGGGACCAATGGGTTGTGGGACCAATGGGCCTAAAAAATGAAAAAAAAAAAATCTTATTAGTGACGTGGGACCAATGGGACCAATGGGTGGGACCAATCAGTGGGCCGTGGGACCAATGGGCTGTGGGACCAATGGGGCGTGGGAACATAGGTACGCTCCCGGAATATACAGTAAGTGGCATTAAGCAATAAATAAGCAAACAGGAACTTGTATTCAGATTAACTTGCCTTCTTGGTGGTTCGTATTCAATGCTTTACGGCATTTGTTTTTGGAAAAATGTTTTTTTTTTTTTTTCAAAATCAATATAGGGTGGCTATACTAATGAAAGGATGGCTATACTAATGTAAGGATGGCTAAAGCCACAGTGATAATGACCGCCCTGCTGGACAGCTTAAATAGGCCATATTTTGAAGTTGTCTAAATTGAAATCCCAACTTCTTAACTTAACAAACTTTCTGATACACTGTAGCCCATTGTTTTATTCTCTTAAAGGTGAGTGCACTGTGTAAGATTTTTAGCTGTTTATTTCCAGAATTATGCTTCCCATTCACTAATGTTACCTTTTTCATGAATACTTACCACCACCATGAAATTCTAAGTATTCATTATGACTGGGAAAATTGCACTTTTCATACATGTCTTCTCTATGGTTCGCCATTTTGAGGCAGGGTCTGATGTTGTATCATCTTCTGGTTGAAAATAGTCACATAGTCAGCTCCTTATCAAGCACATGACAAAGGACTACGGTGACATCTTCGTCTCATGTTTGATTGGTACTAATTGGACATAAATACTATACTATAAATCATATTATTATAAATTAATATGAATAATTTGTTGTATTTTTGCATACCAGTACATACAAAAATAAGCCAAAATATTATTTCCCAACAGCTTACATTATCAGATGAGCAGACTCACTCTACTTTGCCCTGCAGAACAGTTATGATTCATATTTTGGCAGTAATTATGTCTTTATGACCTGATTTTTATTTATTTAATTTTAAAAAATAAATAAATATCATGGTTGAAAACGATCCGAACACCACCGGTGTTAAATTTTTCAACTAGATGCAATACATTAACATAAAGTGATTGTTTTACACCTTTAAAAACTAAAAAAAAAGGAAAAAAAAGAAAAAGAAAGAAAAAAATGTGAGTCTCTCTTTTGAGTCCCAGCCATTGTTTTTTCCTTCTTCCCATGGAAGGGCCGGGCGTGACTATACTAGGTTACAAACAGAGGGAGGCACTGTTGTTTTGAACCTGAGACAATCTCTCATTTTGTCTGTAGACTGGGGTCATTTTCACACCTAGTCCCCTTTAACCCATTGTGTCCTGAAAAACATAGGGAATACACATTCATCATGCATGCACACCTCCTGTGCATGCATGATGAATGTGTATTCCCTATGTTTATTTATACAATAAAGATATTTGTGTCACAAGTCTTATTTTCTCTCGCTGACCCATGGGCACCGGAGGAGGTGCGACAGGCAGCAATGCCCAGCAGGTATTAACACCTACCTGTCCAATCCCGGAGACACATACGCTGCATTCAGGATTTTGAGATTTGAGCCGTTTTATTAAATATGTGGGTATGTTAGAGTTGAATGAACACATTATAATGCAAGAGGAGGGTCTTGGCTTTTAAATGTAACTCATTTCATGTTTGTATGTGCTTCGGAGGCTGAGATATTTCGGATTTAATAGGCAGAGGGCACCCTTTCCCAAAAAGGGCTTAGGACAAAATGGGTTAAGTGAACCGAACTCAGTCCTCTTTAAGTGGACCAAAAAGTGAACCGACAGGAAAAGGACTCAGTTCTGTCTTTGTTCATATTGTGAGTGTATTACAAAAAGAACTGGCTAATCTGTCTGGTCATGTTAGGCTTTTATGGTGTGAGAGTCCTCTTATTGATCACACCAGGTCATCGAGAGCTCTACATGAGTGATTAAACCTAGTCACAAGTGTAACTTGTCAGGACTCATAAGCGAACCGTACTGAGACCACGTCAATAAAGGTCTCAGTACGGTTCACTTCCAAGGGGTCTGGGTACACTTTGGAGCATTCACATATGCACAGAAAATGCTGAGTCACAGGTCTGAGTTCACTTAAATGGCTGAAAGGGACCAGGTGTGAAAACCCTATATGAGTCTGAGCCAATCCTTCAACTTGCTTGGAGGTGCACTGCTTGTTTTCCCTCTTCATTTGCATGTTTCTATTACTAGGTAGTTAGCATCTCCCTGTCTAACTCCTAACGCTATGTAGCCTATGTGTAACAGGGTGGTGTTACACATTCGCTCTACGACTACGCCAGTCTCGGTTGAGGGTGAGACAGCCCTATCAGTATACATATCAAAACAACTCCCCACACAGGATCAGATAAGAACAGACAGAGATAAGGCAGTCCCATGTTCCTTTTTGTTTATTTTCAGTTCTCACACTTCAGGTTTTTAGCATCACTCAAGACAGGTAGGTCTTTCATAAAAGGAACATGTGTAAAATGGCAGACATGGCTGGCTCAATTGTCAATTCATCAAAGTTGCAATAAATACATGACAGGCAGTTCAACAACATGCAAATCAAACTACACAGCAAAAAAAAAAGAAATAGAAATAAAACTCAAAAGGGAATGAAAACGCAAAAGAAACAAAACATGCAAGGAGTTGTTTGACTCCTGTAGTCTACACCGCAACACACAAGGATGATCTGTGTGTCATATAGCCATTGCATTTGAAATGCTCATACCTGGCCACTACACATGAAATGAATAAGAAAAACCACCATGAAGGGGGGGTTTGCCAAAACAGAGCATGTAGAATGGATGGAGCGACCCAAACCCAATGGCAACAGAACAGCGACTCCACTGCAAATGATTGGGATGATGGCGAGTAGCGAGCACACTGCTCAACATGGCCGACTCAAACTTGCCACTTCAGCAGTAGTCAGCTGCATTCAGTCATCCAGTATGCCATCCTCACCATAGAACCAGACACTGGGAAGTTAAGTGCTCAACCACAGAGCAAGCAATCCTCAATGGAGTGAGCCCCAAGTTGCAGGCCCCTTAGCAACTCAGCTCCAAGCTAACTGGAGCCCTGGTGCCAGCCACCACACAGGTGCTCAGCCACAACAGTACAGCAGGAAGGAGAGGGGCCCAGTCACATGCCATGGGTACTTTTATGCCACAATAAAAGTCCTGCCAGTAATGAGCCAGCCAATCACAGACAAAGGAGGAAAGCACAAGTCAGAGTAAGAGGTGGAACCCAATCTGCCACATATGCATTAACATGGCAGTAAGAGTGTGCGGTCCAATGTATGGCTTAGTACTGTATCATTGGTAAGGATGCATGTAGGGGAAGCAGCATACCTCTGGCCAGGGTGAATCCATGCCACGGGCCCTCCGGTGGATGGACTACAAGCTCAGAGCCTTCTCCCGTGCTCTATAGCTCCAGCAGTCAGGGTTAGTGGGGAGATCCCCACCCAAAAGTTCATAAAATCTCAAAAGCTCCATGTTCCTCAAACATTGCTGCACTAGCGTTTCTGAAGGAACTCTTCAGACATTGACATTGCTCTTAGATGACATAATTCCACTCCTGGTGCAAAGACTGAAGTTGTTGAGCTTTGTTTGATGGCTTGTGACGGGGTCAGCCCAATGTTCCCACGGCCCATTGGTCCCACAGCCCATTGGTCCCACATTACTAAGACTTTTGCGTTTTTTTCAAAATTAGGCCCAATGGTCCCACAGTCCATTGGTCCCACATCACTAAGATTTTTTAACATATTTTTTTATCCGTTGGTCCCACAGCCCATTGGTCCCACATGACAAACACTTCAATGGTCTGTGGGACCAATGGGCCTAAAAATTCAAATAAAAAAGCAATGTGGGACCAATGGGCTGTGGGACCAATGGACTGTGGGACCAATGGGCTGTGGGTCCAATGGGCCTAAAAAATGAAAAAAGTCTTAGTGACGTGAGACCAATGGGCTGTGAGACCAATGGGTTGTGGGACCAATGGGCTGTGGGACCAGTGGGCCGTGGGACCAATCGGCTGTGGGAACAATGGGGCGTGGGAACAATGGTACGCTCCCCTTATGACCACCCCTCTCCCTTTTGATTACAGAGGCTTTTCACGGGACTCAGGCCTGGAGATTAGGGTTTTGGGGAGATTCAGGGTCTTGCTATTTGGACCAAAACTTGCCTCCTTCTGTTCTGACAATGCCCCTGAACTCAGAAGATTGTTTTTATCAACAGGACAATGCTCCAAGCGATGCAGCTTGGTCAATCAAGGTGTGGATGGAGGACCACCAGATCAATACCCTGTCATGGCCAGCCCAATCTCCAGGCCAATCAAGGTGATTAAGAGGAAGACAAATGGGCACAAGCCATCAATTCAAGATCAGCAACTTAAATTCTTGCACCAGGCCTGGTATAAATTCATCCAAGATCAAAGACTAGTGGAAAGCATACCAAAATGCATGAAAGCTGTGATTAAAAATCAGGCTTATTCCACCAAATATTGATTTCTGAACTCTCTGTATAAATTAAGCCATTACTATTATGCTGTTTGTAAGTGAATATCATGTTGCCTTTTTGAGGACTGAAAAACATTGTATCTTTTGTTTTATGTCATTGTGTTATTTTAGCTTTTGTCTTGTGTGTCTGCAAATAAAGGCCCTACCCTTACGGAAATTGACCATGGTACTACTGTAGTAACCATGTTACCATGATATGTCATGGTTTCTCTAAGCACTCTGAACCAACCATAGTATTAGTTTTTTTTGGGTAACCATGAAAATCGTGGTTCCTAACTAACCATAGACCATGGTTATTCGTGGTTTTCATGTTTTTTTTTCAGCAAGGTTTGTGTCTATGTTTTAACTTCCTTGAACGACAACGGCGCAGATGCCAGCTCTATACCTTCACCTAAAGAAATTGAGAAAATTTGAATTACAAACTTGTATAAACCTGAAAATGTCTGAAAAAGTCACTGCAAGTGTGTTATAAAGGCCTATCGACATTTACAGTATAACTATTCGTCTTTGTAAGTGAGAGAATGAAAGAAGCACCGTGAAGAGAGGCAGAATCAAGTTGTATTTTGAGGTTTTCCTGTGGCACTATGGCTGTTGATCTACAGTTTGTTTTGGAAATATTTTCTTGTCATCTTGTGTGCACCTTGTGGGCACTCTTTCAGTAATGCATGCACGCATGCTGACATTCAGATTTCCTTTTACCTCAGTGCTGCAAGTTTGCGGGTTTCCTGTCAGCTCACTGTGGGCATAATTTGATTTAAAAGGCAAAACAAATGTAACCTGGTTCTCACGATGGTTGTTACGAGCTCACAAAGTTTAACAAAGATGCACAAAGCACGAAGGGCCTGCGTGAGAGCCAGGCTAAAACAAATGAGCATGTATTTGATTTATTAATCAAAAATCTTTATCGTCTTCATTATTTAAATTGTATTCACATTTCAATCTATATTTATGATTATTGTTTTGTCTTGTGCTTATATTCACATATAAGTATAAATAGCACCAAGTAGAATAACCTAGCTGTAATATCCTGTTGGGAAAATACAAGACATTTGCTACGTTTACATGGCGGATTTAATTCCGAATTAATACTTCAGAATAAAATAGTTCCGTCGAGTTTACTTTCATCTTTCCCTTAATTCCGAATTAAGAGGTGTCTACATGACGTTTTCAAAGCGGAATTAAGCTTTATTCAGAATTAAAGTCATTTAATTCCGAATTAAATGTTTCGTGTAAATGTAGCAAATATGTAGGCTACATAATACTAAATTGCATTTAAATGTTTCAATCTAAATTTGTTATTAAAAAATATGTACAGGTCGCATGCCCTAAGTCAATGTACTGTTTAGGACAGTGGTGTAGTCTACTTTTTTATGGTGGGTATACTGTATATTTGAGATTTTTTGAAGTGGTATACTGCATATATTTGTGCTATTCAAAACAATGGAGCAATCAATTTTAAGTGGGTATACTGAAATCCCTGAAATTTAGAAGTAGGTATACTCCGCATACCTGTGTTCTACGTAGACTACACCACTGCTTTAGGACATTTTAAAGTGTAACTCACTCCATAAACAAGTGTTATCCTTTTCATTCATAACAATGCCCAGAAGCCATATCAAAGGACAGAATATTGTCTTTATGGAAATGAACTGATTTCCTGTTAAATGTTTTTCTTAGCATTTTTTCCCCCTTCACATTGATGTTATACGTGGGGTTTTGGATTTGCAGCATCAATAAAATTACACAGGAGTATGAATCACATCATTAAGGAATGTCAGAATCTACTTCAGCTGAACTTCAGTGCTGAGTTTGGGCCAGATATAAAGTCTTGCTCCTTAGTTTCATCATCATTGAAAGGTCACATGACACCTAGGCTACCGTACGTCACTTTTGCATGCCATGCATGTGTGTGTGTGCATGTGTATTTTAGAGGCCACTTACAAAAAATGCAAGCAAAGCAATGGGGCTATACAGTATATATAATAAGCAGCCTAAATGAATTGAGTACATACAACATACAGTACATGCATATTTTATTTCTTTGTTGTCAAGTATACTGGGGGCAAGACCTGGTAATCTGATTGTCAGGAAAAAAAGCATTCTTGTCGCTCACCATAACCAGACACTCAAAGATGTCCGGTGATATTTAGAGGGTGGGAAATAAACCCAAACTAGCATTGACAGGTATGATCATGTACGTGCCTCATATCCAACATCTCTCCAATCAGTATGTCTGTCTGTTGCAGCCATATGAATACAGAGCCATATCTGGCGAGCGCATTGGTTACAATCCTCTGGCAGCGACCCCAACCACCATTGTATGCCGTTTCAAACGCTAATTCTATTCTTCCCACCAGAGTAATACACAATAAAGACGATGAGGAATATGATGCCCAAAACCGTGGCGCAATGTTCACCTTCCGTGCTGTCATGGATGCACTCTCTGCTTGTGCCTGGTCTCCGGCTGCGTTGGCACTCCTAACCTTTAACACACACACACACACGCGCGCGCGCACACACACACACACACACACACACACACACACACACACACACACACACACACACAATTACACTTTGCTGACTTTAACTCATTAAGACACAATGTTATACATTTGCTGTTACCAGAATGGCAATGACCAAGTTGCAGTGCATTGCTAAACCCCCTGTGTTATGTCATTGTAGTTAACTTTTCAATGACTATTACAGAGTTCTACTGGTGGAATGGCGTGCCTTATGGGGCTACTCTATAGGAACTCAGTTAGGCCTATAGGGTATTGGTTACCCATTACATTTACATTACCGTACATTAGACTTAGCTGACACTTTTATCCGAAGCAGCTTAGTTATTTAGATACAGGGTATGAGTTACAGTCCCTGGAGCAAAATGGGGTGAGGTGCCTTGCTCAAGTCACGGCTACCCCCAATCAATCACAGTCAAGAATCAACCGCCTCAGAATGTTAAGATATGCACAGTGAACACAGTAAAGCCGCTTTTTCATACTAGTGCACCTAGGCAAAAGCCAGGTAGGCCTATGATCGTGATAATTTGCAAATCAAGATACCGGTATTCAGGGTTGCCAGATGAGGCTACTGATTTGCAGCCCAAAAAAAAGCTCAAAACCCGCATAGAAGCACAAAGTCCAGCCCAATTCTATTGATTTCTATGGCAAAAATTGGGCGGGTTTTTCTGCTAAATACCATTTTTTACCCGCACACAGCCATCCTAAGCAGCCCAATTGGGCAGCAAACAGCCCAATCTGGCAACACTGCCGGTATTAAATTTATTTCTTAGGTTCGACAAATGTTTTTTGTGAGTAAATTGTAGAGTTCAGATGCAAAACCCCCTAAGTGCCTTTTCAGAAAATAAATAATCTTAATTAATTTTTATTTAATACAAAACTATCAAAATTGCATACTTTTTATTTTATTTATGTAATATAACTATTTGTATGTATTATCAAGTACATGAATGTAAACCAAACCAACAATGGGGTTCTCTAAAAATATAGAAGTGCAGGTCTTTAGAAATGGAGTTAGGGGGTTTTGCATCTGAACTCTGTGTTTGAAATAATCAGAGATCACAGTACAGCGTGGGATTGTCTCACACACAGACACAGACACAGACACAGACATACACACAGACACAGACACAGACACAGACACAGACACACACAGACTGAGAAACTTACTCGTGAGGAGTAGTGGATTGCTGCGATGCCGAGTGGGAGACAGCAGCAGAAGGTGTTGAAGATGGACCAGGCCATGTAGCTTTGGGCCATGATGACACTGATGATGCGCTGTCCAGAGAGGCTCTTGGAATGAGAGAAAAAGATGTTTGTGTGTGTGTCAGTGCAAACATACACTCTGAGGCTTATAAAGGAGGTGGGGGAGAAAAAGGGAGGGGATTGTCATCTTAAAAATGTGACCTTGAAACAGGAAAGCTTTCTCATGTACTGTGGTGTGAGGGCCTTTGCTCTTCTCAGAAGCAGGTTTGAAGGGCTTCTTCACAAGTCATTTGATATGAGATTTCAAAGCCCTACCTTCTTACTTTCTTGATTGACTCTATGAACTCTATGCCTTATCAGTATTGGACAACATTGTGACAAAATGTGATTCTATAATTAGAGTAACTTTTTAAGTCCATGATTTGTCAATTTCACTTAACTTCAACCAATGATCTTTTGTACATCAGCACAGATTTATTTTTATATAATAGACAAATTCAACGTAGAACGTCATTTTCTACAAAGAAAATGAATATATGTAACGGTTACATATATATTAAGTTGGACAGGAAATCTAACCGTCATGCAACATTTCCATCCAAAACGCATTGCTGTCTACAGTACATGCGCATGTAGCCGTTGCCGTATCTCAAATAAGGCTAATGTCATTACCTCTTTGGATGGTAATGTGAAGACATTTTGGTAAGATTTGAGTTCAATATTTTTGTCAATATTTTAATCCATACTTTTTGATGGAAAATTGTCTGCCAACTGTGTTTTCAACATATGCCTTAGAACCTGATAAGCTCTGCGGCCTGCACTTAGTATAATACTCTAGTAATGGCCGTCAACTCTGTTACCTTGCCTTGTTGTTTTTGTCTTCTACTTATATTTTTAAATCTCTGCCCACCCCCATGATGGCATATTCCACACAGTGTAGTTCAGAAAGTCAGGTTTTTCTTTGCCTAGGAAACCAAAAAGCAACCATCAAGTCTATTTTTCCACCACATACAGTAAAACAGCAATGAAGATTAAGAAAATAATAAAGAACAACTGGGCCATACTTCAAAGTGACGTGTTCCCCAACCCCCCCTCATTCTGTTTTAGACGTGCACCTACATTAAGGGATAAACTGGTACATAGTCACCTCCCAGTGAAAAGAAAAACACATTGGCTACAGAAACTGAAAGGGAATCACAGATGCGGAAATTGTAACCACTGTGAAAATGTAGCTCAATCATGTACTTTTGTGGATGTGTTTACTGGCCACAGTTTCACTGTTAATGTCTTTGCCAACTGTAACAGCACTTGTGTAGTTTACAGGCTGGAGTGTGAGTGTGGATGCTTTTACATCGGCAAAACAAAAAGAAGACTGAAGGACAGGGTGGCGGAACACAAGAATGCCATTAGGACAAAAAATCCTGCCTATCCTATGGCAGTCCATTATCAACAGGCCGCACATCCCTCCGTCTCCTCCCTAAAGGTGATGGTGATAGAAGTGGTGCCCAAACCTCTCAGAGGTGGAGACCACCTGAGAATCCTCCTCCAGAGAGAAACATTCTGGATTAGTAAGCTGAAGGCTACCTCCTTCCCAGGCTTGAATGAGGAATGTGACTTTTCTCCCTTTCTGTGATATTTGTTTGAAACAAGTGTGATGATTGTTTTTTGTTTAATTATCTGTTGTCATTTTTTTCCCCTCCCTCCCCCATTTTGAAATGAATGTCTTCTCTTTCTTACTAGTAATGGCTTTTAGTCATTCTTGTCAGCCAATTACTGAACATGCTTACTGGTCACATGCCGCAACGCGTAGGCCCATGTGCTTTTAAACTGAATTTGCCATGTTAAATTAAAGGCTTTTTAAATATTTTTCTCAAATCTCAGAGTGCCTCTGCTTTTTCCTTCCTTTTTTGGACCTACACTTCACCCGGTACAGATGAGCACCTGAGTAATATTACCCTGCAAAGTCTCCTGAGCGCTTTAAGCCCTTTAGTATTTCTAGGACTATTTGAAATCTACTAAAATCATTGACCCCCCCCCCCCTCTGGAATTAACAGCAATTGGCTAAATGCAAAATTTCAACTGTCTTGACTTTGCCTTTATCGTAAAATACTATTAAAATGTATTAAATGTGCAACTTCCCATGTTGGAAACAAACGGCTATATGTTTTATTTTTAAAATATCTGGTTCAGCTTCCTTAAAAAAAAAAAAAAATGCTTCACAGCTGTAGGCTAACTATCAACTCGAGAACTAAGCAAGATATACGGTCTCAGCTACAGATCAGGGCTTAATTTCTCAAAACTTGAGTTGCTAACCTACTAGCAACTTTGCTGATTAGATTCTAAAATAGTTGCTAACTCCTGTATCTCGACAGCTATCACATGGAGTAGGCCTAAACTACTGCTTGGAGTAGGCCTAAGCTGGACTCTGAAGTAGTGGTGACCAAAGAGGCTTGAGACAAGAGGGCTTTCTCACATCATAACAGCGTAGTACGAAATGATGGCGAGGGGAGTACGGAAATTGTATTCTTCTACGGTCAGTATTGGAAGCATCAGGGAAGCATGCAATGACACTTCCGCGAGGGTCGGAGTTTGGAACAGGTCATAGGACAGCGTGAATGTTTGTCAGCTGTCCTTAATTACCCCCAGCAATTACTGCTGACCAACAGCTGCCGTTAATTTGGCCACAAATTATCCATCATAGGATAGGATAGGATAGGATGAGCCTTTATTGTCTCTTCTAGAGAGAAATTTGGTATGGGCACAGAGAGTCTAAGCGTTTACACAGAACACATATCAACACATTAGACAAACACAAAAAAACACACTTAACATGCAGGACTGGACCATAAAACATGTAAACATGTAGCCTACATCCAAACATGCACATATACACACAATTATATCATACCATGACTCTTTCAACCCCCCCCACACACACACACACACACACACTCACACACCAATTCAATAGACCTAGAACATTTACACACAAAAAATAAAATAAATAAAATAATAATAATAATCCTGAGTATACAACCTTAGCAGCGTGGAACTAAAAGACCCACACTAGGTATTTGAATGTGGCTACTTGTTCCACCGCCTCCCCATTCAATGTCACCACAGTATGATTTCCTATGGATTTTGGGTCAAAGATTATTTCTTTTGTTTTAGTCGCATTTAAGACCAGTTTATTAGAGTCACACCACCTCACCACCCTGTCTATTTCTTCCTGATAGCCAGAGATATCAGAGTCCTGCATTAAAAGACTCAGAATTGCTGTGTCGTCTGAGAACTTAATTATAAAATTATTTTGATGGTAATTTCTACATTCGTTAGTGTACAAAGTAAACAATAACGGGGAACTTACACAGCCTTGTGGGACTCCAATATTGATAGTCAAAGAGTCTGATAGTGTGGAGTTAAGCCTTACTTGCTGTGTCCTCCTAGTAAGGAAGGCCTCATACCATTTAATCATTGCTGTTTTCCAAGTGCTTCAGAATAAGGTGGGATGTCGTGCATAAAGCGTCCCCAGTACTTCTCCTATCTTTGTATGCGAATTGGTAGGGATCAAGTAGATTTTGGACTTGTGGTCTTAATTTACTCAACATTACACGTTCAAAGGATTTCATTATTACTGAAGTTAGCGCTACTGGTCTAAAATCATTGTTTTCTCTTGGGCAGGGTTTTTTAGGGACAGGAATTATTATAGATCTTTTCCACTCAGTGGGTATGGTGTGTGTATCAACAGAGAGCTGAAACACCGGGCACCAAGCTGCCGAAAGTTCCCAAGCAAAATTGTGTAAAATTAGTGGGGGTATCCTGTCTGGTCCACTAGCTTTCCTAATGTGCAAGGCCTTAAAAGCTTTTATTACAGAAGGTGTGTCTATGACAATTCTATCATCAACACCACAGACCACGTTTACTGGCAGGCCCCCGTCCCCCCCAGTGTCAAATCTTTTATAAAAAATATTCAAATCATCTGCACGCTCCTTTTCATTGTCCACACTGAGTGCTCTCTCCTTGTTGTTTAGATTTGTCATGTCCTTTATACATTCCCACATATTTTTTGTGTCCTTAGCGAGGAATGCTTCTTTGATCTTTAAACTATGCTGGTCCCGCGCCGCTTTTAGTTTCCATTTCAGTTCTTTTTGGACAGTCTTTAGTTCCACAGTGTCATTGTTCCGAAAGGCCCGCCTTTTCGTCTTAATACAATCCTTTATGTCAGATGTAACATAGGTGTCGCCCCCACTGACCATGCCCAAGGGAGTACGGAAATTGTATCCATCGCACCCACTGACCAATGACCATGCGCAAGGGAGTTAATTTTCCAACCACCCGTGTCCTCAGGCAACGCCCCGGTACTACACCGTGGCCAATGCACCCCCCAAGAGAGATTGTTCTTCTGTTGAGTTTCTTTGGTGGTGACTTTGAGGGGGCTCCTATCCATATCTGGAAACACCCGAAGGGCAGTGTTGCCAAATTGGGCTACTTAGGATGAGGGTCTGCGGGTAAAAATCGTAAAATTGGCCATTTGGCATTATTTTCAGTCGTTTTGGGCCCGTAGAAGTCAATGTAATTTGTTGAATTTGGGCGGAATGTAGCGCATTTTGGGCAGGATTTGAGAAGCTTTTTGGCGGGATTTGGTCAGACACATCTGGCAACACTGCTGATGGGGTGGAGTTGAAGTAGAGCTGCAGTAATTCCATGAGGATCAGGTGCTGTTTCCACGTAGCAGGATATTTTTTTAGCAGGGTATTTTTTTCTCCTGCTAGGTGTAAACGCAACATGTGGATAAAAAAAAATCCTCCAATGTAACAAATGCGTTTCAGACCCCTAAACAGGATATTTTTTTCTCCTGCTATTTTTTTCTCCTGCACCTGGATTTTTAAATATCTGCTACGTGGAAACGGAGTGCCAAAACCAATGCAAAACCAATGCAATCAGGAGAAAAAAATATCCACATATAAAAATATCCAGCTACGTGGAAACAGCACCTGAATTGAAACCGAAGAAGGTACACACAGAAGAACAATCTCTCGGGGGTAAATGCATTTGCCATAGTAGCAGAAGTGGGCGTGGCCTGAGGACACGAGTGGATGGAAAATGAACTCCCTTGGGCATGGTCAGTGGTGCGACACCACAATTTCCGTACTCCGCAAAATCCGGAACTCCGCAAAAATGTGCCGCACGATGATATCCGGTTGTCAGTGTTCAATGTGTGACCAAATTAACTGCAGCTGTTGGTCAGCAGTAATTGCTGGGGGTAATTATGGACGGCTGACAAACATTTACGCTGTCCTATGACCTGTTCCACACTCCGACCCTCGCGGAAGTGGCATTGCACTTAACCATGCTTCCAATCCTGACCGTAGAAGAAGAATTGTACTCCGCTCGCCATCACTCCGTACTACGCTGTTATGACGTCAGTACACCCTCCTGTATATCTCTCCCTCCTTGGTTCAGACAGCACCTCAGCAGCCCCAAGTAACACACAGCGCTAGTCTACTTCAGAGTGTGACTCCACCCATTAGCTACACTTGTGGTACATTTGACCACAAACGTATCAATATATCTTAATCAGGGTTGCCAATTCCGCTTATTATAAGCGAACTTGGGCTTCTTTTTTTTTGAGCAGTCGCTTTACGTTTTGTAAAGTCTCGGGTTGCGATTTTTTTTTTGGGCTTCTTCTTTTCAGGGTTGGATTTGAAGTTTTCTCCTTCTCTGCCGATGATTTGAATGTGTTTGGATGTGTTTCTCAATGGCAGCTCGCTTTTTTTCAGTCATCCTTCGAAGTTACCCTACTACAGCATTGCTAACTCCCACTCTCTGTGGTCACTTGTGGGGATTTTAGCTGCCACACAGACCGCCGAAACAGTGGCGTTTTTAGCCCAAAATTACCCAGGCCCACCCTGGCCCCTGTCTAAAAACGCCCATGCTCCGAAAAGATCAAGGTTTTCCCTGACTAGGCACGCGACTGACGACCCATCCCTTCGGTTGCTTCTTTTGGGCTTGTTTTCACGACAACAGTCAGTCGCTTCTTTTGGGCTTGTTTTTAGGACGTCAGCCGCTTATTCTCGTAGAAAATCTGGCAACACTGATCTTAATCCTCTGGTGCAAAAGCAGGGAAAATCAATCGACATGCACACAAAGTCATGATACAGCTGTGAGAGCGTTCAGAACACAAATTCACGTCATGTCATTTCTTTGTTAAAAAAAATATGCCATGGCTTTAGAATCTGACATCGCCAGCACAAATAATATAGTTTTATCTGCATACTGATTGAATTTCGTTTAATTTCGAGGTGTAATTTGTAAAATATTTGGATTAGAAAGTATTGGTCCGGCCCGGACATGCGCCGAGCTTACTAGTGACGGTGCATACACACCGACAGCGCGGACGTCCACTGAACGTGTCCTAGCACACACTAGCGTAGTTTAAGCACTGCGCATGTCCGTCCCAACCGGACATGTCCGCGTTGCTCCTTGAAAATAGAACTCTATTCGAGTCTATTTTCCTGCGAGGACGTCCGCGTTCAATGAGCGGGCTCTATTTAAAAATGAATGGCTGCTGCGCGCGGATAGAATGTGGACGCTGAATGTGTAGTGTGCAAGGCAGCCCGCGAACCTCTCGGGCTTGCAATGCTCCCGGACACGTTCAGTGAACGCACATTTCTTGGTGTGCATGTACCGTGATGGGATTTTCAGCTATTTTCTGAGATAAGTGCAAAGGGTTGTCTTTGCCATAACCAAATGTCACTTGAGGCCAAAAGTCATAAAATGTTTATGACATGGACATAATGATTATGACTTCTCTATGACTGTGTCATTGGCACTATAATGATGCTGTAATGACATGCTTATGACACCGACGTCAAGTAAAATGTTACGAACCCTTTTTCAGGTGGTAGAAGAGTGTCTGCAGTCTGCACTCTGCCAATAAGCTCGAAAAAAAACAAAAAACTTCAGATCCAAATATATTAGGGAAATGCCACATTTTGCCACACAAGTTTTACTACCTTGTACTACACTTGTCATTTAAAGTGTCATTTCAGTAAATTATAGATCTATTATATACCATTATATATACCGTTGACATTAACGTGAACAACTTACCTGGAAATGAGGTCCAATGTCTCTTTTGATTTTGGCTATCCATGCCCGACGGGTGTGATGAGATATGGGGAAACGGTGGAAACTTCCACCCTGTTTCGTTCTTTTTGTAAGATTTACAGCCAGGTACACAGCAGTAGGACGACATGTAAGCGACTACTACAGTATGTTGAACCCAGAGACATTGATAGAACGTTGCCGTTACCCACCCAAGCAACGTTTAGAACGCAAGATGGCGTTCAGGTGAAAAAGGCGAACGCTGACAGCATTGTCCAACACATGATAAAAGATCTAGCATAAAATAATAAGATACATAAAAAAGTGTTAAAAAGCAAAATTTAGATAATAAACAAAGACGTCTAGACACAGTGTACAGTTGCAACACTGACAGCAATGTCCAACACATGTTAAAAGATGATGTACTATAAAATAATAAGATACAGTACATAAAGAGTGTTAAAATCAGTATAGGTGCATAAAAGGTGTAAAAGACAGTGGCTTAAGGAAAGAAGCCTAAAACTAATGGAAGAAAGCTAAAAACTAAGGCCACGAGGTGAGTACATATAGAATTAGTTATTGTGTTAATGTGTACAGTACTTCTGTATTGCAATGCACATGTTTTTTGAACACAATAAACTGAAACAAAAGGACATTAGAGTACAAACAGAACACATAGAGGACAAAACAAACTGAGTGTTAAAAGCCGTTTAGGTAGATAGAAGCCTAAAACTAATGGAAGAAAGCTAAAAACTAAGGCCACGAGGGGAGTAAAAGGTAGAATCAGTTATCGTGTTAATGTATACAGTACTTCAGTATTGCAGTGCACATGATTTTTGAACACAATAAACTGAAACAAAAGGACATTAGATATGAAAAGTTGGGGGCTATTCACTCTGTGTGCTCTCTTCTCCCTCTCTGCCGTCTCCCTGGTTTGTATGAAGGGGGCCAGGAACCCCATTCATGGCCCTTTAACGCCACCACATTTGTGATGAGGCCCCGGCCCCACTTCTGTTTCTCTCTCTCTCCTTCTTTCTTTCTTTTCCTTTCTTTCATTTTGTTGTCTGTGGTAAAGAGTGGGCTGTTATTCACTATCTAGGGGGCTTAAGGGCCCCAAGCGGCTGCCTGTCTTGCGTGGTGGCAAGATGCGCCCCTGCCTACAGGCTTTCTCTGATTAAAAATGACATATGAACACACCTCATGAGAACATGACCATGGTGCAGTTTTCAGGCGTGTACAGTACAGGCCAAAAGTTTAGACTCACCTTCTCATTTATGCATTCTCTTTATTTGGATTTTCATCATTTGTGTATATTCATGGAGGGCATCAAAACTGTGCATGAACACATGTAGAGAATTATGTGCTGATTACCAAAAAATATTATTCTAGCTGTGGTCCACCAGCAATGTCAGCCGTCTATCCACCTGACGTCAACACGGCACAACTGATGGCCCCACACATTTCAATAAACTCTTTTTTTGGGTCTATTTTCAAGTAAAAACGTCCAGTCCATCATGTGAATCTTAATTGAACGATAAAGTCCTACATCAGTTCTCTAATGCTTGTGCCATTCTTATTAGCCATCCTTACTGTATTTACTGTATTTTTATTACTGTATTCATTACTGCATTTATTGTATTTTGCTGTATATACAGTCAATCCGGAAAGTATTCACAGCGCTTCACTTTTTTCACATTTTATTATCTTACAGCCTTATTCCAAATGCTACAAATGAATCTCTGTTGTCAAAATCCTACACAAATGATTCCATTATGACCATGTGAAAAACATTTAACATTTATAAAAATAAAAGACAAAGAAATCATAAGTATTCACAACCTTTGCTTAATACTTTGTAGAACCACCTTTGGCAGCAACTACATTCATTTTTTCATTTCGAAAAAAAAAAAGTAATTAAAATGGAGGTCATCGGTGTGTGTTTCAACCTTTCAGTACATTGAAATTGTACATTTTGTATTCAGTAGTCAGTAGTCACAGTGCATGTTGACATGCATGTTTCTTTTGGTGAAATTCAGCTTTCCAATGTTGACGGCATTCATACATCCCCAAATGTCAGTCCCACAACCATGCTTGACTGGCCAGCTGATGCACTTCTTGTGTAAAACTCACTTGTTTACCACCATGCTTGATGCCATCTAAAGCAAATTTGTTTATCTTGGTCTCAAGAGAGATGAACATACCAAGGATATGAATCACTGTAACCATGTTGTGTGGTCTGATGAGACGTAGGCCTTCTCTACTGTGAGAATGAGTTGGTGTCGTTTGAGATGTTCTGCCTGTGTAAAATGTTCACAACACGGCAGACATAGGGCCTCTCTCCTGTGTGAATACGTTGGTGTTGTTTGAGAATCATTGCCCGTGGAAAACGTTTACCACAATGCTGGCAGACATAGGGCCTCTCTCCAGTGTGAATGCGGTTGTGTCGTCTGAGATGTTCTGGCTGTGAAAAACGCTTGCCACAATTCTGGCAGACATAGGGCTTCTCTCCAGTATGAATGCGGTTGTGTAATTTGAGCTTTGCTGCGGTTGAAAAGCGTTTACTACCGTGTTGGCAGACGTAGGACTTCTTTCCTCTGTGGATGAGTAGGTCTGCCGTCAGATTTGTCCTGGCATGGAAGGCAAGGCAAGGCAAGGCAAGTTTATTTATATAGCGCATTTCATACACAGGTGCAACTCAATGTGCTTCACAAAGTTAACAAATGTAAATGAAAGGAAAACAGGGAAATGAATTAGAGTCAAAAAAAAACATTTAAAACATTAAGATAAAACATAAGGTAAAAATAATAATAAAATAAAACATAAATAAACATAAAACCTTGAAAAACAATTCTTATTTTACTTATTTACTTCTCTTATTTTACCGTCTTTTCATTCAATAATTTAAGAAAGCATCTGAGAACAGCTTTGTCTTGAGTCTAGATTTAAAGCTATCAATAGTGGGTGCATTTTTTACGTCATCTGGAAGCTGGTTCCAAAGCTTTGAAGCATAGAAGCTAAAGGCTGCCTCTCCACATTTTGTTTTGACTTTTGGAATCACCAGCAAATTCTTCTCCGTTGACCTTAGTGACCTGGGCCTCGTTTCCGAAAGGGCCTTAAGTACTACTTAACGCTACGTGCTACTTAAGTTCACACGTAACACCATCGTAGAGCTCACGGAGCGTTTCCCAAAGCCAACTTAGCAAAGAACCATCGCAGGTTGACACGTAACTCTAAGAGCAATCCACGAGTGGTCTAGAGTAGTCTTAACGCGCTAAGATTGATCGTAGCGGCATGGCACAGTGGAGACACCCACAGGATATGAAGGGAAAAGAAGAAACCTGCGCATAAGATTGCTGTTTTAAGACGCGAGAGGCATGGCACAGTGGAGACACCCATAGGAAAAGAGGAAACTTGCGCTTCAAGTTGATGTTTTAAGACGGGAGTGTAGCCTAAATATCATGGCAGCACAGTTGACACTGCAACGAAAATAAGAAGGTAACATAAATTGTGGATGTGTAGGCCTATAAAATAAAAGTAGGCCTAATGTGTTTGGAAATATTTTACAGGTAGTAAAATAGTTCGACTGTGTTTGATAAACCTGGGCATAATTAAACTGTGATCAATCATAATTTGTGTGGGTGCTTCATGAACAAGAACAATGCAAAAAAAATGAATAAGGGGCTTCGGCAACCAGAGACAAGAGTGTTGATGTCGGAAGGCCACTTCCGAAACTTTATTTATTTTATATTTTTTGAAGAAAAATGGTCAGCGAGTTGTTGCACCCTCTTTCATTTTCAAGTAGCCTAAGAAAGGGAAGGCGACGCCGAAAATACATGATAGTTGTAGGCGAAGGGAAGCTATGACAAAAATTAAAAAGGCAGCGATGGGGATTCGTGTACATTTTTTGTTTTAATAACAGCAGACTGCCGTGCAAAAATGTCCTCACAGTTGTGAAAGTCTTGAGCGCGCGGTACTTTGCGCACCGCTCACCACATGTGCCAAGCTCCTCTCCCTATTTCGACTCTAGTAGGCTAAGCAATAACAAAAAGGCAGCGAGGGGATGTGTCAATTTTGATGAACATTGTTTTTCATAACAGCATGCTGACGTGCTCCCGACAGTTGTCAAGCCTTGAACGCCTTGAGGTTGTAACTTTGCGCATCCCAATTTGGAACTCCAACTAGGCCTAGGCCTACTTGTCTTCTTAAATATTAAGCTGCAGTAGCCAAGTGCACGCGCTTTATCTGGGTCTTAACGGCGTAGCTCATTATTACCGTCAGTTGGGAGTTTTACATGATTTCATTGTGTGTGTGCATTTTATTTCATTTGCCAACAATAACTCCTGTCGATAGTTGCAAACTGCTACAAATGTAGTCCCACCCTTATAGAAAACAACTTTTGATACTGACACATGCCTTACATTTTGTAAATGGTTTAGCAGCAGATGACGGCGCAGTTCACTCCGAGTACACTTCAGCACCACATATGTGGACAGCGATCCTTAAGAGCGACGCTACGAATGATCTTAGAGGCTGTGCACGCGCGTTCATGTACGAGTGTCTTTGGGAAACAGTCGTAGGAAATCTAAGAACATTCGTAGGATCACTGGTTAACGACACACGTAAGGCTAAGAACCATCGTTATCGGGAAACGAGGCCCTGGTCGGTGCATACAGCTGAAACATATCCAGTAGATATGTGGGTCCCATTCCATTTAATGATTTAAATACAAGTAGCATTGCCTTAAAATCAATTCTGTAGCTTACTGGGAGCCAATGCAGCGATCTTAAAATTGGAGTAATGTGGTCAAACTTCCTTGTCTTTGTAAGAACCCTTGCAGCTGCATTTTGTACCAGTTGAAGCTGTTTAATGGTCTTATTTGGGAGGCCAGTAAACAGACTGTTACAGTAATCGACTTTACTAGAAATGAAGGCATGTATTAGCTTCTCCAGATCATGTTTAGACATCAGGCCCCTAAATTTAGAGACGTTTTTTATGTGATAAAATGCAGACTTAGTAATAGCTTTCATGTGACTGTTGAAATTTAGGTCACTGTCAATGTATGGAAGTGCTCACCACAAAGAGAATGGCGGCGTTTCTTTGTTTCTGGATGAGTCATTATTTCTGGGACAACCGTGGATTTGGGAATTGCAGATGAAATTGATTCCGTTCATGGCCCACCACAGAAGACAAAAAAAAAGAAAAACAAAACAAAAATTAAGACAAAATATCATAACTAATTACAAAAAGATGTAAAGACTAAACCCTGGCATCAAGTACATGATTGAGACCAGCGGTTCCCAAACTGGGTGTCATGACCCCTAGACCAGTAGAAGCCGTAATGTAGAGGGGTAACAGAAGGGAATGCTTGCATAAAACATTTATATACAGTTGTGTTCAAATTCATTCACCCACACAGTTTTAGGGAATTCATTGTACATTTGTAACTGTTCATAATGAAATCTTACGGACAAAGTCTTGTATAGTAGAGCAGATTAAAGGCCTTTTTCAGGAGAATCGTTCACTTTGGTATAAAAGCATGACATTTGGCACAGATACTCTCTAAGGATCACTTTTAGAAAAAAAATCGCTGGCCACGCAAAATGTCAATATGGCGGCCATTTTTTAAGATGGCCGCCACTGCTACTGAATGGTTAGTGTAAAACCCATTAACTTTGGTTTAAAATCATGACATTTGATTGAAATACTCTCTAAGGGTCACTTTTTAGTCAAAAGCACTGGCCACGCACAAAAATCAATATGGCGGCCGTTTTTCAAGATGGCCGCCTTTTCTACTATTGGTTAGTGTTAAAGCCACTTACTTTGGTATATAAACATGACATTTGGCTGAAATACTCTCTAAGGGTCACTTTTTAGAAAAGAAGCACTGGCCACGCAAAATTTCAATATGGTGGCCGTTTTTCAAGATGGCCGCCACTGCTACTGAATGGTTAGTGTAAAACCCATTAACTTTGGTTTAAAAACATGAAATTTGGCTCAAATACTCTCTAAGGGTCACTTTTTAGAAAAGAAGCACTGGCCATGCGAAACTTCAATATGGCGGCCGTTTTTCAAGATGGCCGCCACTTTTATTAAATAGTTAGTGTAAAAACCATTTACTTTGCTACAAAAAACTACTAAACGGTTAGTGTAAAAAACATTTACTTTGGTATAAAAACATGAAATTTGGCTGAAATACTGTTTGAGGGCCACTGTTTTGGAAAAGAGGCATTGGCCACCTAAAAATTCAATATGGCGGCCATTTTTCAAGATGGCTACTCAATAGTTGGTGTAAAAGTTGTTTACTTTGGTATAGAAACATTTGTTTTGGCAGAAATACTCTCTGTGGGCCACTGTTTTGGAAGAAGGCCCTGACTACACAAAAAACAATATGGTATCCATTTTTCAAGATGGCTGCCATTGCTAATGCTGTTTTTAAAATTGGTAGGGATGCACCGATACCGATACTGGTATCGGTATCGGCTGCCGATACTGCTCATTATACTCGTACTCGTCAAGCACTTGCCGATACCAGGAACGATACTGCTATTACACAAAACAATGCAAAATCTTGTCACGTTCTGTGGACTTGAAAGCAGCATGGGAAAAAAGTACACTACAAACATCTAGACAATAAAAATATCACAGGTGGCAAAAAACAAGGCCATGCATTTATTTGCATTGTATTTTGGTGGTAAAAGGTATCGGTATCGGTACTCGGTATCGGTACTCGGTATCAGCAAGTACACACATTAATGTACTCGTACTTATATCGGTTTTCAAAAAAGTGGTATCGGTACAATCCTAAAAATTGGTACATATACAGTAAATCATGGTCTAGAATCACATATCCTCTATTCACATTTACAGCTGCAAAGTTCTGTGCAACTGAAACCCAATTTAAAACATATGCATTTTCCCTGGTGCTCTGTTTTGCAGCCACACTTGATAGTTATTCACAACTTTCTGCAATTGTTAGATTTGCAGTCCATTGTTTACCAAGCTTTTTCCGTCCTCAGTCAGCAGGACTCTCTGCTTTTGGTTGACCTTTGGTTGCTTTTGGGCAAACATATCAAATCTAGCCTCATCAATGTGGCTGGACCATCCATCTCTTGTGAAGTGCTCTCTGCTGAATGCCGATGTCACTGTGTTGTCTCCATGAATGACCTTTGCTCAGGCACAGTCATACAGTAGCTGAGTTACTTGCCATTGATGCATCATCAGTCCCCAATTCTTTTGGTCAAAATGTTCTGCCATGGATGATATTGTCAGATTGGCGCAAGGTCTTGCAGATGAACCACACTTCCGTCAAGTTGTTGGCCTTGTAGGGAGAGTGACTAAGTCCAGTCACACAACAGTCCATTCAGAACCTCCTGAGGTCAAGCTCAGTGACATAAGCTGGAGCAGAGAGATGGTGTGCTATACTGCAAGAGGGTCGATCACGGCAGGCATGTGTATCAGCTGGTGCTACCCAAACAGTTCTGGAAGAGAGCACTAGAGGGTGTGCATGATGAGGTTGGGCATCTACGTAGGTGCAGAATGAGCCCTATAACTTGCCCGTGCCCGGTTTTTATGGCCTGGCATGGCCAATGACATCGAAGAGAAGTGCTTGAGGAGTGAGTGCTGTTTCAGATGGAAATTTGTTCTTCAGAGAGCTGCACCAATGGAGAGCATTACCACCAAGTACCCACTGGAGCTCATCTGCATGGACTACCTGTTTGTCTCTGGAACCAGACAGTTGTGACACACGAAACATCTTTGTCATCACTGAAAACTTCTGAAAAGTTCTCAGTAGCAGTGCCCACATGATACCAAAAACATTCAGTGGATTGGGGATGAGCATTCGTCCTGCAGTTCAATGTGGTGCTTTATTACAGTGGTGTGGCCATCTCTCGGTAACACATCTCTTCCAATGCTCAGGGATAGGTGAATCCTCAAGTTTGAATCTGAGTAGCCCAGAGGATGACTCAGGCGCACAAGGAGCATGTTGGCTGGGATCAAATGAGGTGACACATTGGGTTATTATATCCCCGAAACGCGGAGCGTCGGGGATGTAATGGTTTTGCGTGCGCCGCCGCCGCCGCCGCATCCGCGTCCGCCGCGTTCGCCGCGTCCCCCGCCACGTAAGGTCTTTCGTGTTAACGCGATAACTTTTGAACGGATGTTTGGATTTGTCCCAGATTTTTTGGGTGAATGCTCCAGGACAGGTTCATGAACTGATTCGAGTTTGGAGGTCAACACTTTCAAAATGGCTGAATTCAAGATGGCCGAATTTTTGTTTGGTCCATAACTTCTGACCTGGTGGATGGATTTGTCCCAGATTTGGTGTGTGAATGCTCTAGGGTAGGTTCATGAACTGATTCGAGTTGGGAGGTCAACACTTTCAAGATGGCTGAATTCAAGATGGCCGAATTTTTGTTTGGTCCATAACTTCTGACCTGGTGGATGGATTTGTCCCAGATTTGGTGTGTGAATGCTCTAGGGTAGGTTCATGAACTGATTCGAGTTTGGAGGTCAACACTTTCAAGATGGCTGAATTCAAGATGGCCGAATTATTGTTTGGCCCATAACTACTGACCGGTTGGATGGATTTGTCCCAGATTTTGTGTGTGAATGCTCTAGGGTAGGTTCATGAACTGATTCGAGTTTGGAAGACAACACTTTCAAAATGGCGGAATTTTCATTTGGCCCATAACTTCTGACTGGGTGGATTGATTTGCCCGGTAACACCTTATTTTAATGGTTCACCATTTCAGTGAATCTACCATATTAGGTACAGTGTAATAACCAATGTAACAATATTTAATACCATTTAATACTAGTGTAATACCAGTGTAACAATATGCAATATCAGGTACAGTGTAGTAACGAGTGTAACAGTATGCAATACCATGTAATATAGTGTAATACCAGTGTAACAATATGCAATACCATGTAATACCACTTACGCACAAACACATGATGTAAGTAAAAAAATTACATTGTATTAAATATTGTTACACTGGTTATTACACTGTACCTAATGTGGTATATCCACTGAACCATTAAAACAGTATTACCATTTGCCCCATTTTTTGCTTCATTTTCACAATAGTCGTTTGGTTTTAAGCCTATGCGCGTCATGTCACGTCTGTATATACGTTTACGAAATGGTGGACGGGAGTGGTAGGAATGATGGGGGACTGGAAGCGTCGCGTTTCGGGGATATACCTTAAGCAGTCGAAGGCGACTGCACAGGCAGTCTAGTTGATATCTGCAAGGACACTGTGGTCAGTCATGTTGCAAAGCATGATGGGCAGGGCCGGATTAAGATGGACTGGGGCCTCTAGGCTACAGTTTGACAGGAAATTTCGCGGCAAAACTACATGGCCAGCGTCATAATTCTGAGCTAGAAATTAAAAATAACATATGGAGACAAATCTTAGTACTGCCTCTTGTCACAATTCTGTCTTCCACACTCCCCACCCCCCTTTAGCCAGCTGGATCCCCCTGGCAAGTGGGGGCCCCTAGACTGCAGCCATAACTAGCCTGTGGGTTAATCCAGCCCTGACGATGGGAAATTTACAGTTTGTAGCAACAGTATACCACCTGGCAATCGACAATGTTCATGTGGTCCAGTCTTTCCTAATCCAACAAGGCTAGCGGTGTATAGCTTTTGATGAGCCAGTATGGTGAGAGCTTTGCGACCCCATAGCCTGACCGTGTGTGGGCGCCTTGTAGTCTCATAGCCTTGGGCAATAGCTGCCATCAGAGTGGGCTTGGAAAAGGGATTTCAAACCATCTTTTTGAATGCCGTCTTGGTAGAGATGGTCAAGGACATTGGTGCTAATCTTGAAAAATGTCTGCCATATTGAATTTTTGTGTGGCCAGGGCCTTATTTCCAAAACAGTGTCCCTGAGAGAGTATTTCTGCCAACTTTCATGTTTAGTAGCAATGGCCGCCATCTTGAAAAACGACCACCATATTGGATTTTCGCTTGGCCAGTGCTTTTTTTTCTAAAAAGTGACACGTAGAGAGTATTTCAGCCAAATTTCATGTCTTTATACCAAAGTAAAAGGCTTTTACACTAACCAATAGTAGCAGAGGCGGCCATCTTGAAAAATGGCTGCCATATTGACTTTTAGTGTGGCCAGAATTTTTTTTCTAAAAAGTGACCCTTAGAGAGTATTTCAGCCAAATTTCATGTTTTTGTATCAAAGTAAATGGTTTTTACACTAACTATTTAATAGCAGTGGTGGCCATCTTGAAAAATGCTCCCCACAGTAAATGTCAATATACATTAAGTTAACTTAAATTTATTAATCAGTCTGACAGTTAATTTTGACAGCAAATGTTTTTTTTTTTTTAAAGGTAATGCATTATTAATAGACATCAGTTTAAACTGCTGGAGCAATTTGTAGTACAAGATTTAAAGTAATGAGATATATATATTTTATATATAGAAAAATCAATTCTAATTTGCCAGACATGAAACCCCATTCAAAGTCAATGGAAAGTTCTGTCTGGCAAATTAGAATTGATTTTTCTTAAAAATACAAAAACTTGGTATGGAAATCTATGGAGTATAATGAAGAGGGAAGTGTGGGTCACCAGATCAAAGAACAAAAAACAGCTGACAGCTAAGCATCAATGATATCTGGGCTTTCATAACCCTCATGCAATGCCACCGCCATTGACTTCAATGTTAAACACAGTCAGGTCAGCAGTCTAACCCATGACTGTGGTTTTGAGTAATTAAAGAGGCTGAGACTTTTGAAAAAGTTTTTAAAGCCTCAGGAAGCTTTTACCAGTGTTTAGAGTTAATTGGTTAATTCAGATGATTAGGTTAATAGCTTGTTTAGACAACCTTTTCATGATATGCTAATTTTGTGAGATGGAAATTTTGGGTTTTCATGAGCTGTATGCCAAAATCATCAATATTAAAACAAAACAAAACCTGAAATATTTCGGTTGTTGTGCAATGAATGTAAAACATATGAAAGTTATTTTTTTATCATTACATTATGGGGAAAAAATGAACGTTAACACAATATGCTAATTATTTGAGAAGGACCTGTATATTAAATACACTTGTACAAAGTTTGATTTTAGTACCAAAAAGTCAACTTAAAATGTGTTAAAGCTCTACTTTACTAATCCAGCCCCTTTGCCATTGATATTAAATGACATACAATACATGATATTTGAAGTTGGCTAAGGAACACTGCATATGATATCATTTTGAAAATCAACATGGCTTCGTCTGGGGTTCGAACCCTCAACCTCCATATCTCTAATCCAGCAGCATTCCCATTGAGCCAAGCAGCTGGCTGTCATGCACAGTCCAGCAAGACTATATCACATTGCATTGAAGAGCTGAACAATAGACTTCTAGAATGGTTGCTCACACCTGCTCGTTAAGAATAGAATGTTGAGAGACAGTGACAGTTGAGATGGAACCCTGTATTGGCAGCACCTGTTCTGATTGACTGTATGGCAGTTAGTATTGTGCTCTAAGCAGAGGACAGAATGAGACCCAGTTTTTTGTCTTTACAAGATCGTTGTAAAAAAAACTAAAAGGAGTTGGCACGTGTCCTTCGCACAGATCGGAGTCATGTATGTGATCTCTCTAACAGTCTTTGAATGAAGTTTATAGGTTAAACGGTTCAGGCACAAATGGACCTCTTGTGGGACATGCGCTGATCTCTTGAAAAAGGCACTTTTGGGAAGACTGGAAACCTCCATAGACCCAGCCCTGTCGTTTTTAAAACACCTGCCATTTAAAAAGTAATGGGAGTTGGGAGATGAAACTTTGACAATTAGTAGACATCCCATATAGCTCGCCAACAACGTGTCAACTAAACTTCTAGGTGAAAGTGTTGATGTTTTATGACCGAAAAACCCTCCTACACTCTAATCTCTAGAGTGGCGGAACCTTGGTTCATGAAGGTTCTACCATTGTTTTCAATGGGGACCCAAGCTTGCACAAAATCGCCAAAAACGGAAAAACGACAAGAGACACGGACAAGCCTATAAATAGAAATGATCTCCAAGTCGAGCCGGTCGTTTTAGTGTTTGAATGGTGTCTCTATCTCGAAAGGCCTAGGAGGAGATCCATTTTCTATTTTTACTGCCCTGCACAAGACCAAGCAATAATAACTAAACAGGACTTAGAGATTACTAGAATCGGGCCTTGCTCTGCAAGCCCGCTTAATAACTAAACAGGACTTAGAGATTACTAGAATCGGGCCTTGCTCTGCAAGCCCGCTTAATAAAGAAACAGGACTTAGAGATTACTATAATCGGGCCTTGCTCTGCTAGGGCCTTGCTCCGCAAGCCCGCTTAATAACGTAATGCCAAGACAAACCATACCTTCTATTTTGTTAATGTATTTTCATGGTAAAAACACCATATTGAAGAGCACACCCAGATCTTTAAAAAAGCATGTAAGGCCTTACCTACCCATTAAACTTTAAGCACAATACTGAAGTCTGTACTTAAGTTGTGTTTTTAGTGTATTAAATGCACTTTAAGTGTACTTTTTGGTGCACAAATTAAACATGTAAAAGTGGCTTTAATGCGATAAAAGCATACCACCACCAATGATTTCTAAGTACTATTATTAAGTATATAAAAGTATACTTAAAGTGTACTACTCAAGACTATTACTTCAAGAAGGTAATTGTGCCTATTGAAGAACAGGTTAGTTGTGGCCTAGTGGTTAGAGTGCAGGTATGTTGTTCAGTTAAATGTCGGATCAAATCCCGGTTGAGGCAGTGGTTGTTGTCTGAAGTGTAGGCGAAAGGAAGGTTCATGTGTATGTATGACAGTTGTGAACAACACCATGTGCGATGGAAATGAGTAATTAGAGCTTACATTAATGTTTTTTTTATATACTTTTGAAGTATATTTAAAGTGTACTTAAAATAAATGTGCTTAAAGTAAAATCTATTTGTAGCATACTGAAAATACATTTAGAGTCAGTACACTTAAAATGTACTTAAAGCAATTTTGCTAATATATTTGAAATGTATTTAAAGTAAAGTATGGTTTTAGTACATTAAGTGCACTTGTACAAAGTTTGATTTTAGTACAAAAATGTCAACTTAAAATGCGTTTAAACTCTACTTAATCATACTTCAAGTGTATTTAAGTACCATATTTTCGGGACCAAAAGACGCACTGGGTTAAAAGACGCACCACCAAGGACCGTGACTTTTTTCACAGACAAGACGCACTGCGTCATAGGACGCACTTCATAACTAATGACATAATTTCATAACTAATGCTGTTGTTGTTAGGAATGCACTAAAAATAACATGCGTGGCCGAATACACGCAATATCAAACGTTGCCGAATATCACTAGCGTTTTCGAGCAGTTTCTTAAAGTATGACATGAAGCCAACATTAAATTGTACGCATGTTCTTTGAAAGAAAACAAATGTTTAAACACATTTAATGTAGGCTATTCAGCAAAAGATTCATAGAACATTGAAAAAGAATCGCCTGGTATTTCAGGAGTCGCGACCCTCATCTCTCCTCGAGATCTGCTCCGCGTCTCTCCCTCCCCTCCCTCCCACACACACGCGCGCAGGCACAGCGTCGGCCACCCGTGCCCTTTTTTAACAGGAGTAGCCTACTTTTCAGTGCAATCCTGGCTGGAAAAAACATTGTTGCCCATTCATCCATGACGAAGACACTTAGGCAGACATGAAATAGTGGTAGTGTTGTCGCACAATAGCAAACATCTTTCTCTGACGTGACGATGCATTTTCGCGGAACTTCTCAACCCCGCTTTCATAAACCTACCCGACGGTTGTTGTCTGATCTTTTTTCAATGTTCGCTAATGTTTGAAATTTAACTATAGGGTCTGTGCGTAGGCACAATAGCTTTCTGATAAGAATCACTGTTGTGCCGATCGCAAAGGATGTTGAATTGTGGAGTCTTGCAACTTGTTTCAGTCAAGGACACTGAAATACCAGTCAACGACCCTTCCACGCTTTTCACATGCTTTACTGCAATAACGTCTTGCGAATGCATGCAACCATGCACACAACCATGTCAACAAGAGCGCGTACGCCATCATAACTCTGCATCGAGCAAATAATATGCAACAGCTTGCAATGCGCGCACGAGAGAGAGAGAGAGAGAGAGAGAGAGAGAGAGAGAGAGAGAGGCGTCATTCTTAACAGGTGCCATTGTAACCTGGCTACTGTACACAGCCTGCCCCGCGACGCTCTTGATTACTGGTATAGGCTACTCACAAGTAGCCTATTTTTTCATAACGTGCAGACCCGATTCCCCCAAAGTCGTTCTAAAATATCGACAGAGTCTCGCGGCCATGATTTTTTTTCACACATTGGACGCACTGGCTTATAAGACGCTCTGGCAGTTTTTGACAATATTTTATGATTTTATATGCGTCTTATGGTCCGAAAAATACGGTATACTATAAGTTGTCCCAAAACAACACAACTTAAGTATGTACTTCTGCAGCATGC
Source organism: Engraulis encrasicolus (assembly GCF_034702125.1). NCBI lineage: Eukaryota > Metazoa > Chordata > Actinopteri > Clupeiformes > Engraulidae > Engraulis > Engraulis encrasicolus. The sequence goes on along the minus strand of NC_085865.1, from coordinate 11,656,200 downwards.
TATAAAGTACTTTCTTATGACCTTGAAATAGATTTGTAGCATACTTAAATTACACTTAACTGCATGCTAAAGTACACATTAAACATATTTTAAAGTGAATTAGTAAGTATATTTGAAATGTACTTATGTTAAGTATAATTTTAGTATATTAAGTACACTTGTACAAAGTTTGTTTTTAGTACAAAAAAGTCAACTTAAAATGTGTTTAAGCTATACTTAATCATATTTCAAATGTATTTAAGTATACTATAAGTTGTCCCAAAATAACACAACTTAAGTATGTACTTCTGCAGCATGCTATAAATTACTTTCTTATGACCTTGAAATAGATTTTTAGTATACTTAAAATACACTAAACTGCATGCTAAAGTACACATTAAACATATTTTAAAGTGAATTAGTAAGTATATTTGAAATGTACTTAAGTTAAGTATGATTTTAGTACATTCAGTACACTTGTACAAGTTTGATTTTAGTACAAAAAAGTCAACTTAAAATGTGTTTAAGCTGTACTTAATCATCTTTCAAGTGTATTGAAGCATACTATAAGTTGTCCCAAAATAACGTTCTTTAAATTAAAAATACATACTTAATAAGTATATATTAAGTACACTTTTTTTTACCTGAGAACTTTTTTTTTTTACCAGCAAGCATAACTCTGTTCTCTTCTGGATTCTGCAGGAATCGTACATTTTGTCCACCACAGACGACCATCACAAACCAAAGGGAAGACTGTCATACTTATTACGGCATCATAACACACAGCATCTAGCTTGACCACCTAGATTCCGCCATGGCTATAAAATCCGAACACACTCATCCACTTTCTACCCAACACACGCAAATCCATAGTATTTCAAGGTATTTGTGTGTTGCATAGAAAGCTGCTTGCAGATTTGAGCATAAGAGTTCATTCAAATTATGTATAAACCACTTTTGAAAAACCTGTGAATGACTGCTGCTAGAAAGCACAAAGCCTCAGTGGATGTCTTGCTAGTTGCTACATTATTTCATTAAATTAAATAAATGTATAAATATAAACATAATTTAAGCCACACAAACTCATATGTTCCATAGGCAACAAGAAGTCAGGTGTGCTAAGGGTGGGGGGTAGGGGGCCCAACATTTCTGGTGTTGCTCCTGATTACTAGTTTTACATTCTGACCCTTATTGTATTTACTGTATTTTTTCCTCCGCCAAGGAGGTAATTTTTTCGGTCACGTTGGTTTGTCTGTTTGTCCGTCTGTCTGTTTGTTTGTTTGTCAGTAGCATAACCCAAAAACTATTGAACGGATGTGGACGAAACTTTGTGGGGGTGTTGGTAATGACCCAAGGAACAAGTGATTAAATTCTGGTGGTGATCCGGAACACGAACCGGAACCAGGACGTTTTTTAAGATTCTTCACCATTACCGGCCTATACATTTAGACGCCCCTAGTCACCGCAAATTGAATTGCAACATTCCAGTTTCTAACTCTACAAAAACAAGACAGAAAGACAGGGTGTAACATAGTCAAATGTTTTATCAAGCAGCTTCCTTGGCGGAGGTCTGCGCTCTCTGAGTGCTTCCAGTTATTACTGTATTTATTACATTTTGTTTCACATACTTAGGCTACACATAAGCTACACCTGAAAGTATCAGGGGCTAAACTACCAAGATATGTATGATCATACTGTACAGTTAACACAGATAAGAGATACCCTCCAGGGACATCAACAATCTCTACCACTTTCTTCAAGGCCTCGTTTTCTAGCGTGGTCTTCCTAGAGGTCGAGGACAAGTATTGGGTACCCCCCGACAATCAAACGCTCCTCCATTTTCCTTTTTGAAGGATTTTATTTTTTCCCACCCACAGCGTATCAGATTTCATTACAGAAGTCATATTATATTTTCATATCATATTTCATTTCATCATGACCGACCTTCTGTACATTCATTGGACGACACACTGCGTCTGGCGTGAGCAATTCGCATAAACTTCGAGGCAGCTCTACTTTTTGACGTGCGTCAAATGTCAAAGTTGCCGTGCCACAATCCCAGGAGCCTTTGAGAGAACGTTGTCGCATCCTATTGAAAATGAATTGAATGCGTTCGCGTCAACACAATCGCCAGAAATATGAGAACAGTCCCTAAAGCCGGGCATACACTGTGCGATATTTTCAGTCGTGGGTCTTAAGCTTCTGCTCACACTGCACGATGGAATTTCACTGTTTAAAAGTTCACAACTCACGACTCACGTCCTCACACTACACGAGCCGACAGTCGGATGCGAGCGAAATGCTTCCACCGTACGACGCGACAGGCATGTTTCCCCGGTCTGGGAACATGCGCACCTGAGGTGGAGATGAGGTCGCGCTCAATAGCGAATCCCACGGCCCTATTCATTTGTGCATGTGAAGTGTCAAATCAGGTCGTAGCACTGCTTTAACTGTGCGATTTACGCACGAGCCACGACCAGAATTTCAAACCGTTTTGATTTTCTTGCGACCCTGCGATTGCACGATCGTGAGGCGAAATCGCTTGTCGTTACTCCATGTATACTGCACGACACGAGACTCACGATTGACCTGCGATTGAGCAAGAAATCGGCCCGACTCTCAAAAAGTTGTGCGAGTGCCAAATCGGGGCAAAATCGGTGCAAAAGTCGCGCAGTGTAAGCCCAGCTTAAGGCTTGTCTCTTGTGTGAATGCGTTGGTGTCGTTGGAAATTCCCTGCATCTGAAAAACATTTACCACAATTCTGGCAGACATAGGGCCTCTCTCCCGTGTGAGTGCGGTTGTGTACTTGGAGATAAATTGCCTGTGAAAAACTTTTGTCACAATGCTGGCAGACATAGGGCCTCTCTCCAGTGTGAATGCGGTTGTGTACTTTGAGGTTCACTGCCTTTGTAAAACTTTTGTCACACTGTGGGCAAGCATAGGGCCTCTCTCCTGAGTGGATTAACTGGTGTACTTTGAGATGTCCTGCCTGTGGAAAACTTTTACCACAATGATGGCAGGCGGGCCTCTCTCCACTGTGAATACGTTGGTGTCGTTTGAGATTCATTGCCCATGAAAAACATTTATCACAATGGTGGCAGGCATAGGGCCTCTCTCCTGTGTGAATGCATTTGTGTTGTTTGAGTCCCCTTGCCCGTGAAAAACTTTTGTCACAATGTTGGCAGGCATGGGGCTTCTGTCCAGTGTGAATGTGGTTGTGTAATTTGAGCTTTGTTGCGTCTGAAAAACATTTACCACAATGCTGGCAGACATAGGGCCTCTCTCCCGTGTGAATGTGGTTGTGTATTCTGAGCTTTGTTGCGTCTGAAAAGCTTTTGTCACAGTGTTGGCAGATGTAGGACTTCTTTCCTCTGCAGGTGAGCTGGTGTGTTGTCAGACTTGTCCTGGCATGGAAGCGCTCACCACACAAGACTAAAAAATAAAAAATAAGACAAATATCATTGCTTATTAATTATTATATGATAATGAAACAATGTATGATTGTCCAGTGAGCCTTTAATGAACCCACTTAAAGACTAAATCCTAGCATCAAGTTCATAATTTAGACCAGTGGTTCCCAAAGTGGGGGTCAGGGCCCCTAGGCCGGTCGCGGCGGTACTGTAGAGGGGTAACAGACAGCAGGGAATGCTTGCATTAAACCTCTGTATACAGGTGTGTTCAAATTCATTCAACCCCAGTTTTAGGGAATTCATTGTACATTTGTAACTATATTCATAATGAAATCTTACAAAGCACTGATTCTTGAGAAAGCGGCTAAAATATGTCTCAGCAATAAACTGCCAATTCTGTTGAAAATAAACTACATTTTCATGAACAAAATGAATCCAGGTAAAGACCCAAGGGTCTGTTACACAAATGTACAGTGGTTTGAAATATTTAAATGTAATTGTATTACTTTTCATGGCTATAAACCTGTAGTGGGGTCGTAATAGGCTCAGTCATTTCAAATTTGTGTTAAAGTTTGGTTTTCACTTCCAAGTTGAAGTTTAGGGTCTATAAAACAATTTGAGTTCGAGTGTCAAACACACAGATAACAAAATGGCCTGCGGGGGGCGCTCTAAAATATATAAACTGCTATAACTTTTTATTAGTTAAACCAAATTTAACATATGATGTATGTATGGATTCAGCATGAAGAGGAGAAACTGGTGGGCTAAATAGTTGGTTACCAGATTAAAGACACACTATGTAAAAAACACACTTTTAGCCAATGGACAGGTAAATCCGGGCTTTTTTAAGATAAAGGGTGGATATGCCCTCCAAGTTGCAATGAAACATAATTTATTGTTACAAGTTATTGTAAATAAAGCCTGGGTTATCACTTAACTTGATTTGTTCAGAATATCCCTGAAGCACACATATACTTAGGATACATATACACAAATATAGCTGCATAAAGCCTATGTGATATTTAGCACCCAACTTGCAACTTTGAGTTTATGAATTTAGGAGCATGAGTACCAGCTTTTTTTCAATCCAGCCATCATTTTATTGACAACTTAAACACTTTATATCTGGAAGAAATTAAATCAATAATAATAATAATAACAATAATAATAATAATAATAATAATAATAATGATGATGATGATAAATACTATAGGGAACATCATTTTTTCCTGCATTCAAAAAGCAAACAGAAGACCATAGGGCTAACATTTATTCCAATACTCCACTCTACAATAACTATGACAGAGAACAGATACAAAAACAGTCAGTGGTGAGTCTTAGAAATTGTATGTGCACTTGCACAGACGTGTGCACTTTAACTCTTCCTTCATGCACTTGCACCGAGATCTGGCAGGTGTATTTGTACAAGTACTAGTACAGCTGCACTTCACCTCTAGTTGGAATACACCTTCGGCAACTACATCTTTGGTAGTGTAGTCCAAATCTGGGAACTGTTCATTTGTTACCAGATTGGCAGGCATTTCTGGCAAATGCAGATAATAAGAACAGTTTTCATTCCTGTCAACTACGCTGGTAACAAATGGACAGTTCCCAGAGCAGATGATTGTGTCTACCATGTATGAAATAGTGCTATAGTATTATTTAGTATACTTGCCAAAGGCCTCTGCTTGCCCCCAGCAAGCATACTAATTGTTCTCCAATAGTTTATTTAGTATGCTTGCGGGAAAGCATATTAATTGTTCATCAACAGTTTATTATTATTCTACATTTTTCCATTCACCTCGGCATATGGGAATCGCCATTCATTAGTACGGCGGCTTTGAATCGTTGCAGCATTCAAGATAGAGACACGGTTCGATTGCCAAAACGAACGGCTCAAAAAGGGCTCAGGGTGGAGTATTTTTTGCTGGCCTACCCCCTTTCATTCGTTCACCAGACTTGTTTTTCCTCATTTTTCCTCTCTGTTTTCCCCCTCATTGAAATGAATGGTAGAATGGTCAAGATGATGATGTCACAAACTGTGTCAGTTAGAGTGAGAGGTGACCTGTCCTGGGGTTTTTAACTAGGTATCAACTGGTAAAGGTATTGTCAGAGAGGTCTTGGCTCTGAATACAAACTGTGTGAATAAGCCAACTCTTAAAATGTTTCAAAGAGAGCAGTTTTAAAATCCCTATGATGTGACCCCATTCACTTACAAAAAAATGTGTGAACAGCTCAGCGCATAGGCCTGAATATGTCCATTTTTTGACTGAACCATTTGGCCAAGAAAAGTGGTCTCAGCTTTGACATGAAGAGCAGGGTTGTGCCATTTGTGTGTCAATATCATCTGACAACTTGCAAAACTTTTGGAGATAAGACAGCGTAAAAATAAGGCTGCACATATTAGCCTACTCAGCTATTGACTGTCACCTTTAGATTCTTCAGTCATACACACACACACATACACACGCAGCCTTGTAGAACTTTAGACCTCTGCTGTCACCTGGGCAACCGTGGCCTAATATGCGGCAGTGGCCTACTGGGTAGGGTGTTGGTCTGTCAGAGGGTTGCAGGTTCGAATCCCACCCTTACCTCTCCCTACCCACCCATTGCTGAAAGTCACCTGAAGCATCTCCATACATGCACGCACACACACACACACACACACACACACACACACACACACACACACACACACACACACACACACACTTCTCTCTCTCTCTCCCTCTCTTGCACAGAGAGAGAGACAGACAGACACACACACACACACACACACACACACACACACACACACACACACACACACACACACCTCTATCACACCTCTATCTCTTTCCCTCGTGTTTCTGTGTGTGTATACAACAGCTCTGTGTGTGTGTGTGCATAAGCCGCAAGCATAATAGCATCGTCTCTCCGGAAATGCAGTCTTATTATTATTACATTATTATTATTATTATTATTGATGTATAGTATTTTCTTCCAGATATAACGTTTTTTTTGTGATTTTATGTGTGAATAGAATATGGCTTCATCGAAAAAAGTTGATACTCGTGATCCTAAATTCATAAACTCAAAGTTGCAAGTTGGGTCATATCACATAGGCTTTATGCAGCCATATTTGCGTATAGGTATCCTAGGTATCTTTCTGTTTCAGGGATATTCTGAACAAATGAAGTTGAATGATATACCAGGCTTTATAAATGATGTTTCATTGCAACTTGGAGGACATTTCCAGCCTTTATCTTAAAAAAACCTTGGATTTTGCTGTCCATGGGCCAAAAGTGTGTTTATGACAAAGTGTGTTTTTAATCCTGTAACCAAATACTTAGCTCACCAACTCCTCCTCTTAATGCTGAATCCATGCATACCTCATATGTTAAATTTGGTTAAACTAATCAAAAGTTATAGCAGTTTATATATTTTAGAGCGCCCCCCGCAGGCCATTTTGTTATCTGTGTGTTTGACACTCGAACCCAAATTGTTCTATAGACCCTAAACTTCAACTTGGGAGTGAAAACCAAACTTTAACACAAATTTGAAATGACTGAGAAAAAATGCACACGCCTACGACTCCACTACCCTGGCCTCACCCTGTAAAAACAGCTGTCCCAAGGACAGACATCATCATTTCAATTGACTTAAAATGTAAAAATCACTGATATTATTGAATAATATCACCATGATGTGAAAGTCCATATTGAAGTGGTTCTGCAGATATGCACATAGTGCGTGTAAAGCAATATTTACTACTATTTTCTGATTGCTCAAAGTGTGTCCAGCATATTAGTCACCACCGTCAGTTTTTTTTTAAAAAAGACTATAAAATCAGGTATGCACAAGGTCATTGTCATTACTTAGGACCCCTTTTCAAACCTTTAGCTCTACTGAATACTTCACCATCACTGAAGCTCCTGTAAGTTTACTAATTTCTCCTCAATTTGTTAATTTGTTTGGACACTGGTACTGTCCCAACCATAAACTGTCAACAGCGTCGGGGGGTTTAATAGCATTATGTTACATTAATGTTAATTATATACACTTTTTCAGAAGCGGCACGAAGCCCCTAAGAAACAGAGCGAAAACGAAGTGGCTAATGTGAGCAAAAAATGCATAATATGTAAAAGTGTGTTTTTTTGTCTCACACCATCAGATGTCACCACCGTCAGATTTTGTTCCGCTCATCATCTTGTTCCATATTTTACTAAATTGTGCTGGTTAATGAAACATTACCAGACATGTTAGTAATAATTGTGACCCAAACTTATACTCTAGCCTCCACTGAGGTGCATTTGGAGGGTTTTTTGTCACAAAACCTGACGGTGGTGACATCTGATGTAGTTCACAAAAAAGCATGTGTTTTACATGTTTTTGACAAGTTTTAGGAATATGCTTCCAATAAGTATCTACAATTATGTTGAATTGTAAAAGTAATTCACTTAAATACAGTAAACATATTTTTTTTACTTCTAATTCTGTCTGACGCTGGTGACAAAACCAAGAAAGAGCCCATTTTATGAAAAATCTAAAACATTGGGAGCTTGGTCAATATATTCACTGCACAGCCAAGACCTTTATCTATGATAATACACCTCTATATTTTGGATTTGAACAACTTAAAACCTGTTTATGCCACATTTTCAATAATCTAGGCCTACTTCCCAGAGTATCTAACAGATGAAGAAAAAACACAAGCACAAACATACTGTGCACACACAAAAATAAAGTGTTTATGCTAGATGTCATTGACTTGAGAGGGCTATTTATTTAGCTAAATGTAGGCAATAATTAGGTCACTTTCACCACCTTCAGATTACTGTCACCACCGTCAGTTTTTAAGTCACCACCTTAAGAAGGAGTTTTGGACATTTTAAATGAATGTCCTTACAAAATTTTCCTTTGGAGTTGTTGAATTATCAAAGTAACAGCAAATGTAAGCCTACATGAATATTTGTGAAATTACAAAAAATTGTTTGATCTATTTAGGCATTAAGTAAGCGTTGTCTGACAGCACATATTTTTTAAATTAGAACACATGAAACAGTATTGAAATAGAATGAAAGTGAATTTTCAACATTTAAAGGCGTATGTGTGAACCAAAAAACACACACAATCACTTAAAAACTCCAGATACATATGCAACCAAATCAATACACTTTTTACTGCTTTTAATTGTGTCTGACGGTGTTGACAAAAAATAAGATATGATCGGAGAAAAACCTGATTTCTGAAAAAAAAAAACAAAATGGGGAGATTGGCCTTGTGCATTTCTGAAAAGCCAAGACCTTTGTCTACGAGGATATACCATATTATTTTGTAATTCACTTTGTTTTTTTCTTTCAAGATTACAACCTGTTTTAGCCACTTTCTCAAGAATCAGTGAAAGACTTCTTCAGAATTTCTTCATTGACAGTTATGCACCCTCTCAAAGATTACCACTCTTACTGGGTTTTTTTCAATCACTAATTAACCTTTATCCACTCCTCAGCGACATTTAAAAAAAAACTCTCCATACAGTTAAGAGTAATAAAGTTAATATCGCAACAAAAATCTAACTTTTCACTTCCTGCCGCAACAAAATCAACACTGCAATCAAACAACACTGCAACAACTCCGCAACTTTTATCGTGATATTCTGGAAATCCTCATGCACCATCGGGTATTTCGGATCGCGCATTTTTGAGAAAATGCCCGCAAATTCTTGGTGGAACTGTTTATTGTATTTACTGTATTGTATTTTTATTGCTGTATTTATTACTGCATCTATAGTATCTTGCTTTTCACACTTAGGCTACACATAAGCTACACCTGAAAGTATCGGGGGCTAAACTACCAAGATATGTATGATCATACTGTATAGTTAACACAGATAAGAGACACCCTCAAGGGACATTAATGTAGCAGGGCGCACCTGCTTGGGAACCGTGTTCGGTTTGACTGACAGCTGGGAGGCGGGCAGAAGGCTATAAAGGGGGAGACGCCAGTTCCTTCGGGGCTGACGTCTTCCGCTCCGACCAGACCTTTGGCGAGGGCACGCCGTGTTGTTTGCTGGGGGCCGCGTTAGAGCATCGTATATTGACCCGCCGTTAAACGGGCATTGATGTATAGCGCGCACATAAGCTGTGCGAAGCGGCGCTACATTTCTGCCTTGGTCAGATAACCTGGTCGTGGGACAACCTGGGTGGCTTGGTGACCCCTCTGAAGCAGTTGGGTACGACCGCGCACCGTGCGTTACGTTCTCGCCAGCGGCCTCCAGGGCAAGGACTCGGTGTGACGTGCCCTACGCCCCCGCCCAGCTGTCGTTTTGTTTGGGGAGAAGTCCTTATTATTAGACTTGAACTCTGTCTGTCTTTGATGTTGTGTGCGAGGCGCACTGAAGGCACTGCGCAGGAGCGCAGCTACTTGTGGTCACTCGTAAATGCACTAGCTGCCCGTTTTGTTGGCACACAGGATTTCGTGGCCTTTTTCTACTCTTAAATGCCACTCATGAGTAAAACTTTCCCTTTTGATTTTCGGTTGCAGTGTTTTGCATGTTTCTTATTTATGTCTCGTGATGTTTGATTACCTGTGGATTTATTTGCATGTTTATTTACGTTACTGATTTGCTGTGGTTTATTTTCCTTTTATTCTATTGATGGTATTTGTGGGCGAGGAATTTGGCCTATCATCTCCTGTAACCTCACCTTTGTGACTAGTGTGCTGTGTGGCCTTGGTGTGCGTGTGAGTGCGTGAGCGTGGATGAGTATGTTGAATTTGTCGTTTGCACATTTGTATGTATTAACTCCTGTAATTGAAAGTAATAAAGAAAATAATAATCATTTGGGATCCTCGTTTCTGGGTAGTGTACAACGAACCTGTGTTGCCTTTACTAGTTGTGATCAAATATATTCTGGGGTGGAAGTCCCCCAGTGGCGTAGTCGTGCAACTATAAACCACAGGGTGTTAATTATTATCCTGAGTAATTAAACGAAATATCCACTCGGTTACATTAACAATCTCTACCACTTTCTTCCAGGCCTCGTTTTCTAGCGTGTTCTTCCTGTATGAGGTCAAGGGAAAGTATTGGGCTCCCACCGACAATCAAACGGTCCTCCATTTTCCTTTTTGAAGGATTTTATTCTTTCCCACAGGGTATCAGATTTCATTACAGAATTCATATTATATTTTCGTCATGACCGACCTTCTGTACATTCATTGGACGACACACTGCGTCTGGCGTGAGCAATTCGCATTAACTTTGAGGCAGCTCTACTTTTTGACGTGCGTGAACTGTCAAAGTTGCCGTGCCGCAATCCCAGGAGCCTTTGCGAGGACGTTGTCACATCCCATTGAAAATGAATTGAATGCGTTCACGTCAACGCAGTCACCAGAAATATGACAACAGTCCCTAAGGCTTGTCTCTTGTGTGAATGCTTTGGTGTCGTTGGAAATTCCATAAATCTGAAAAACGTTTACCACAATTCTGGCAGACATAGGGCCTCTCTCCTGTGTGAATACGTTGGTGTCGTTTGAGATGTTCTGCCTTTCTAAAACTTTTGTCACACTGTGGGCAGGCATAGGGCTTCTCTCCCGTGTGAATACGTTGGTGTCGTTTGAGATGTTCTGCCTTTCTAAAACTTTTGTCACACTGTGGGCAGGCATAGGGCTTCTCTCCCGTGTGAATGCGGTTATGTACTTGGAGATAAATTGCCTGTGAAAAACTTTTGTCACAATGCTGGCAGACATAGGGCCTCTCACCTGTGTGAATATGTTGGTGTCGTTTGAGGTTCGCTGCCCTTGTAAAACTTTTGTCACACTGTGGGCAAGCATAGGGCCTCTCTCCTGAGTGGGTTAACTGGTGTACTTTGAGATGTCCTGCCTGTGAAAAACTTTTACCACAATGCTGGCAGGCATAGGGCCTCTCTCCAGTGTGAATACGTTGGTGTCGTTTGAGATTCATTGCACATGAAAAACGTTTATCACAATGCTGGCAGGCATAGGGCCTCTCTCCTGTGTGGATGTGTTGGTGTCGTTTGAGATCTGCTGTCTGTAAAAAACGTTTGTCACACTGTTGGCAGGAATAGGGCCTCTCTCCCGTGTGAATGCGTTGGTGTCGTTTGAGATCCTTTGTCTTTGAAAAACGTTTACCACAGTGTTGGCAGGCATAGGGCCCCTGTCCTGTGTGAATGTGTTGGTGTATTTTGAGATGTTCTGCCCGTGAAAAATGTTTGCCACAATGCTCGCAGACATAGGGCCTCTTTCCTGTGTGAACGCATTTGTGTTGTTTGAGTTCCGCTGCCTGTGAAAAACTTTCGTCACAATGTTGGCAGGCATGGGGCTTCTGTCCAGTGTTGATGTGGTTGGGTAATTTGAGTTTTGTTGCATCTGAAAAACATTTACCACATTGCTGGCAGGCATAGGGCCTCTCTCCTGTATGGATGCAGTTGTGCACTCTGAGCTTTGTTGCGTCTGAAAAGCTTTTGTCACAGTGTTGGCAGATGTAGGACTTCTTTCCTCTGCAGGTGAGCTGGTGTGCTGTCAGACGTGTCCTGGCATGGAAGCGCTCACCACACAAGACTAGAAAATAAGACAAATATCATTGCTTATTAATTATTATATGATAATGAAACAATTTATGATTGTCCAGTGAGCCTTTAATGAACCCACTTAAAGACTAAACCTTAGCATTGAGTTCATGATTTAGACCAGTGGTTCCCAAACTGGGGGCCTGGACCCCTAGGCCGGTCGCGGCGGTATTGTAGAGGGGTAACAGACAGCAGGGAATGCTTTTTTAGAGTTTTATTTATTACATTTTCCAACTTTTACAGCAATATGTTTATCAACATATAGTAGAAGGAAAATACTTTTTTGGGTAGAAAACATCAACAACAAACACTGATACAAAATGACATTAAAGAAACAGAAAGACAGAAAAAAAAATAGGGAGAGAAAGAAGAAGAAAAAACAAACAAACAAACAAAACAAAGAAACCCTCTTACAATATTGACAGAAATACAACCTATGTATCTTGTACATCTTGTTGACTTTCCAAGAAGTCAATAAATTGTTCCCATATTTTGTAGAAACTCTGTAGCCTCCCCCTTTTAGCATAAGTCATTTTTTCCATGGCCAGAGTATTGGACAGGGTCTTGAACCAAACATTGACAGAAGGTGCCTCCATAGCTTTCCATGAAGTTGCAATACAGTGTTTAGCTTGTAGTGAGCACATATACACCATCTTTTTATCTGCATTGGACAACCTGTTGGGACAATTCCCAGAATGAGCAACTTAGGACAGATGGGCAATCTGGTGGAGCTTATTGCAGAGATACGGTCTATCACCTTTTCCCAAAATTCCCTTATTTTAGGGCAGGTCCACAGGCAGTGATAAAGTGTGCCCTCTTCTAGGCCACACTTAATACAGAGGTCAGGGTTATTGTTATTGAAGCGGTGTAAAAGGGAAGGAGTTATATATGTCCGCATAATCCATTTAAACTGTATAAGTTTAAACCTAGTATTTATAGTTTGAGTCTGTGCTGTGTGACACACCATTTTCCATTCGTCCTCAGAAATGTCTGTTTCCATATCACTGGACCACTTCATTCTCTTTTCATTTGAAGACTCATTGGAGTTTTCCACCATTAAGTTATAAGTAACAGAAACCTGACCACGACTATGCATATGATTTAGTATAACCTTTTCAAGACTGGACAGTGGTGGTTTGTTTATCTGTTGTTTGTACTTTTTCAAAATATAACTCCTAATTTGCAAATATTTGAAGAAGTGGTTCCTCGGTATATTGTAAGCACCATGTAATTCCTCGAAACTATATAACACCTTTTCTGCATTGTACATGTCCCTAATTTTACTAATACCTTTCGTTGCCCATGATTTGAACCCTGAGTCATTTCTTCCTGCTGGGAATTGGTGGTTTCCCCATATTGGGGTGAACCCTGATAGGTCTGGGTCAATGCCTAAATGTGATTGCACTTTGTGCCAGACTATGATGGAGTTTTTAACAAAGGGGTTATGTGTGTTCTTTATAATACAACTGTAATGGCAAGGGGGACGTGGTGACATTTTCTATTTCAACCCAGGAATTTTTAGGTTCATTTGAGAACCAGTGCATTATTGCTTTAATCTGGGCTGCCCAGTAATACCATAGAAAGTTTGGCACTTGTAGGCCCCCTCTATCATATGGCAAATAAAGTAAAGACATCCTAAGTCTTGGGCGCCTGTTATTCCAAATGAAATGAGTCATTAATTCCTTCAATTTAGAAAATAGGGTGGGTGGGGGACTAAGTGGGATAGATTGAAAAAGATACAAGAATTTTGGTAAGATATTCATTTTAAGTATGTTTACTCGACCAATTAGTGATATGGGGAGATCTGACCATCTCTTCAGAATATTACTGGTAGATGATAGAATTGGGTTATAATTTTCTGAGACTATATCTTGAATTTTGGGGGTGACCTGTATCCCCAAGTATTTAAAGCCCTTGGATGCATTATGAAATTCGTTCTCCACTGTTGGATTATCTCTTTCTTTGTCATTTAGGAACATAATGTTAGACTTGGTTTTGTTGACTTTGTAGCCAGAGATTTTTCCAAAGGTTGATATTGTGCTAAGAAAGGCAGGAAGGGATTGTGTCAAATTTTTTAAAAACAGTATGATGTCATCTGCAAAAAGGCTAATTCTGTGTTCACAACTTCCTATTGTTATTCCCCGTATCAGAGGGTGTGATCTGATTGTTAGGGCCAGTGGTTCTATGGACATTACAAACAAAAGGGGCGACAATGGACATCCTTGGCGTGTTCCTCTGCTAAGCTTAAATGTTTTGGATGTCAAGGAGTTTGTCAAGACTGCTGCAGTGGGTCCATTGTATAGTAACTTCACCCATTTAATAATATTTTGTCCCAAACCAAATCTAGGGAGTATATCAAATAGATATGGCCATTCCAACCTGTCAAAGGCCTTCTCACAATCCAGTGACAGCAGGGCCACATCAGGGCTTCCATCTTCTATATTAATAATATTTAAGACTCTTCTAAGATTGTGAAAAGCTTGTCTTCCCACTATAAATCCATTTTGATCTTCGTGAATCAGACTAGGTAGGAGTTTCTCCAATCTCCGTGCAATGACTTTAGCAATTATTTTTGTATCTGAGTTTAGTAGGGATATAGGTCGGTAAGATTCACATTTAGTAGATACCTTACCAGGTTTTAGTATTGTAGTGATGAGGGCTGTGGAGAAGGAAGGTGGTAAGGAATCTATGCTGAAGGCTTCTTCAAGCATATTGAATAAATGGGGTATCAACATGTCTTTAAAGGTCTTATATATTTCAATGGGCAGCCCATCTGGGCCAGCAGTTTTCCCACTTTGCATAGACATAAGGGCACTATAAAACTCCTCTAATTCTAATGGTCTGTCCAGAGTTTCCATGTCTTCTTGAGAGAGAGTAGGGAAGTTCAGGGCATCAAGAAAGCTATTTAAAGACGTCTTATCAGCTGAAAATTCAGATTTATAAAGTGTTTCATAGAATTTCTGAAATGTTTCATTTATTACTTTGGGGTCTGAAGTCATAGTTCCATTAGATGTTTCTATCTCATGTATTGACCTCTCATTTTGTATGGTTTTAATTCGCCAGGCAAGTAATTTGCCTGCCTTTTCCCCCTGATCATAGAATTGCTGTTTTAATTTATTTAGATTGTTTAAGGCCTTATTTACTGATAATTCATTATATTGGGCTCTAAGTGTGTTTAATCTTTGCTCTACAGAAGGTGTCTTATTAGTTACAATTTGCTGTTCTAGTGTTTTAATTTCTTTTTCAATTTCTATCGGTTTCTTTTAAAATTCTTTAGATTTAAAACTGGTATAACTTATTATTTGCCCTCTGATGTAAGCCTTAAAGGCATCCCATCTGGTTAGCGATGAAGTTTCATTTTTGTTGAGCTTGAAAAACACATGTAGCCATTCGGGTTTTCATAGCGTCCAAATCCGATCTAATGTGGGCTATGCCATCAATAACTTCCCTGTGTCGCGCCAAACTTTCAGTCTTGAGAGATGCGATGGCCTCTAAAACATCTTGATTTAGCATATCCCGACGACCACTGTTTGTTGCGTCCATCTTCACGCTATCCTCCACTGAAGCTGCTGCTGGTTCGGGGCTAGCATGCGGTTTGCCACTTGGCGAAGTTTTTGGAGGCTTGCTATGTTGATTATTTGGTTTAGTTTTGACCTTTCTTGTACCTAACATAGTTAACCTTGCTTTAAAGACGCATCTGTGTCCTGTTTGAGTTCGTTGTATGTCTTTCAAGGGAGTAGAAAATATTATTATTACAGAGACTAAAAACCAGCGTTTGTCTAGCTCGCCGCCATTAGCGGAAGTCCAGAAGGGAATGCTTGCATTAAACCTTTATATACAGTTGTGTAACAATTAGGGGTGGGCATAGATTAATTTTTTTAATCTAGATTAATCTCACTGTAATTATGAAATTAATCTAGATTAATCTATATCAAAATGGCTCATTCAGAATAGGCACGCTAGCGAAATAATGACGGAAAAAAACCTAGGGGGTTTCTTAAGATGGCGCATTAGACCAGAGCTCATCTCTTTTTTCCAAAATGCATCTCATCATCAAAAAATGGTTGATATTTGGTGATGAAAAAAAAATCACTGCAATATTTGAAAAGTGTTTCGAATATGTTAGGAAGCATTTACAGTCATAATATACTGACATTTCAAAATGAACAGTGCTATAAATTGTAGAGGCAAATACAGATAAATCTATCAAACATTTAGACTATTTAAACAAAATTACCTCAACAATTTCTAATGGAGAGAGAGAGAGAGAGAGAGAGAGAGAGAGAGAGAGAGAGAGAGAGAGAGAGAGATTCTGCCACTGACTGTTAAAAAGGCTAGCGGCTCCTTTAGAGAGGGAGGAGCTGCGCAGCAGTTACAGCAAAGTCAGAGCCAGGGTACTAGATTTCTAAAGCTAGTTCTAGATCCTAAAGCACTGGCCCACATCGATTTGGCCTAACCCTGACAGTTGTTCTCTGCGTTAGAATGCCAGCGGAGTTACAACTCCAAATGAATTCAGTTTACAAAAAAAAAAAAAAGTCAAGCGCGACGACCGCGAGGTAGGCTATATCAAGCGCAACCGCGAGGTGTATTACCGTCTGACATGAGTCGCAAATGCGCGATCATAACACAAACATTCAGCGAGAGTAGATATTGACAGTTTCAGTTTGACAATCTTCAAAATCTAGGCTATATCACACGGAATGTTTTGCAAGTATGGCACAGGCAAGATTTCTGGAACAGGACTGTTGTTTGTGTTACATGCAATGCGTGAGGAAATAGGCTATGTCGGGCTGGTACACAATAATGTCTGCTTCACCTCAAACAATAACGTGTCTCTAGTCTACCACTTATAAAAGCACTAAAACAACACCTACCACGGCAGAGAGATTAATGTTTACAGCATGCAAACACTGTTCATATTTAGTAGGTCTGCTCTGCTGAGCAACAGGTGGAGAGGCGAAGTGACTGGAGGGCAGTCTGAAAGCGTCTGTCAATCGAACGCTATGGTGAAGCGCATCCCCAAACCCCAAATCCATATTTTGAGAATAGATTAACGTGCGATAATGTCTTTGTCGCGCGATAAGAGCCTCACATTATCGCAGGACGTTAACGCCGATAACGGCCCACCACTAGTAAATATTCATTCAACCCCAGTTTAAGGGAATTAATTGTACATTTGTAACTGTGTTCATAATGAAATCTTACAAAGACTTCTTCAGAATTTCTTCATTGACAATTATTCACCCTCTCAAAGATTACCACTCTTACTGTTTTTTTTCTCCAATCACCAACAAATTTTTGTTCAATCAGTGTTTCCCATACATTGAGGAAACTATGGCGGCCCGCCATAGTTTAAATTTGGCCGCCATAGTTTACGAAAATGTAAAAAAAAAAAAAAAAAATTTTACTTTTTTTTTTTTTTAACGATATCCGTTGAATTACGATTTTGAATTTCCTTCGCATTTTCCTCCTGGAGTAAATACATCCTATAGACTCTGTATTGGTTAGTAAGTAGTCCCACGGTAACACAGAATGAGGGGAAAGCATTAGGAAGTGACCGTAAGGGTATTACAGTTGATTCATGTGTGCACACGTGTAACATCGGGTGAGTAACAGAACATGTGCGCAACGATGCGTTATGACACGCCGATATGCGAGGATCTTCGTCCAAATCGCTAGTCGCATGCATCATCGCTAACTGCGTTTACATCGCGTGCCGCGTGTAAGGGAAATGTTAGTTGTTGACATGTATGGAATTCACTTCAATTTGTGCTGTTTCTTGCTTCAGTTGTGGACAAAACGATTGGCCAAACTCACAATAGAAAGCCTTTGCTGTGCTACTGTCCCAGAGAGCTGAAAAAAAAAAACCTTCATAGAAGTCACACTTAACAGGGGTGTTAACCAATCCAATGAGTTCTCTCATTGCTCTCTCTCTCTCTCTCTGTCTCTCTCTCTCTCTCTCTCTCTCTCTCTCTCTCTCTCTCTCTCTCTCTCTCTCTCTCTCTCTCTCTCTCTCATAGTAGCCTACTATTTACCCATAACAAATGGTGAATTTCTGAGCCCTTTTTAATTTGTAGCCTATACCACTGAAGGCATGATAATGCTTCATCATATTTTAGAAATAGGGCCTATGTGCCTTTTATATACCAAATGTTTATCATTTTGAAATTGTTTCAGTTGTTTATGACTTGTGTATGACTGAAATTATCTCTGCATACTATCAGTGCTGCATTGCTTTGTAAAGATAGGCTATTCAACACACTTTAAAAACACACTGAAAAGATACGGCCATAGTAGCCTACTGAAAACATTTTGTTCATAATAATGGTGATTAATAAATGGTGGTCTTAAATTTTCATACTGACATCCTTGAATTTGACTTGGTAGATCACGGCAGACCATCAACTTCAAAAGTAGATCTTGGTTAAAAAAAGGTTGGGCACCCCTGCTATAGAGAGAACCACAAGTGCTTGAAAGACAGGGATCAAAAGCCTAGTTAAGTTGTTGTAGTTTACTTGGGTTTGGGAGCAATATAAAAAACCTTCAGAGAAGGGACAGTTGGGATGAGTTTACTAACACTCCCTAGGCTTTGTTTTACAGTTGTAATGAGTTTGGTGACAGACCTTCATTGACACAGCAGAGGAGACATCGGGCTGCATATAGAAATTAATGTGTAATGAATGTGAATATAGACATAAATGTGTAATATGTTGTTCAGCCATTTTAATGGGAGGAATTTGGAAAAAAACTGGCCCTGTGACCAGCACCCCTCATGTAGAATGTGTACGCCTACAGATATGTGTGGGGGAAAAGGCATAGCCTACCCTCTAAGACCCTTTTTGTCTATGTGTTAACAATTTCACAGTGCTCTTAAATTCTTATCTCTGCTCCTATTTTGT
The DNA here is from genome assembly GCF_034702125.1 of Engraulis encrasicolus. Lineage (NCBI taxonomy): Eukaryota > Metazoa > Chordata > Actinopteri > Clupeiformes > Engraulidae > Engraulis > Engraulis encrasicolus. The sequence continues at coordinate 11,637,348 of NC_085865.1, read as the reverse complement.
TTTATTATTGTTTCCCAGACCCCTGCATGAGGGACGAATGAAACTGTGTTGTAAACAGAAATTATTCACTGTACTGCATTTTTTGACAATGTACTACTATTATACAAGTCATGGGTAAAATCTTATGTAGCCTTATTTCTCAAAATATAAATGGCTGAAATATAGGCCCAGGCCAGTTTCTGCATGCGCCAATGTCATACTGTAGTCATTGTTTTGCCGTTTTGCATTTACGCTGCAAGAATACAACCCCCCCCCAAAAAAAAGGCCCGTGTCCCCCCCCCGGACAAAATAAACCCCGGCTGCCCCCATAGTTTCCAAAATTTCTGTGGGAAACACTGTCAATCCTAAGCGACATTTAAAAAAACTCTTAATACAGTTAAGAGTAAAGTAAAAATCGCAACAAAAATCTAACTTTTCACTTCCTGATGCAACAAAATCTCAACAACACTGTAACAACTCCGCAACTTTTAAATTCTTGGTGGAACTGTTTATTATATTTACAGAACTTTTATTGCTGTATTTATTACTGCATTTATAGTGTCTTGCTTTCCATACTTAGGCTACAAATAGGCTACACCTGAAAGTATCAGGGGCTAAACTACCAAGTATGTATGATCATACTGTACAGTTAACACAGATAAAAGACACCCTCAAGGGACATCAATAATCTCTACCACTTTCTTCCAGGGCTCATTTTCTAGCGTGCTCTTCCTGCATGAGGTCAGGGACATGTCGTTAAGTATTGGGTATCCCTCCACCGTGGTAATCAAACACTCCTCCTTTGTCTTTTTTTGTATGATTTTATTTTTTCCCCACAGGGTATCAGATTTCACAACAGAATTCATGTTATGAATATATCATATTTCATTTCGACACGACCAAAACTTTTGCCACAATACTGGAAGTGGAGCCTGGCCTGGTAACCTGGATCACTGATTACCTCACATTATGTGGGCATTATGTGTATTTATGTAAGCTACTTGACACCTGAATTTCCCCTCGGGGATCAATAAAGTTACTCTACTCTCCTCTACTCTACTGGCAGGCATAGGGCCTCTGTCCCCTGTGGATGAGCTGGTGTGATTTGAGATATTCTGCACGTCTAAAACATTTACCACAACGCTGGCAAACATGGGACTTCTCTCCTGTGTGAATGCGTTGGTGTCGTTTGAGAGTCCCCGCCTCAGAAAAACTTATACCACAATGCTGGCAGGCATAAGGCCTCTCTCCTGTGTGAATGCCTTGGTGTACTTTGAAACCCGCCGCATCTGAAAAACGTTTATCACAATTCTGGCAGACATAGGGCCTCTCTCCTGTGTGAATGCGGTTGTGTAATTTGAGTTTTGATGCCTGTAAAAAACTTTTGTCACAATGCTGGCAGGCATAGGGCTTCTCTCCTGTGTGAATGAGCTGGTGTGCTATGAGATTCCCTGACTGTGAAAAATGTTTACCACAAATCTCGCAGGCATAAGGCTTCTCTCCTGTGTGAATGCGTTGGTGTCGTATGAGCTTTCCTGGCAGTGAAAAGCTTTTGCCACATTGTTGACAGACGTAGGGTCTCTCCCCTCTGTGGATGAGCTGGTGTGCTGTCAAACTGCTTCTGGCATTGACGTACTGACCTAAAAGAGAATGGCAGTGTTCCTTTGTTAGTGGATGTGTCATTATTGCTGGGACAGTCATGGATTTGGGGATAACAAATGAAATTGATTCCATTTCTGGCCCACCACACAAGACTAAAAAAAAATAAGACGAAATATCCTTACTAATGAATTATTACATCATAAGACAACGTGTGATTGTCCAGTAAGCCTTTAATGAACCCACTTAAAGACTAGACCCTGGCATCAAGTACATGATTTAGACCAGTGGTTCCCAAAGTGGGGGCCTGGACCCCTAGGCCGGTCACGGCGGTACTGTAAACAGGGTTTCTGCACATTTTGGATCACCAAATATAAGACTTTTTAAGACAAATATAAGACCTCTGATGATAAAATATAAGACCACCGCTCGGGGTGAGGCATTGCAATATTGCTAATGTTATTAGTTTGCATTGCTATAATGAAATGTAGGCCTAGTACATAATTATATATAATAAACAATATTATATGACTACTGTGCTTTTATAGTGTAGCCTAGGGTAAACACAGTGTAAGCAGTAGCAAGGTGTAACTGATCTGTAGGCCTACAGACACCATGCATGCATATGGTTACTGACAACTGGCATTTAATTGAGGGTCCCACGCATGTTTTGACGGTCTATGGAAAAATCAGATGAATGTTCAAATGCCTTTAAATGTAGCCTACACATTAAAAATGGCTCAACAATTCATCATTTGTGATGGATAAATAGTTGAATGCACTTTGCTATGGGGCACCTAAGTCACGCCCTTCTACTTCCGATCCATGGGGCAGAAGCTCGCAAAATTTTGAATGCGAGTCAATGGAGCGAGTCAAGCTAAATCCTCATCCCGTTTGGCATGTGCTCCGGATTTCACATATGATGACAGTGAATTTGAAAGGTTTGGATTTGCGTCGTAAGACCACTCATTTTCGGCACGCAAGAAACGTTATTTTAGCTTTTGTGCAAAACTGTGTTGGAGACTACACTTGCGCCTCGCATATCTGACGTGAACCGAGGCACAGCCAACCCTACCGCTGCACCGTGGCTTAAGTGGCTGCACGTCGGACATGCGACGTCTGTTGTGTAGTCCAAATAATTACATATTTTTGCACACTCACAACTCAAAAATCGCTTGCCAAGTGAAGTCAACAAGCACACCATTGGTTGTTATTAATTGTGAGGCACAGCATATGTGTGATCGACGGGGAAATGCGAGGTGGGTCGGAAAATAGCTTTGATCAGTCCATTACAGCCCAGTCAAAAGTTTTTCCGTTGCCAGCCCCATAAGCCGCCCGGAAGGGGTGGAGACTTAGGTGCCCCATTAGGAGAGAGGACACCTGGTGTCAAAAGGGTTAAATGTATGACTACTCTGAGTGCCGTTCCTCGTCCTCCAGCTCATCAGAGACGGGTAGCAGAAGCAAGCGTTCAACTTTGAGCTTAGCCTGTCTGTAGTTTGTTGTCCTCTAGAGTCTAGATGGGCGCAAGAAACAGCGCACAACTTGGAAGCGATTTCCAGCATGTCCATAACAAGCATTTAGCGCGTTTACCGTTGCCCATCTGGTTACCGATTTGGACATTACGCACCTCGCCAGATCATTACGCACCTCGCCGATTTGGACATTACGCACCTCACCATTGGCTTCGTACATATTCTGTTACTCATCCGATTTCGTATTGCCTCGCGCTCACTTCCTCATGCTGCCATCATGTTAACGAAATCATTTTGCATTTGACAGAGGCATCAAATAGCCTGTCACGTATCTAGAGGCGATTTTGAAAGTGTATGCTATTGTATGAGGAACAATTAGCCTATTTTCGAATACGGTCATAATTGACTTTATGAAATGAACCCTTGACATTTAGCAAACGCTTTTACCCAAACGCGAGGGCATGGTTAACATGCTTACGATAGACAACATTATAACGACTGATTAGGCTATGCGTCCTCCCGACACAGTTAACATCAAGCTTCATATTCCGACGTTGCTTTGGATAGCAGCTAACCGTTTTATTTCTTGTCCTCAAGCCACATTACACTGAACGTGCATCTATCTACCCATCTCGATGCACGTTCATATTTTTTCGACCACTTTTTCGACTGTTTCAACTAGAACACGCAAGTAGGCTAGACGCTGCGCCCACAGGTCTGCGGCTGCCCCCCGCTGTGTGTCCAGCGGGCTGCGCTGCGCCACAAACACAGATCCGTTTCCTCTACTTTTCCGCATTTTGATAAGGGACGTATGCCGGTTAAATAAGGTTTATAGCGTCAACAAATAGACTTTTTTTCTAACACTCAAGCTACCCAGATGAAATATAAGACCTCCCACGTAAATATAATACCACACATCCAAAAATTGGCGAAATATAAGGCTTTATAAGACCTTAAAAAACAAATATTAAAAGTAAGACTTTAAGACTTTTTAAGGATCCGCGGAGACCCTGTGTAGAGGGGTAACAGACAGCAGGGAATGCTTGCATGAAACCTCTGTATACAGTTGTGTAAAAATGAATTCAACCCCAGTTTAAGGGAATTCATTGTACATTTGTAACTATATTCATAATGAAATCTTACAAAGCACTTCTTCAGAATGTCTTCATTGACAATTATATTCACCCTCTCAAAGATTACCACTCTTACTGTTTTTTTTCTTCAATCACTGACAAACTTTTATCCAATCCTCAGCGACATTTAAAAAAAACTATTAATACAGTTAAGAGTAAAGTAAAAATAGCCGCAAAAATCTAACTTTTCACTTCCTGCCGCAACCAAATCTCAACAACACTGTTACAAGGGGGCTAAACTACCAATATATGTATGATCATACTGTATAATTAACACCGATAAAAGACACCCACCAGGGACACGACAATATCTGCCACTTTCTTCCAGGCCTCGTTTTCTAGCGTGTTGTTCCTGTACGAGGTCAGGGACATGTCGATAACTGGGTACCCCCCGACAGCGGTAATGAAACGCTCCTCCATTGTCTGTTTTCTATGATTTTATTTTTTCCCACAGGCTATCAGATTTCATTACAGAATTCATGTTATGAATATATCATATTTAATTTCGACACGACCGACCTCCTGTAGGTGTGAGCACTTGGCCGTGAGCACTTGGCAAACTTCAAGGCAGCTCTACTTTTTGACGTGTGTCAACTGTCAAAGTCGCCGTGTCGTGATTCCAGGAGCCTTTGCGGGGACGTCCCATTGAAAATGAATTGAATGCGTTCACGTAAACGCAGTCACCAGAAATATGACAACAGTCCCTAAGGCTTGTCTCTTGTGTGAATGCTTTGGTGTCGTTTGAGACATCCCACCCGTGAAAAACGCTTACCACAATTCTGGCAGACATGGGGTGTTTTTTGAGCACCCCTGCCCGTGAAAACCGCTCACCACACTGGCGGCAGACATAGGGCCTCTCTCTCGTGTGAATGCGTTGGTGATATTGGAGAGTCACCGCCAGTGAAAAACGCTTACCACAATTCTGGCAGACATATGGCCTCTCTCCCGTGTGAATGCGTTGGTGTCGTCTGAAATGCCCTAGCAGTGAAAAACTTTTGCCACAATACTGGGAGTGGAGCCTGGCCTGGTAACCTGGATCACTGACTACCTCACATCATGTGGGCATTATGTGTATTTATGTAAGTTACATAACATAAGCTTGACACCTGAATTTCCCCTCGGGGATCAATAAAGTTACTCTACTCTACTCTACTCTACTGGCAGGCATAGGGCCTCTCTCCCCTGTGGATGAGCTGGTGTGATTTGAGATATTCTGCCCGTGTAAAACATTTACCACAACGCTGGCAAACATGGGACTTCTCTCCTGTGTGAATGCTTTGGTGTCGTTTGAGAGTCCGTGCCCGTGAAAAACTTTTATCACAATGCTGACAGGCATAGGGCCTCTGTACCGTGTGAATGTGGCTGTGCACTGTGAGCTTTGTTGCTTCTGAAAAACTTTTGCCACAATGTTGGCAGACATAGGGCCTCTCTCCTGTGTGAATGCGGTTGTGCACTTTGAGATTTCTTGCGTCTGAAAAACTTTTGCCACAGTGCTGGCAGACATAGGGCCTCTCTCCTGTGTGAATGAGTTGGTGTCGTCTGAGATGGTGTGCCCGTGAAAACAGTTTACTACACTGGTGGCAGACATAGGACTTCTCTCCTGTGTGAATGAGTTGGTGTGTTTTGAGATTTCCCGCCACTGAAAAACTTTTATCACAATGCTGGCAGACATAGGGCCTCTCTCCAGTGTGAATGCGGTTGTGTAATTTGAGTTTTGATGCCTCTAAAAAACTTTTGTCACAATGCTGGCAGGCATAGGGCTTCTCTCCTGTGTGAATGCGTTGGTGTCGTATGAGCCTTCCTGCCAGTGAAAAGCTTTTGCCACATTGTTGACAGACGTAGGGTCTCTCCCCTCTGTGGATGAGCTGGTGTGCTATGAGATTCCCTGACTGTGAAAAATGTTTACCACAAATCTCGCAGGCATAAGGCTTCTCTCCTGTGTGAATGCGTTGGTGCCGTATGAGCTTTCCTGGCAGTGAAAAGCTTTTGCCACAGTGTTCGCAGACATGGGGCCTCTCTCCTCTGTGGATGAGCTGGTATGCTGTCAAACTGCTTCTGGCATTGACGTACTGACCTAAAAGAGAATGGCAGTGTTCCTTTGTTAGTGGATGTGTCATTATTGCTGGGACAGTCATGGATTTGGGGATAACAAATGAAATTGATTCCATTTCTGGCCCACCACACAAGACTAAAAAAAATAAGACGAAATATCCTTACTAATGAATTATTACATCATAAGACAACGTGTGATTGTCCAGTAAGCCTTTAATGAACCCACTTAAAGACTAGACCCTGGCATCAAGTACATGATTTAGACCAATGGTTCCCAAACTGGGGGCCTGGACCCCTAGGCCGGTCGCGGCGGTGCTGTAGAGGGGTAACAGACAGCAGGGAATGCTTGCATAAAACCTCTGTATACAGTTGTGCTCAAATTCTTTCAACCCCACAGTTTCAGGGAATTCATTGTACATTTGTAACTGTGTTCATAATTAAATATTACAAACACTCACCAAATCCCTGGACGAGATCCCAATTATGTTACAACCCCTGGATCAGAAGGTGAAACCTAAAACGATCCCACACGCAGGCAGGGCTAACGGTTTGTGATACCCGTCAGTCTCAAAACTGTAGTGTTAAAAACGGTGCACAGGGAAATACAGCCAGAAAAAGTTTGTACGCACCTTTGGAATTTCTTACATTACAATCTGATCTGCAACTACAGTACACGTCTGTTTAAGATCATTGCGACTAACTGAGAGTTAAAACCTTTTGAATATAGGGGTGTACTTACTTATGCCTTGCTGTCCTGTGAATTTGTACATCTTATGGGTAATAACATTTTTAAGTTCATAAAGGTTGGAGCAGGCTTCACCCAACAATTTTCTCTTCTTTTAAAGGTGCTGACCAAAATATTGTTAACATGTAAATTATCATTGAGCCCCCATTGGGTGTTGGGGAAATGGAATGGGATGGGTGTGAGTTTTTAAGACCTGTTGTCACTTATTGCACACCGAGGAAGGCAGAACGCAGAAAGCGTCTGTGTAATAACATTTTTAAACATGTAAATGTTTGGGTGGAATTAGTTAAAACAGACTGATTGTTCTTTCATGTGATTTCCAAAAAGATCAGACCATGTTTTATGACCAATTTTGACAGAAAAGAAATTTCAAAGAGGTGACGTACAAACTTTTTCCTATGACTGTAGCTGGGCATTTTGGGATACGCATTCTTATAAGCGCTTGTTGCAGCATTTCTACTGGCACTGCATGAAGAAAGATGTTGCCGCGTTCATGAAGACTTGCCATGTGTGTCAAATCACTGGTAAACCAAATCAGAGCATTAAGTCAGCCCATCTCCATCCGATCCCTGCGGTGGGCCGTCCGTTTGAACATGTAATAGTGGATTGCGTTGGCCCATTAACCCCCATCGAAAAGTGGTGCAGCGCATCGCTAAACGGTTATGATATGATGAGATGAGATGAGATGATACAGGACGTTTTTATTCAATATCTTCGCAGGTGAAAGAGACATAGAGCGATTGATTCATTGACATTGATATTGAAAGGGAGGAAGCTGAACGAAGCTGCTTAACCGCAGGGAAACCCAAAGAAAAGGAAAACACAGGTATAACCACAAAATAAAACAAAACAATACACATAAAACAAGAAATCCCTTCCAACCCCAATCCATGAGACCGCACGAGAAATCATGTACACAGTGTTTTGTGGAATCATTGTGGCATTTTAAATATCTATAACGAATCTATTGGACATATGTGAGCAATAATTTCCGTTTAAGTGTCTTTTTAAAAACTTTCAAGGAGTTGCATTTTTGTAAGCTCTTCATCAAGCTGGTTCCATATTTGGAAGCCCCTACATGATATGCTAAGGCTAGTACTTTTTAGTTTTCTTTTTTTTTTTACCCCAGAAAAGATTTCTGTCTCTTGTGTAATGTCTGTGGTGGGGATTGCAGATAGGTATCAGGTTTTGTAAACAGGCATTTGATGGTTTGACGACTTGAAAAATGGTGCAGGCATTGAGAAATATATTAAGGTCCTCAAGCTTTGGGATATTTGCAGACTGGAATAGAGGACCTGATGGGTGTCTGTATTGTGTCCAGAAAATGATGCGGATGATGCGGTTATGTGTCAAAGCACTCAATATCCAGCAGCAGTTAGAGCGGTTCCATTCCAGTTTGAAGTCCTTGTTACGCGCCTACTTTGTGGAATTGAATCGTGACTGGGAAGATGGACTTCCCTGGCTTTTGCTGTCGGCTAGAGACGTCACTCTATGTGTGTGTAATGTATGTTGAAAATAATGTAAACACAGAAAGAACATTTGATGATATGTCAGCAGAAATATTGTTTGCAGATGAAAGTCAAACTTGCTACAAGACATAATTACAATGGTGGTTGACTAATTTTGAACACAACTGTACACATAAACACATGTCTAGGATAACCTTGTGAAAATATTGACTTGTATACATGAATTTATACATTCCCAGCAGTGAATTTGAAATAAAAAGTTTGCTAAATTAATGGACATAATGTTTGGTGTTCGGAATATGACCAAAGAAAATGTTCTCAGTATTCTTATTTTCAAAAAAATGAAATTATTATTATCATAATCATTATTATTGAAGCATTAAAAAGCAAGACCGTTTTATTTTTTGCAATTGGGACCTTGATGTTAGTGTTAAACAACATGCTCTACTCACCCATGGTAGTCTTGCGTCATTTGGACAACTCCCAAAGACATTGGGTCTGGTGATATTGGACAATCCATGAGCACCATTTGTACAGGCAAGTAAATGCAGGCACTTAACTACATTTTAATTTCAATGTATTATTATGATATGGTATGATTATGATATTATGATAAAGCTTTTGCTAATAAAGTGTAGTGAATGTTTTTTTGGTTTGAAACATCCAGACTATGTGGAGAATTATCTTTGTGAGACAATGCTGCCATTCATTAATTCATTCAGCTCACTGGCTTAGCCTCGCAAAAAGATAATTTACTCCAAAAAGCCTGGATGTTGACACAACACATATTGGGCAGATTGAAGGGGGGGAAAAAACGTCTTGTCCTTTAATACAGCATCTGAGCACTGCCCTATTTTCATATGGTTGCAAAATAAATTCAAATTAAAATTTCTGCTGTTTTTTTTAGCAGAATAGAATTCAACAGTATAGAAATTCAGCTGCCAGGAATGTTTTGGTATGATGATATAACTCAACAATGCAACTTCACAGGACAAAGCCACAGAGGCACTTAAATAACAAGAATAATTGAGATTGTGTCTCTCATACTGTGTGATTGTTGTGATATTCTGTAGGGTTTAGGAAATTGAGGATTGCCTCTGGGGAGGTGTGTATGTGCGTAAGATAACTTACCAGGTTCAGGTTTCTCCCCATCTTCGTTTTTCTTGCCATTCGTTCCTTCTTGACCTCGTCTTGTACAGCAGTCTACCAGTCGTACTGATAACCTCTTCAGCTGGTACCGTGACACTATATCTGGATGAGGATAATTCATCTCAGAGCTCAGGACAGGAGCCACGGCTGATCCATCTCGACCCTAAAACCCACAAATGGTTACAACCAAAGGACATATTTTGGCATCTGCGCTAATTGTATATTTCCTGTGAACTTTGAAGGTTTCATGCAACTATCTGCATACGTTTTGAATTCGCTTGTGGTAGCCTACCACCATAAGTTCCCTATGGTATCACTATGATTCCATCATACGCACCACAGTCGCTAATTGAAGTTTAAAATATTGAACAGTTTTCAGGTCAGTTGTGATGTTTTGATGTCAGTTTCGTAAAGGACTGTGGTCAGTGGTGTAGTCTACTTTTTTATGGTGGGTATACTGTATATTTGAGATTTTTTTGAAGTGGGTATACTGTATATATTTGTGCCATTCAAAACAATGGATCACTCAATTTTAAGTGGGTATACTGAAATCCCTGAAATTTAGAAGTGGGTATACTCCGTATACCCGCGTTCTACGTAGACTACACCACTGACTGTGGTGGCCCAAAACGTCATGAAGATAACGTCAATAAAACTGGATTAAAAGGGAGCTCATCAGTGTGCAGATCTTCCTTGTAATTTAATTTAATTCCTTAAATTGAACTTTACGTTTTCACCCGGCTTAAAGAAAGTGGGTGTGCGTGAAATTTGACTGGGTTCAGTTTTTTAGCCTGATAATGAGGGAATTGGCTGTGTGTACGGTAATAGGAAGAGGGCACCTGAATGACGCGCCAAGTAGCCTACCTGCTGCAGTTCAGCTTTGATGCCTGCAGATGAGGAGGTCTGCTCTGTGCAAGGGCGGTCAGCCCCATCTACTGGTAAAAACAAGAACAGCAGGGTAGTGAAAATGAGTCAACATTAGAAAAGTGTCGTTCATCACAAACCCCTCTGCAATGGTGGGTATCTGCCGGTGTGTCGGGCTCAAAAGCCCACCGTTAAAATTGCCGTTTTAACGGCCGACCCCAATAGCATAATCAGAACACATCTCTTACTTTTCAGAGCACCATCATCACCACTTTCTTCCAAGTAGTCTTCGGCCTTCACTGTTGTCTCTTCAATGTCGCATTTGATAGGCATTGGGAAAAGTAACGATTCACAGTTCTCCTCTTTGAAAACCTTTGCTTCTGTTGTCGACACTGTACCATTAGAGGAGGCAAATGATGACGACCAACCGATTGAGTCGGTCTCAATCTTGCAAACCAAAGCACCTGAAGAAAACACAATTCCTCCGTTATCACTCAGCAGACAATTGTCACAGTCCTCCTCCACTTTAATGGTCCGTAGCGTGTCCTCCATGGTTGATAAATAAGAGACGTCTTCTTTTAACGTTAGTTTTAACCGTGGGTTGTTTTAAAAGTGAGTTGTCTACACTAGGCTATGCCAGCCAGCCCACGCTAAACAACACAGCCACCGGGCGGGTGTGAAGCAGACGACGACATCTGCGAATGTAAAGATAGCCTCGACTTTTCAAAATAAAAGTTCGCGTCATTGCAACAGAAGACCTAGCCTAATTCTAGAAACCAACAGAGTTGTATAAGGTAGAAGTAGAAGCAGAGACGTTCTAAATGCAGAATAGAGAATCTTTGGTAGAAGTAGGCTACTGTTACAGATGTAATTACAACACTAGTCGTATATTGTACTAGTAGTATATTGTACAACACTAGTAGTATATACTGTCTATGTCTATACTGTCTATGTCCTTACCTAGATTAGTCTGTCTGTATGGGAAAGCAAGAAATGTAATTTCAAATTCTTTGTATGACCAGTGCATGTAAAGAAATTGACAATAAAACCTACTTGACTTGACTTGACTTGATATTACGAAGATGTAACCATGTAATATAGCCTATCAGTAATGTTGTAGTTGTAATAACATTTGTAAGACTATAGCCAAGGCTAGGCTAGGCCTACTTCTACTTTAGGCTATATCGCTACTGCCCTAAGAAACAAGAAGTAGTAGCCTAACTCTGAAAACTGCAAACTGAGAAAAAAGGCTTCAACGTTTCCTGTAGGCCTATGGCCCAACAACTGTGTTGTCGGTAAAGTGGTGGTGACACTTCCTGGTAATGCTTTTTAGGATAGAAATTAAATGCACACAAAAAAACCCAGAAAAAACAACATTTCTGTGTCTTTTTGCCAGAAAAAAACAGAGTTAGGCTTACTGTGTTCTCGGCTGGTATTAAGGGCGGGTTATACTTCCTGGCAGTGCCACAGAGTGAGCTTGTCGCAGCCATGATGCAGTTAACTTTGATTTATGCCCTATTTTGAAGCCCTATGTTCCCACGGCCCATTGGTCCCACATTGCTAAGACTTTTTAATTCATTTTAGGCCCTTTGGTCCCACAGCCCATGGGTCTCACATCACAAAGACTTTTAACATAGGCTATTCTTAAAGTCCATTGGTCCCACAGCATATTCCTGCTGCTTCGTGTTCTCACATTTCTAAGAAATTATTCACATTTAGTCCCGGGAATGTTCCTCAACTACTTTAAGAACACATATATCCTATATAGGCCTATTTTATTTTATGGCAGCTTACCACCGGGGCATGAATGACACTGTTCAAGTGCGCCACCCCTGACTGTGATGATATTTTATGTGCCCCATTTTATTGTGTAAAACCAATTGGAGTAGCCATGAAGGACATTGCTATTGTTATTATCAGTACAAACGTTTGTAGTAGCAGTGCAGTTGTAGGTGCTTTTCTACTTTTGGAAATGAAGCTAAAACACTGAGCTGAGGAAATTAAGGTTAGCATGTGTAGGCCACACTGTAAATGGTTAAATGTCTTTACACCTTTTTGTTATTAGTTTACTCAGAAATGTGGGAACAGTGAGTTGTGGAACATATACTCAAGCCTAAGCTGGGGGACCATTGGGCTTTGGGACCAATGGGCCTAAAAAATAATGTTAAAAGTCTTTGTGATGTGGGACCACTGGGCTGTGGGACCAATGGGCCTAAAAATTTAAATAAAAAGCTATGTGGGACCAATGGACTGTGGGAGTGGGACTAATGGGCTGTGGGACCAATGGGCCTAAAAAATGAAAAAAAAAAAAAGTCTAGTGACGTGGGGCCAATGGGCTGTGGGACCAATGGGTTGTGGGACCAATGGGCTGTGGGACCAGTGGAGCGTGGGAACATAGGTACGCTCCCACATATCTGATAGCTGAAAGCATGAAGTGACTTCTGCCACCTACCTGTTGTATGTTTTCAATGGTGTTTAAGACTTTGTGTCTGCCTTGGCCTCTGGCATTTTCTGACCATTGCGATTCTGTTCTGATGGTCTCTCCAAACTGGACAACTGCAACTGGGGGGGGGGCGACACTTTGTTTAATCTTTTTTTTTAGACCAGCAAGTGGCCACCTTGAGTTACAATAACTTTTCTGCAGGGGAGTCCTGAATCCAGGGAGTACTATGACTCCAGTCTTTACAGTTAAGTCAATAGATATGTCACATATACACTCACTGGCCACTATACATTCACCTGTTACAACTGTTCATTGAGGCAAATTTCTTATCAGCCAATCACATGGTGGCAACTCGATGCATTTGTGCATGTAGACATGGCCGAGATGATTTGATAGAGTTCAAACCGAGCATTATAATATGGAAGAAAGGTTATTTAAATGACTTTTAACATGGCATGGCTGTGGGTGCCGAAGGACCTGATTTGAGAATGTCAGAAATGGCTGATCTACTGAGATATTCACGCACAAGCATCTCTAGGGTTTACAAAGATGTACGAAATGGTACGAAAAAGAAAAAAAAATGCAGTGAGCAGCGATTCTGTGGGCAAAAATGGCTTGTTGATGGCAGAGGTCAGAGGAGAATAGCCTTACTGGTTTGAGTTGATACAAAGGCAACATTGAGTAAAAAATAAAAAAAACACTCATTACAACCGTGGTATGCATAAGAGAATCCCTGATTACACAGCACATCAAATCTTGAGGCAAATGGGCTATAGCTGCAGAAAACCACATTTGGTGCCACTCCTGTCAGTTACGAACACGAAAATGAGACAACAATTTACACAGGCTCACCATAAAAGGCACTAGAATATCGGAAAAATGTTGCCTGGTCTGATGAGTCTTGAAATCTACTGCAACACTCAGGTAGAATGGTCCGAATTTGGCGTCAACAGCATGAAAACATGGGTCAACCCTGCTTTACATCAACATTTCAGGCTGGGGATATAATGGCATAAGAACATTTTCTTAGCACAATTTGGGCTTATTAGTACCAATTTATCTTTGTTGGAATGCCACAGCCTACCCACGTTTTGTTGTAGGCAGTTCAGGCAGTTCTGAAGGCAAAAGGGGATCCAACCGAGCATTAGAGAGGTGTTCCTAATGGAGTGGCCGGTGAGTGTATGTACAGTGTACATAGAAAACATCACTTACACTGGAATATCTTGACAAAACTTCAATCTTTACCCGGATAAATCTTGTAGCCAACTTAAAATCTTGCTGTTCAATACTGCCAGAGCCATCCAGTATGAAAGCAATCTCTTTTTCTTGGTCTGGAAAGTGGACATGACATTTTAATTCTGACATCTGAAACATACCACAGCTGCTGAAGAGCATTGTACAAAAGATAATTAAGGTGTTTCTGTTTGGATGCTAAACTCGTCTGTGTTTGAGGTGGTACCTTGTATCATTGGCAATGTTACAGTCTCAAAGCCAAAGATTGACAGTAATGGTTGTAATGTGTCGCTCAAAAATTGGTAATTGTCAACTGCAATTTGTTTTATAGAGTGTTGAAAGTTGAAGACGACATCTTCAAATGCCGTATATTTTGGTGTGTGTGTGACCTGTAACACAAAATATACATGTATTATGCCTAGGTTTGTGCATTATACAAATAACATGTACAATATTTGCTATATATGTAAAGGATTTGAGTAGGATACCCATACCCTTGATACAACAAGCAAAGGTGCAATAACAATGGCCATTGCAGACGTGCCCATGACAAAGTGGATAGTTGCTCTTGACTCCATAACTGGAACATTTCTTTTTTTCCCCCACATTTGTCATGCATGTGTCTTTGTGTCGTGTATAGTCTACGTTACTGAAAATATTGTGATAATAGTAATTAAAAAACAAACCAACAAAAACCCAGAATGGTATGGAATATTATATAAAGGCACAATCATGTCATTTTCTGACACTGACATAAAAAAAAGTAATTAGATAGTTAACAGCGCCAAATGTCACATGTGACTGAACACACTTGAAGCACTCATATGTTTTAAAGGGAAAGACAATTACCACAATGTAAATGCATGCGATCGCTGACATTTTTGGGTTTCGCAAAAACAGGAGATTTCTCTAAAATGTTTCCAAAATGCCACTATTGTCAACAAAAGAATCGGGGCACTTACCACACAGAAAAAGGAAAGCTTTGGTTTTTGTTTTTTTACTTCAAAAGCCTTTTGGCGATTAACTGCATTTGATTTCACCTCTCTTCATTTTGACTTCACAATGACCTCTGCTTCCTTCGTGTGGGAACATTCTGACCTTTATATCGTTTCCTAAGAATCCGATGAAGAAGATAAAAGTCACAAGACATGTCTTCTTGGTTGATGCTTGTCCACCCTATCAAGCTTCTGTTAATGACCACAAACCCAGTGTATCTATAATATCTTCACTACTCCATTACCCAACTATGTTCAGTACACACTAGTGGTGTCAACAATGATCGATTCGGCGATCCGAATCGATGCGGGGCATGGACGATCCAGAATCATTCCGGCAAGTTCCAGAATCGATCCAGCAATTTTTTTAAGTTTCAATTACTTCCATGGATATTTCGGGAGCAAATGAATGTTAAATTAAATAAAAGCACTTCAAAGCATTGCGAGACGGATACAGACTGATACAGAAAACAGCCAATAAATTGTTGCTCAGTATCTGACTCAGTATTGCCTCATCATGGCTGATTAAACATTTGCTTTGCGTTCAGTAGAAATGTAATGCATTGCAATGCATTGTAGAATTGAATCGGATTGGATCGGATCGGTTCGGATTGGATCTAATAGAAGCGAATCGAATCGGATCTACTACCTCCCGAATCGTCATCGAATCGGATCGTGAAGGCAGTGCCGATCCACACTACTAGTACACACAGTAAGGAGATGGGCTTTAGGGCAGATGGTTGCTGGTTCAAATCCCATCCTTACCTCTCCCTATACCTTCATCCATGCCTGAGATTCCCCTAAGCAAGGCTAACCAGAGACAACATATTGGAAAGACATAAGAAAATCTTGATCTAACCACACATTGCTCTTGGGACTATATCAAGTGCTCTGTAAATTGCTTTAAATCGCTTTGAGTAAAAACGTTAAGTGTAATGTAATGCAATGTATCTTGCTCTTCCAGGTGACATGCAGGACATTCTGTCCACAGTCCAGGCCCAGTCTCAGACTCGTGGCCCAGTGTACGGGCCTCCTTGGCCCAGACCCAGAAGCCCAAGAGTCAAGGGAGCGCTTAAAGGTACACTGTGCAGGAAATGGTCAAAAAAGGTACTGCAACTACGCTGTAATTGAAACTGGGCTGCATGTTGCCAATTTTGATCTTTTCATGAAAGTTTACGAAGTAATAAACAAATGTTTTCTAGTATGGCCCAAGTACTGTAGAGTCATTTTTGCAGCTAAAATGTCTATTTCCGGAAATTCAAAATGGCAGACCATGGAGAAGATCCCCCTTTTCATGAATGAAAAGTGCAATTTTTCCAGTCATAATGAATACTTAGATTTTGATGGTGGTGGTATTCATGAAAAAGGTAACATTAGTGAATGGGTAGCATGAATTCTGAAAATAAACAACTAAAAATCTTACACAGTGTGCCTTTAAGCTCTAGCCTTTATATTTGCACTCTCATATTACAGTCTACAGTCACACTGTATTTAACAACTGTATTTTAAAATGTTCTCGGGGGACCGACCCACTTCCGCTCGGCAACACAGGCTCTCAAACCTGGTCTAAAACCCTGAATCATTTCGTAAACTAGGAACACCCAGCAGGGGCGGAGTGGGAGGACTTTTCCCACCGGGAGAATTTTCCCCTTGGCGGCCCTTTCTACTTACGACATACGTCTCTTTCCTCAATAATGCACATCCCAGATGTAATGGAGTGGGGACGCAGCCGTTGTACGGTGTGAGCTGAAGCCGGCACGGGTCCGTCCTACGGACTCACAACTGAGTCCAAACGCACAGCGGGCCAAATCAGTTTTGATTCCGCTTAGCGTGTCGCCACCAGTACGCACGGCCACCGTTCCAGAGCCACATGACCGTGCAGTGAAATGGATCCGTGTAGCAGACCCGCGCCAGATCCTCTTTGATTTTGCTAAAAGACCCTTTCCCCGCCTTATGTACGGCTTATTTAGCTCTGAAAATGTTTAAACTTAGGATAAATTGCAATGGTAATTGTTCTTACATTTCAGTGATCCTTAAACCCCATTTTATCACATATTAAAAATCTACAGCTTTTTATTTAGTGGAACATACTTTTTTTCAAGGTCAAAGTTGACAGATTTCCCATTCATTTCTCCATAGGGAGGCAATATAGGAGATACAAGGTGAATAGGGTACAATTTTAAACTATGACAAATTCATTTGAGACTTTCACAGTTGGTAACTCACATTCAGGCAAACAATTTTTGTATTGCAAGTTTTCTGAAATATGATGATGAAATATGCAAATGAGGTCATATGTACTGAAATATGTGATCAAATCTGTGGTAGCAGACAAAGCATAAGACAAATTGCTATAGTAATGCTTCATACATTATATTGATCCTTCAAACCCTCTGCATCACATATTAAAAATCTACTTTCATCAATTCAGTGGAACATAGGTCAAAAGTATCCGATTTTACCCACTGAATGGCAAAATGCACTGGAAATCTGCAACTTCTGACCTTAAAAAAAGTATGTTCCTCTAAAGTGATGGAGGTAGATTTGAATATGTGATGTAGGGTGGATAAAGTATCAATAAAAAGTGTGAATCATTATTTTTGCAATTTGTTTTATGTTTTGCCTTATGCCGTTGTTGCATAATTTGTCACATATTTCAGTTGATGTGGTCTAATTTGCATATTCAATCATTATATTTCAGACAACTTGCAATACAAAAAAATCTTTGTCTTTGCTTGAGTAAACTACTGTGAAAGTTTCAATTGATATCTCATTGTTTAAAATTTTAGCCTATTTCGCAAGTATCTCCTATATTGTCTCACTATGGGAAAAAAAGTATGTTCCACTAAATATTAAGCTGTAGATTTTGAATATGTTATTTAGACATACCTAGGGATTACAAAAAACTTGGAATGATTACTATTGCAATTTGTCCCGAGGCAAACGCTAGATTGACTGGCCTATAAGGCCGGCTGAGGAAGTATGGTGGCCGTGATATTACATTTCACGGCCGCGTCCCACTGGGACAAGTCCCCGATCTCCCGATGGCCAGGGCTGGACTGGGATCTGAAAAGGGCCCGGGCAATTTTTGACTCCTGAGGGCCCAGTGCCTCTATCGGTATATCGGTATATCGGTATCGGTGTATGATGATATTGTCTCGGCGTATATATACAGACATGCCGTATAATGTAAGTATAATGTATAGGCCTTTATATGGTGGTCATGTTTTTGTTACAAAGAAGATATTCTTGCCCACTGGACCTGGGCTGAAAGGAAGAAAAAAGCTGCTGTGCACCAGTGTTAATTTCGTCAACCATCAAGTCAAGTCAAGTCAAGTCAATTTTATTGTCAATTTCTTTACATGCACTGGTCATACAAAGAATTTGAAATTGCGTTTCTTGCTCTCCCATGCAGACATAGACTAATCTAGGTAAGGACATAGACAGTATAGACATAGACAGTACTCATACATGGACATAGACAGTATGGACGTAGACATTGCTCATACAGACATTTAAAGTGCAAGACTGGACAACAGAAGACTTGTAGAGAACATACATTAAGAGGAGGTATTTTGTTGTTCTTTTTTCTAAAAGTCCTTTATAGCGTTCTGACATAGTAATAGTAGCATTTGAAGAAATAAATAATTAAAAAAAAGGTTTTTATTAAATACACCAGCAGCAGTATGTGTGTGTGTGTGTTTGTATGTGTTTTGTGTGCGTGTGTGCGTGCGTGTGTGTGTGTGTGTGTGTGTGTGTGTGTGTGTGTGTGTGTGTGTGTTTAGTGCAGGTAGAAAGTGCGGTGTGCGTCTGTGTGTGTGTACCTGTGTATGTGTGTGTGTGTGTGTGTGTGTGTGTGTATGTGTGTGAGTATGAGTTGTGTGTCAGTGTGTGTATGTTTGGGTTTAGTGCAGAAAGTGCAGTGTGCTTGTGTGTGTGTGTGTGTGTGTGTGTGTGTGTGTGTGTGTGTGTGTGTGTGTGTGTGTGCATGTGTATGTTTTGAGTTAGTGCAGGTTGAAAGTTCAGTCACAGATGTAGTAGTGCAGGTGGAATGTTCAGTCGCAGATATGGTGGTGGGGATGAGGGGGGGGAGCGTTGTCAGTGGCCTGGCTGGCTAGAGGCTGACAGTGAAGGGAGAGTGGGTTGAGTGTTCAGTATCTTGATTGCTTGATGCATCGTGCTGCTTGCAAGCCTGGTGGTACGGGAACGGAGGCGCCTGTACCTCTTTCCAGAGGGCAGGAGGCTGAACAGTTTGTGTGCAGGGTGGCTTGTGTCTTTGATGATCATCAGTGCTTTTCGGGTGAGGCGTGCGGTGTAAATGTCCTGCAGGGAGGGGAGTGGTACTCCAATGATCTTCTTCGCTGTGTTCACAACACGCTGGAGTGTCTTCCTGTTTTTCTCCGTGCAGCTTCCTCCCCACACTGTGATGCAGCTGGACACGACGCTCTCTATGGTTCCTCTGTAGAATGTTGTCATGATGGAGGGTGCAGCACTTGCCTTCTTTAGTTTGCGCAAGAAGTAGAGACGCTGATGGGCCTTCTTCGCCAGTGATGTAGTGTTGGTGGTCCAAGAGAGGTCGTCGCTGATGTGCACTCCAAGGAACTTGGTGCTGCTCACTCTCTCCACAGCATCACCGTCGATGGTCAGTGGTGGCAGTTGTTTTTGGACCCTCTGAAAGTTGACAACAATCTCCTTGGTCTTGTTGACATTCAGCAGGAGGTTGTTGTCTTTGCACCATCTGGCCAGCAGGTCTACTTCTTCTCTGTAGTGGGTCTCATCGCCCTTAGTGATGAGGCCCACCAGTGTTGTATCATCCGCAAACTTCACTAGATGGTTAGTGCTGTGGGTCGTTGTGCAGTCATGTGTCAGCAGCGTGAACAGCAGGGGGCTGAGAACACAACCTTGCGGAGCCCCCGTGCTCAGGGTCAGGGTGCTTGAGGTGTTATTCCCTACCCGTACTGCTTGTGGTCTCTGCATCAGGAAGTCCAGCAGCCATAACCATGACTATGACTAAAATATTTCGTCAAAGCCCTTTTTTGATTTTCGTCATTTAGACTAAGACTAAGACTAAATTGGGAAGGCAATGACTAAAATATGACTAAGACTAAAATTGATTTTCGTCATTGTGACTAAGACTACGACTAAATCAAAAAAAGCTGACAAAATTAACACTGCTGTGCACCATGTTCCCTTCATACTGCTTCTGAAGTTCTGAGTAGCCTATGTTTGAGGGTAGGAGATAGAGAGAGGAGGACAACTAACTTTATTTTCCTGATTATGAGCCCTGGCCAGTGAATCTCAATATAAAAAAGTATCCATACCATTTTTCTAAAGCAAAAACTGAAAATGGGTCCCACAGACCCAAACACATTAAGAGTGGAGTGTCACAATGGGAGTTTCCCAGGTGGGCTTTCAGAGATAAGCAATATAATACACCAAATCTAATAGCCTAATGATAATAAAATCTCGTAAAAATAATAATTTCCTTGGTTGAATGTCAAATTGCTCCAGTTCATACAGTCAGTGAGCCTGCTTACTAAATGGCATGTTAACAACACGCCCCCCTTTATTACCAACGCGCCCCAAAACCAAAAGTTGTTATCTAGGCATGAACTGTAATGCAGCTTGAGACTCATCAAAAGAGGCTCAGATTGTCAACGTCTGACAAGTGGGGTTTTTTCGGACACTCGCCATTTTTTCACCACAGCAAAACCAAGTCGTATCGCTTAGACTTCCAACATAGCCAACACACTGCAATGCCAACAACAACACAAATAGCTAGAGTGTTCACAGCAGGTCAAGTGAGCGCGTAGTATAGCGATTCCCTAACAATGGCACGGCTGGTCGGCGTCTTACTTATCCATCTAAGAGGCAGATAGAGATAATACTCAGATGTCTTGATTATGACGTGACATGACATTAGGGGAAAATTACAAAAATGCATTTTGTATAAAATCGTAGTTGCACAAGACGGCGACAAGCAGAATAGTAAAAAAAATAAAAAAATTGTAGGGTTTGGGAAAGGGCGGGGATGTGCCATTGCGACGTAATTAACATGCTATTACAAGACACGGTACACATGTCGTCCGTGTGACAGCCGACACATGAAAAGAAATGGCTACAATAAGTTCATGAAAATAAATGTACATATTTGTTACTGATTTGAGCGAGTGAAGAGGGACGACAACTTAAGTTTCATGCGGAAAAACGCCGAAGCCAGCTTTTTCTAGAGTAGAAGACAGGGCACGACGCATAACTAGGCCTACACAGCACACATCACGGCCTTGTGACAAGACAAATGAAAGATTTCTATGCTGGCATTACACCATTACAAGAGAAGGGCAGGGAAAGGCATCAAAATGAGTACATGTTTGCGAGTGATTTGATGAAGTCAGGATGACAACTTGGTCTCAGGCAAGAGAAACGAAACAAGCAGCGCATAGTTATCACCAGACGGTAGGCCTAGAGGTAGCCAAACTTGGCTACACTGCATTAGCTAGCTAGAGGGTGTGCTGGGGTGAAGACTAACCTCAGTATCCCTGAGTCACGTCTCGTCTCCCGTCTCCTCATCTTTTCTTCCCCTGCTCGAACCCTCTCCTACACCTACACCTCCTCCTCCTCCTCTCCATTATCCAGCACCACCTGTCCGCTCGCGGCCCCAGTGTCCCAACCTATCGAGCCGTCCAGCAGTGGTTCCCCAATCCCCATCTCCGACGGACCGAACCACATTAGCTCGAGCTTGTTTTTAGTTTTAAACAACTTCAGTCAGTGATTTTAGCACATTTTGCCGCGTCCAATTTAGGGTAGGCCTATGCGTTATCTTTTCTTGCGCTTGTCATGTAGCCACTCTTCTTTCTCCATTTTGCGTCCTATCGTCCACCAGAGTTTTAAGCCAGGTGGTCAACTACTATTGAGGTGAGGATTAGTTTTGTCAAGTGGGGGTCTGTAGGGAGGGGTGGGCCTTAGAGAACCGAAGTGTTTCATTGGACTAGCCCAATGTGCATTAGAAGAAGCATCCAATGGGCGCCGATGTGTCATTTTTTACGGGTGCAGACAATAAAAAAATAATTGATATATATATTTATTATTATTTCGGGCCCTGGGAGGGCCCGAGACGCGCGAGGGCCCACCGGGATATGCCCGGTACGCCAGATGGCCAGTCCAGCCCTGCCGATGGCCACTCCGCGCCTGACACCCAGTGAGTGGGGCAGAGGCAATTTTAGGGAAAATTCAAAAGAATGAACATTCGCAAAAAAAAATCGCCACTACTGTAGTTTAAAGTCTTAGCTGTTATTCACCATCTATAAGCTTTGGGGCCCCAAGCGGCTGCCTGCCTAGCCTGGTGACAAGGGGGCCTTTCTTGTTGTCTGGCACAGGGACTCATAAACTGTCCCTGGGGATCCTACACTGATATTGTCCCAAGGTAGACTCCCTCCCTGTCTTGACCAGATAGATAACTGCGAGGAAGGTGTAGTGGAGCGCTGCTCCTTTAAGGGAACGTCTGACGCTGCAGCACACGTCACCACGCCGCTCGTAGAGGCTTATGGGAAGTCTCTTCATAAACACTGCCAGTGGCTAGTATTCGGTAAGCCTGCAAAGTCCCCCCTTTGCGCGTTTCATCGCCACCGGCGAATGCTGTGGTTGCTTCTCCCCTCGCCGTCGAGAGGAGTGCGGTGTCCAGTTCAGATCTAGGAGATGTGGACCATTTCTTGTCCTTGTGAGTATGTGGACCATCTCTTGTCGCTGTTTATGTGCTAGCCAGCGGCTAGTGGCTAACTTCGCGTCTGCTGTTCTATAGGTTGTGATTCCAACTTGGCGTCTCTTACTTGGCTAGAGTGATCTCTTGCTTCTCCACTGGCAAGGACTTCGGTGGACAATACCAACGGTTACCTTGCGCATTTCCCGTCTCCTGCACGCCGGTATGTATTATAGTGGGTTAGCTTGTGCCTTTACCCAGCCCTGACTGTTTGTTTTCGTACCATGGTTGCTAACGACGGCCATTATTATGGTTTCAGCGTGTGGTCGCTACCGGCGCCTCGGCCGTGTACCTCTGTATTGGCACTCCGACTGTGAGAATCGCGCATCGGTGCACCCTCATCTCCGGGTAAGGTAACCTCTCGGCAGCAGAATCGTGTCATAGTGGGTGTCCTGCTAGCTTGGCTAACGCTCTCCTCCTCCCTCGCAGGTTGTATCCGTGTGGCCGTGGTCAGACCCACCACGCGTTTAGGTGCACGAGCGGCGACTTTTAGCCCCGGTTGTGGGTGCCTCTGGAAGCCGGGAACCCGTATCTCGGCTGCTGCTCCGGCCTCGGGAAATTGGACGTTTGTGTGTGTGTGTGTGTGTGGGCGCTCGGCTCGGTGTGAGCTGGTGGTGAGCCATTCCACAGTGTGTGTGCGTGTGTGTACGTTGGTGCGTGTGAGTGTGTGTGGGGATACCTAGGGGACTGCACTGAGCTGAGCCTCTGGGGTTGGTTTACCTCATGTTTTGATTTTCGTTTTCTTTCGTTTGCTGTGCCTAATTTCCTTTTTTTTTATTATTTCATTCAATTATCTAATTTCTTATTTAACTGCATGTACTTACTGGATTTTGATTTATTTTGCATGGTTTGCTGATTTCTTGTTGTTTCTGTTTGCCGTGAATTATTTCTGTTTGTTGTGAACTATTTCTTTACTTTTTCTTTTGTTAATCCTGAGGTGTGCCATTCGCCCTATTGTGTTAGCCGTGCCAGCCCCTAGTGGCAAAGTATGACAACCTGAGTGTGGGTTCTAAGGCCCTAGGCCTACCAGGTGTGTTGTCTATTGTGAATTAGTGAACATACTTTGGGGCAGGTGTTTACAGATCCGCGGGTGTGGTGGCAGCACGCCCACCCCCGCACTTTACTGTTAACGTGAACATACTTTGGGGCAGGTGTTTATAGATCCGCGGGTGATTGCGACAGCACACCCACCCCACTGCACTTTGTGAATTGTGAGTACCTTTTTTATATTTATTGCAAAGAGTGAATAAAATATATTTTTATAACGCAAAGAATAATAAAGATTTGAATTATTAATGGTCACCACTGTCTCTGCCTCCATTGTGCACGAACCTGTGTTTGCCTGGTAATCTATTGTGCGGGTACATTGTGTGTTGGTCCGGGGTATCTGTAACTACCCCTAATTCATTTCCTCCGGGGGCTCCACCCCCGGGGGTGGCGTAGTCGAACTACTTCCTGTAACGGTCTCGCCCACTACAAAAGCATCAGCACAACCAAATGACCTATTTCAGTAAGATTTTCTGCATTAGGCTTTATGGGACAGATTTTCTAATGTTCCATGCTGATCTGTGCTGACTGCATTGTTTTTGTTGTTGTTGTTGTTTGTTTTTTGTTTTTTAAATAGATCTTGCTGATTGTTGTTTCTTTTTAATGTGACTGTTAGAGCATTCAGAGTAGGCCTATAGCTACATGCTCTGTATGATTTTGTGAATTTGTTTGAATTATTATTACTATTAAATTTGCACACCTGCATATTCACTGGTAGTGCATTCCAGATTAGCAGTGCATTTGTGTGACTTGCTATATTGTTTTGATTAGCTCAAGGCAGGTTTTCAACTATGTATGCGTGCACACAGGTGACTGTGAGGTAGGGAGTGTTGCACTGTTCAAACCAAAGGTCTTTGATCTGAGCAAGGTGGATTATGGCCAGCTGGCAAGGAAGAAGCATGGAAAGACAATTCCAGGGCTGCCGTTTTAGCGTGATGGTATTGGCAGCTACGTAGCAGGTGGTGGGACATAGCCCCATAATGCGCGCTGTGCCACCAGTGGAACACTGTAATAGACATTGAAAAGTTAGTTACCCTAGTTCTACACATAAATGACATAACACAGTGATTTAGTAAGGCACTACAACTTGGTCACTACCATTTCGGTAACAGCAAATGTATAACAGGTTAATGAAAAAAAAAGTGTCAGTGCTACTGGCATAGTGAGTCCTTGAGTGGTCGACTTACTACAGAGGTGGAAAACCGTTTTCATTCAAGGGCCTTTTCAAACGTATGGCCCCTGAGCAGAGGTGCATCTTACCACCAGGCAAGGCAGGCAGCCGCTTGGGGCCCCCAAGCCACTAGATAGTGGATAACAGCACACACTTTACCACAGTAGTGGCGATTTTGGTTCAAATGTTCCTTATTTAGCATTTTTGCTTGGCGCCCCACCTGACCCAATAATCACCAATAATCGTCGGTCTGTACCAGGGCTGAACTGGTCATCTGGCATACCGGGCATTTCCTGGTGGGGCCTGCACCCTCGTGGGGCCCCTATTGTCAGATTTTTGTATTTTTTTTTTAAAGGCACAGGGCCCACCCGTGACTCAGTTCTGCGCCGCTAATTATGAGGGGCCCCTTTAGGCCAAAAGTGCCCGGGCCCCATTTCTTCCCCAGTTAGCCCTGCCCTGTAGCCTACACAGTAAATACCTATGGAATAAGTTGCAGAAAATATTATGTATGGACTCTCTGCCCTCATTAGAGACTTTTAAGAAGGAAATTAATACAGTAGGCCTATACACAGAGGAGTGTCATTGTTTCTGACTATGCAACACATAGGCTACTTTTTATGTCATAACATGTTTTATGTAAACTTATTCTTCTTAATGTGTTATTTGTACATTTATTTTCCTTTTTGTCTATGTGTTTGTCTGTGTGTGTAACTATATGTATGCTGCCATTTTGACCAGGACTCCCTGGCAGAAGAGACTCTGGGACAATCCTGGCTAAATAAAGGGGGGAAAAAATGAGTATGCTAGATTTCCGGTTCAGCCCTGGCTCCAGTCAAGAGTCTTTGGTTCTAAGGTGCCGTTTCCACGTAGCTGGATATTTTTATATGTGGATATTTTTTTCTCCTGGTTGTATTGGTTTTGCATTGGTTTTGGCCTTCCGTTTCCACGTAGCAAATATTGGAAATCCAGGTATAAAAAGCAGGAGAAAAAAATATCCTGTTTAGGGGGCGGAAACGCATTCGTTACAATGGAGGATTTATTTTTATCCACATGTTGCGTTTACACCTAACAGGAGAAAAAAATACCCTGCTAGAAAAATATCCTGCAACGTAGAAACAGCACCGAAGACACGACTAACAGCTGTGTAGGCATGGGGTGAAAGGGCATGTGTGATTACGTCATCGTCATGCACATTGGAGCAGCAGTGAGGGGAAGGGAGGGACCGTGGAGGCAGCAGGTGAAGCAGGTGACTTCTGAGAATCCAGCACAGTTTGTGCCTCTCTCTCTCTCTCTCTCTCTCTCTCTCTCTCTCTCTCTCTCTCTCTCTCTCTCTCTCTCTCTAGGCTGATTGGAAGAGTGGAGTTCAGTTCTTGCTCTCTCTCTCTCTCTCTGTGTGTGTGTCTTATTCTCTCTCTGTCTCATTCTCTCTCTTTCTCTCTTTCTTTCACTTCTGCTACTCATGGGCCCAGTCCCGGGCCCTTCCTCTATTTCTTGCTGATAGTTTACGTATGTCGCAACTCACAACTCAGAATGGACTAAATAAAGCGCCAGCAGGGATTCTCTTTCCTCCAAAAGATTAAGAGGTGAGTAAAAATCTAGCCTTTTATTACTCATGTTGCTGCAATAGAACTGTTGCAGTAGTCCAGTTGTTGCAATAGAACTGTGATGTAATATTACCATAAGAACAGCAGGTGACTTTTATCCTGCTTTGACATGTGGTGTACATTTGTATGACACATCCTGTTCTGTACCCATCTGAGAGTTATATAACTGTGACTGTCTATAGATATGAGATGTTTATGGCATTTTATCTGGTGGTGGCTGCTGGTGAAAAGGTTGGGGTGAAACAGGTGAGGTAGGGACAAACTTTTCCTGCAATAACGTATATGGAAATAAAACATATAGTTAACTGCAACTAGCACTAAACTGTAACACTAAAGAATGGATAAATGGTAGCCTATGTAAGTTATCAGGAAGTTATCAGGGAAGGTCCCCGTAACCACTACTTCCTTTCTGAGCATGTCTTCAGCATTCAGAAAATTGTTGTGTCACACTTTGCTCAGTACTTTATGCCGTTGTGGGTTTTGGTATTTCTCAAAATTGAATTATTCATAAGTCATTCATAAGCATAAGCAGAGAAGGAGAAGTAGGTAGACACACAGGCAGAAAGTCACCAGACAGAGAGCTTGATAGATACCAGAGATGCTATACAGCAGTCGTTCCCAACCTTTTTCTTCAGGGAGTCATGTTTTTTTTTTACCATTGTAAGCTTTGGTGACTCTTTGTAGTCACATGATACCCTCTATTTTATTCCTCAATTAGTCTTTGGTCAAACATAGAACTAATGTTTAATGTAGCACTTATAATTTGGCGTTTCTATGCATATAGTTAAATAAATGCTTTGTCATTTATTCAACATGGGCTATGGTATTTAAAATGAAACCCCTTAAAATCAAGACAGCTTCGTGACCCACTTTGGATCTTTGGCGACTCATAGGTTGGGTCCTGTTCTGTAATGGAATGTTCATATTGTATATATTGCATTGGCCCGTTGTCAAGGGTACCACTTCCGTTCCTGAGCTTGAGATAAATGGTCAACTTCAGTCCGGTCTCTGTCGTTATTGTCAAGTTGTTTATAAGGTAACCCACAGTCAGTTATAGATAGGACCTATAACGTAACGGGCCCCGACCCATAGGTTGGGAACCAATGCTATACAGGATGCACTAGGCCTACAACAAACCAACAATCAGACTTCTACACAGTAGACATTGATAGCCAACCAAGATCACCATTCACTATTCAAGCAATGATTTACCGATTGAAATAGTGTGAAAGTAATGACACGTGTGTAAAAATCAACAAGAGTCAACAAATTCAAAATAAATACTCATTAACACAAAATTATTATCAAGTGCTAAGACCATCCGTCACATTCTTATAGAGAAGGGAGTGACATACATTTCTCAGATGTCTGTTGGCCTTTCGGGAAGTTATTTAGATAATTACATGGTCATTACCTCTGCCTGTGTTTGCCTGTATGAGTAAGCCAGGCATGCAGACCTTACTGTCTATTGGAAGAGTTAGATAATGTGTGAATGCACTGCATGCCATGATGAGTTCAATGGAGGATCATAGTCAAGTCATATTCTTGAAGAGAAATAAAAGCACAGTGACACAGAGAGACTTACTCCTGAAGGAAATGCCAGTGATATGCTGTGGTGCTTTGAAAAGGGCTGTGTTTGCATGTACTGTGCACGTGCATGTAGGTCTACGTATACGATGCAATAACCTGATGAAGGCTATGGTTAACATATTTGAAATTGTGCGCCACATGCTCAGCCAAGGTGGCAGAGGAACACATATGGAAAGACACTGAATGCAATACAATACAAAATGTATTTAAATCACAAACATGTATTTATAAATTCAAACAAGCTGTACTAAATAATTTCTTAGCTTTCGGTCAAGAGAGCTCAAAGATAATTTTTGAGCAGAGCATTTTTTGTTTTTAACGTTCTGTGTCAAGCATATACAGTATAGACATTTCGAAGCAATAATGAAGTGCATGTGTGCATCTCTTTCCAGCAGACATGAATGCATCTACACCAACAGCAAACAAAGGTGGACAGGATTCTTGGCATTGAAGCAAGTTTAGATGCACACCAAAGACGGAAACAACTGGAATCTATTGAAGACTACATCACATTGCATTACATAGGCTACCAAAGCGAATCACAGTTGTTTAGTTGAAGGTTATTTATCACAGTGCTTGGGGACTGTGGGGTTAGTTAGTTCTCTTTCTCAAGGGCATTTCTCTCATGG
Organism: Engraulis encrasicolus; assembly: GCF_034702125.1. Classification (NCBI taxonomy): domain Eukaryota; kingdom Metazoa; phylum Chordata; class Actinopteri; order Clupeiformes; family Engraulidae; genus Engraulis; species Engraulis encrasicolus. The sequence goes on along the minus strand of NC_085865.1, from coordinate 11,608,418 downwards.
ATGTGCTGTAAGTGTAGGCCTACGAAGACCACACGCGTTCTGCCTGCTGTAGGCCTAAATGTTACGATTCGAACCTGCAGCCCTCCGAACCTGCAGCTTTTGACCGCAACACCAACTCAACTCCCTAACCATTAGCCCACAGCTGGACCCCAACCAATACCTACATTCGATGTACACCAAAGACCCCGACACCTGGCCGACGGGGGGTTCAGAGGAGCCGCTGCCGAGAAAGGCCAGTGTGTGCGAGAAGAAGGAGTGTGCCGACTTTGATTTGTGTGTGCAGTTGATAGCAAAGCAGGAGGCTAAAGAGTGTGAGATGAATGCGCAGCAGGGTCCGATCCGCTTCACTAAGCTGTGCTGTGCACCGACGGTGACCAGACAGCCGGGTTCTACCGAATTTACTAAGGTGCGCTGGGTGCTGACGGTGATTGGACTGGTGCTGTATGTCGTGGACATAGCGTCTGACGTCGTCCTGGCAGCGAAGTATCTCTGCGACGGCCAAATGGTCTGGGCGGTGCTGACCGTCGTGTTTGTGCTGTCTGCGTCCGTCTGCACGCAGATATTCAGCTACAGGTAACTAAACTAGGGGAAAAAACCTAGCCCCTGCTTATCTACGATAACCAGTGGTGTAGTCTACGTAGAACCAGAGGCGCATCTTGCCACCAGGCAAGGCAGGCAGTCGCTTGGGGCCCCCAAGCCCCTAGATAGTAAATAGCAGCCCATACTGTACTACAGTAGTGGTGAGTTTGGTTCAAATTTTCATTTTTTTGCATTTTTGCTTGGGGCCCCACCTGACCCTAGAATCGCCTCTGCGTAGAATGCGGGTATAGGGAGTATACCCACTTCTAAATTTCAAATTGATTGATCCATTGCTTTGGATAGCAAAAATGTATACAGTATACCCACTTAAAAAATGCTCAAATATACAGTATACCCACCATAAAAAAGTAGACTACACCGCTGACGATAACTTTGTCATGTCTGTGTAGCTAGCAATTCTGTATTTTCCCCACACATTGCATGTTGTTGATTATGTCCTGTTTTTACAAGCCTGCTCAGTGTAGTAAGTGTAATGTAATTGTAATGATATTTCTTTTTAACAAAACGTTTGATTTTTATTTCTCCTTTACTCCTTTCTCTTTTTAAGTGCTTTGTTGCTTCCTTTTCCCCCACACACCCTCTTTCTTTTGATGTCCCTTATAAAAAAAGGGCAATATACTGTACATTGAATGTATTATATTCATTTATTTGATTGATTGATTGATTGATTGATTGATTGATTGATTGATTGTTTATTGCAGGTGGTTCCGCGATGACAAGGCGGAGGAGAGCAGGAGATCAGGTGGAGAGCAGGTGGAGGAGTCGTGTGTGCCCTGGGGCTTGATCAGGGGACTACACATCATGCAGATGGGGATATTCACCAGGTGAGAGAGAGAGAGAGAGAGAGAGAGAGAGAGAGAGAGAGAGAGAGAGAGAGAGAGAGGTTTTGGCCTAGATGAAAATACTGAAATAGAGGCCTTGATATAGGCTACACTTTGTTAGTGCTGCGTGAGTATGAGATGTGTGTGAGTGTGTGTGCATGCCTGCGTGCATGCATGTTTGTGTCAGTGTGCAAAAGGCTGTGACATGTGTATGAGGGTGTAAGCATGCCTGCGTGCTCATGTGTGTGTCTGTGTGGAAAGGGCCAGCCAGAGATGTGTGTGTGCATGCCTACGTGCATATATGTGTGTGCTTGTGTGAAGAGGGCTGTGATATTGGTGTGCGTGTTTGTGTGTGTGTATGTGCGTGCGTGCGTGTGCGAAGAGCTGTCATATTCCAGTTTGATTATATGCTTGCAAAGGTTTCATTATCACGTTTTAATCTTGATCGCGAGGCAGGCTACCACAACTGCGTGACGCAGCATGTGTGTGTGCGTGTGTGTGTGTGTGCGTGCCGGAAGATGTTATCATGTGGTGGTTAGTTATGAAACTGGAATGTAGAGCTTGCCTGTCATGTGAAATATGGGAGAAGCGGCACTGTGGTTGATGTAATTTACTGGAAGCTTGCAGCTCTTCTTTAGAATATGTTATATCATGCTGCAATGTGTGTTTGTTTGTGTGTTTGTGTGTGTGTGTGTGTGTGTGTGTGTGTGTCAGGGCTTGACACTGGCACCTGCTAACCGGCCAAATGCTGGTAGAACTTGGCTGTGGCTAGTAATACTTTCTCTGTCACTAGCCAGCAGTTTGGCTGCCATCTTATTCCTTGGTATGACACATGAACCATAGTAGACTATATTCTGTTGTTTACCCCTTGTGTATCAATTGTTTGTATTTAGGTTCAAGAAACAGCTCAGTTTTGATTTGCTTGATATAGGCCTACTTCCATGTAGAAAGCTATATACACTTATCTTGCTGTAGCACCTCATCTTCTGAGGCTAGACGTACACGTACACCATCATGATAAAGTAAGAAAAAAAAAACCCAACATAAAATCTGTGGCTAGTGGAATACCTGAATGGCTATTAAGTCAGGAAAGCCACTAGCCACAGTGTCCACAGAGAGAGAGAGAGAGAGAGAGAGAGAGAGAGAGAGAGAGAGAGAGAGAGAGAGAGAGAGAGAGAGAGAGAGAGAGAGATTTTATTATTATCCACTTGGTGAACTATTTAAATGGGTGAGACTGACAATAAAAGACAGTAAAATACAACTCTTCAGGTATTTCCAGCTGTTGTGGAGCAGTTCCTGTGTGGTTCACTGTCTAACATGTGGCATAGTTTCCATATGCGTGTGGCATACTTTACATCAGGGGTGGGGAACCTATGTCTCGAGGGCCGTTTGCGGCTGTTTTATCCGGCCCCCGATGTAATTTTAATTTTATGCAGCTTCACATAAAATGTGACATATTTTGTAAAGGAATCTTAGAAATTACATTTGCAATACAAGTTAGTTACATTCAGGGGAACTAGAGAAGGTGGGGTCTGTTTTAAAGGTAGCTGCCTTCAATATAGGTCTAAAGTGCAGGGAGAAATCCTGGTTTGTGTTCATAGTACGGGCCTCGGAGGACTTTTATGGCTCTCAGATTAATTTGAAGTGGCCCCTCGATTGAAAAAGGTTCCCCACTCCTGCTTTACATGTTCACCTGTATCTTCAGCAGAGGTGTCAAAAGTAAAAATAAAAGTTAATTCATTGGTTAAAACCCCTTACCTCTAGTGGCACGCTGTAATAGTCATTGAAAAGTTAAGTACCATAGTACTAAAATACTATGACATAACACAGGGCATTTAATAATGCACTATGACTTGGTCATTGACATTCTGGTAACAGCAAATTCATAATGCCATGTCTTAACGAGTTAAGTACAACACTAGCACATGATATTACATAGCTGTTACACCATTTACTCCATTGTACCTTATTAGAGGTAGATAGACTGTGTTGTTACTGAAAAAAACTTAAAACCTAACAGCAACCCACCACAAACTTGATCCAACACAACGAGTCAGCTGATTGTAAGACAAGTACACAGGTCTGTTCTTTACGGTGGCCCCGTGGGGCAAGCACTTTTTACATATTACAACACACATTACTTTAAAGCCCATTGGGAAACTCCACTCAAGTTTGGAAACAAAATTAAATTTTCATTACACACTTATTACATAAATTGTGATTCGTCAGATAATTTTAAAAATGTTTTGTGTACTGTAGATTTGTATTGTTTTTTTTACATTTGTAATGTGTTTTCTGAAATAGGAATTTGTTTTTCTAAGATGTAAGTGTGTAATGAAAATGTAATTTTGTTTCCAAACTTGTAATGTGCGTTGTAATATGTAAAAATGTGCTTTCCCCACGGGGCCACTGTAGTTTTTTTTTTATTCAGATAAGTTACTGTTTGGGAAGGTAACCGTTTCTTTTTAAGGTTTAAAGGGACACTTTGTGAGATTTTTAGTTGTTTATTTCCAGAATTCATGCTGCCCACTCACTAATGTTACCTTTTTCATGAATACTTACCACCACCATCAAATTCTAAGTATTAATTATGACTGGAAAAATTGCGCTTTCATACATGAAAAGGGGGATCTTCTCCATAGTCCGACATTTTGAATTTCCTAAAATACCTATTTTTAGCTGCAAAAATGACTGTAATTGGACCATACTAGAAAAGATTTGTTTATTACTTAGTAAACGTTAATGTAAAGATCAAATTTGGCAATAGGGAGCCTAGTTTCAATGAGCAGCATAGTTGCTGTACCTTTTTTTGACCATTTCCTACACAGTGTACCTTTTAAAGTGTAATTTTAACACAAATGGATCACACAGCTTTAGATTGAAAATAAAGTGCTTTTTGTAGAGAGGCAAGGCCTGGGATTCAGGGTCCCCTTTGGCTATTGGGCCCCTGGGCCTGGGTCCGGTAGGCTCATGCGGCAATCAGGCCGTGGTTAGACTACCTACAGTATGGGCACATCAGCTTGACAGCAGAGCAGAGGGAATCAATGGCTGTAGGGAGGTCGACCATGGCGTGATATTACTTTTTTTCTGCTTTAACTTAATTTTTCTCACCCACACACCACACTTAAAGTTGCCTTTTACCCTAGAGGTTGAGCTTGTATATCCTTCCCTACGCCTACGACAGATGACTTACAGTATATCAAGGGGACATCCTGGTGAAGGGATGGTGATTTTTTCTTTTCAGTCTTTATTGGTTTTTGTGAGACAGGACAGTGGAGGAGAGACAGGAAGTGAGCTGGGAGAGAGAGATGGGGAAGGACCGGCAAAGGACCCGGACCGAGAATCGAACCCGGGTCAGCCGAGTGGTAAACGTGTGCCCTACCATATCTGCCACGGTAGGGCCAAAAGGGATGGTGATATTGATGCTGACGGAAGCTGCCATTAGGAGTAGGGTGCACTGTTAGTGTAATTCAGACTTTTGCATTTGTATTATGATTACATTTATTCGTTTTAATACATAGATTTATTTTTTAATAAATAACTATGTGTACATATTAATAAAAATGGGAAGTGTTCGTAGATGAGCTATGGAGATAGAGACCAGACGACCATCACAAAATAGTTGCAGTACCTTTTTTGACCATTTCCTGCACAGTGTACCTTTAACTTTTGACACCTCTGCTCTTCAGGTATTTCCAACTGTTGCGCCGCAGCTTCTGTGTGGTGCGTTCCAAATCCGTATCCCACAGCAACGATGAGGTGCGTCCCAAATCCAAATCCAATTCCAAATCCGTATCCCAGGAGGAGCACCTGCAGCTGTTTCGCCTGGCGACCGATCTGAGCATGCTCCGTCTGTTTGAGGCCTTCCTGGAGAGTGTGCCTCAGCTGCTGCTACAACTCTACATCGCTCTACTGGGACACGGACACCTCTCAGTCTTTCAGTGTAAGAGGAAGACACGCACGCACGCACTCACACATTACACTGGTTAAGGCCCATGCAGCCCTTCCAGAGTGACCTGCTCATTTCCTGCTGTCACACATGCAGAGGCGATTCTATAAGATCAGTTGGGGCCCAAAGAGAGAGAGAGAGAGAGAGAGAGAGAGAGAGAGAGAGAGAGAGAGAGAGAGAGAGAAAAGTGCTCCCCATATAGTGGCTTGGGCCTACAGCCTGGTGATAAGATTACATTACATTACACATAGTTGACACTTTTACATCCAAAGCGTCTTACAGTTATTTTAAGTACAGGGTATTGGTTACAGTCCCTAGAACAATGAGGTTTTAGGTACCTTGCTCAAGGGCACCTCAGCCATGGATGCTGGTAGGTGCTGGTAAGGGTGGGATTTGAACCTGCAACCCTCTGATCTAAATGCCAGCACACTAACCATTGAGCCATGGCTGCCCCCACAGCCAAGACAATGCTTTTGGTCACATCTCAGTCCTCCAAACAATAGATGAACTATGCAGTAAAAGTAAATGAGTGATGTTTTGTGTTACATTGCACTACGTACTGGTGGCGCTGGAAAATAAACCCATAACCCACTTCAGATAGAGCAATCAGCGGCTCAGAGGTCACTGATAAAGCTATAAAGGACACAAGCGTACACACGCAAACACACACACGCATGCACGCACACACACACACACACACACACACACACACACACACACACACACACACACACACACACACACACACACACACACACACACACACACACACACACACACACACACACACACACACACAAACACACCTATAAAATGGGAAGTGGGCCTGCCTTCACAAACAAAGACTTGACTTAAAAGTACAGTTTCCACTTTAACGCACCAATCAGTGTTTCAGTAAAGATAATGAAACAAAACACACATGCAACAAGAATGCTGTATACTTAGCTAATGCTGATCCCAGAGAAGCCAGCAATAAGTGTGTTTTGTCAAAAGCTTAAGTAGTTCAATGAACTTTGAATGAATGAGTTCATTGAATGAGTTCATTCTGGTGCCTGTGAACGAACTTCATACTCCTAATAGGGTGCCACATTTCCTTAGTGTTTGCGGTGAAAACCCAGCTAAATAGGCTACATCCCAAAGAGCACGGTAGCATGTCATTTTTCCGACACCCCTTTGGTCCGATTCGTCAATATTCCGAAAATTTCCCATTAATCCTACAGCCCACTAACTCGAAATAATTAAATGAAACCCTTTGCTCCGACCGCTCAATGTTCCGACCAATGGCTGTTTGGGGTTGGTCATCATCCCAGGTCGTATGTCCTGCAGCCTGCTTTTCCCGGTGCCAAGTAGACTTCAGCTGCATGCTCTGCCAAGTTTTACAATTGTGCCCTACCCAAAACCATTCCTAACCCTAACCTGTCAGTAGGCTATTGCAATGTTTCTGAGTTTTAAATTTGTGCCTTGACCAAAACTTTCCCTAAACCTAACCTGTCACAGACAGCAGCATGACCACTGCGTAGGCTACTTCAGAGATGACGGTGATCTAAAGCAGCTTTTGGTCGGAACATTGGACTGTCGGGACAAAGGGTTTCATTTAATTGGTAAAAAGTTATCTGAGACTAAGTGCTGTAGGATCAATGGGAAATGTTCGGAACATTGACGCATCGGACCAATGGTGCGTCGGAAAAATGAGCGGTCCTCAAGAGCACTGGGGTGCGTTTCTGGAACATTAGCATCTTTCTACAGATGTACTTAAAACATATCTAATTACTTCAAGGCGAAATACGTAGATTTCTCGAAACCTTACCATTCCCACAGTAAGCCCAAAGTAGTGTGGCTACTTTCCCGAGTCCACACCGCTACTTACTTTCTTGTCATTGCAGTGTGTGACCAAAGAAGCAACAAGACACAAGCATGAATAGCCCTTTTGATTGGATGACACCACATGTGTCTTGATGACTCATGATTCAGCTGTTTCCTCCTAAATTCAGTGCGTGAAGTACAAATCAATAGTGTACAACCACCACCAGCACATTTGATTGGATGTCACCGCTGACACCATGACTCAGCTGTTTCCTCCACAACACACCTTGTAATTCCTTTTTGAAAAAAACACGGCCGTGGCATTACAATCTGACACCGTCCGCACCAATAATGCAGTACTATATGCATACCGATTGGATTTCGTTTCATTCCGAGGTGTAATTTGTAAAATATTTGGATAATAAAGTAGTGGTTCCTCCTGGAAATTCACCTGTTGAACTTTCAAATCCCTCAAAAAAAATTTGGCACGAATTTCATTACATAGCCTAGTGGTATTCACGCTTGCATCCCAACGGGAAAAAAGAAGCCACGGAGGTTCGAATCCACATGTTTGGAAATAGCATGGCTGCAGTGCCACAATTTTGGAAATATCTGGCAGAAATAGATAATTTATTTTGTGCATTACCAACACACACGTGCAGCCAAGGGAAAATGTGTTACACTGTAGGGTCCAAAACACGATTTCATGAGTTGTTGTCAACATGCTGCACAGTGGATTCGAACCTGTGTGGCTCGCGTCTTCCCATTGATAGGCAAGCGTACATACCACAAGGCTATGAAATGAATTTTTTTGAATACTTGACACTTAGACCAGTGAATTTCCGGGAGTGACCAATACTTTCCAATCCAAATATTTCACGAATTACAAATCGAAATGAGACGAAATTCAATCGGTATATAGCTAAAAGTATATTATTAGTGTGGGATTCATCGGATTCCAAGGATATGACAAGGATATGACAAATATCATGATGTGAATTTGTGTTCTGAACACTCTCGCAGCTGTATCATGACTTTGTGTGCATGTCGATTGATTTTCAGTGCTTTCGCACCGCAGGATTAAGAGATATTGACACATTTGTGGTGAAATATGTACTACAAGTTTAGCTAATGGGTAGAGTCACACTCTGAAGTAGACTAGCACTGTGTGTTACTTGGGGTGGCTTAGGTAATGTCTGGACTCAATGGATCTACTCCAGCTGTACTTCAACTTCACGTCAACTCCACTGTCGAGATACGGATGGGAGGCGCTCCACTTTCAAAGTCCCCACTCCTTCAAAGTGGGCATTACTCCAAACAGTAGTTACTTCGTGTGCTAACGTTCGAGACACAGTAGTTAGCAACTTTTATAGTATCTACTCCACAACGTTGCTAGTCTGTTAGCAGCTTCGCAATGGAGAAACGAAGCCCTGTTAATGTAGGATGTAAGCTAACACAATCAGTTTCATTGTTCTTACAAAAATGATGGTTGTCTGTGGCGTTACATAGGCTTTTTAAATGATAATACTGAACAATATAGCTTGCAACAACATAGTCATAAGGAAGTCTGACTCTGTCTTATCAATAGACCCCTTTACAGTTTGTAAACAGCTATGACGTAATTTGACTGCGTGCGCACCGCTGCCTCAAAACCGTCCATGCTCCATTGACTTGTACAGAGAAATAAGATAACGGATGCTCGCGCTAACCTCAGATATGCAGTGGGCACCACGGACACGAGTATTCCTGGCGATGTCATCAGTCCAGTCAGTAGTTTAATGTCTTGTAACAACAAACATCTCCTATGCTTCTGGAACAGCCTCTTCCCTCTCAAAATAGCATAACAAGTGTACTTTTCGGAATCTCTATTTTTTATCAACGTACACGCTTCAGAACGGCAGTTTTTCTCTCTTTAGTGTCTACACTGTCACCCAGTATTACATACAGAGTCACCACTCCCGATTTCACCCATGCCTGCAGTTTTCCTGTGACCGCTGTCGAGATACGGCTCTAAGCGCAGCAGCCAGTTCTTTCTGAATGGAGTCTGAACTCCCCCTAGAGTGCAGTACCACCCAGAAAAGTGGAGTCTCTCGTAATATCCTTATAATATCTCTGGTGTGTTTGAGTCGACGATGCGCACGCATTCATGAGGACGTCAACTCTGAACGGATCTATACATATTGTACAATGTCCTCCATTTGTTCTCTATCTTTGTCTCCCTCTGTTGGTGACCCTGTGTATAGAAACAGAGATAATGTTGAGAATCTCTGGTTGAAATGTCCATGAGGTAGTAAACCTGAGTCTGTCTCTGTGTGTGTGCCTCTGTGTGTGTGTGTGTGTGTGTGTGTGTGTGTGTGTGTGTGTGTGTGTGTGTGTGTGTGTGTGTGTGTGTGTGTGTGTGTGTGTGTGTGTGTATGTCCACAGACGTCTCGATGGTGGCCTCCTTCCTCAGTGTGTCGTGGGCGATGGTGGACTGGCGTCGGTGCCACCGGCACTCCCGGCCTGACCTGCGCAAAATGACAGGTGTGTGTGTGTGTGTGTGTGTGTGTGTGTGTGTGTGTGTGTGTGTGTGTGTGTGTGTGTGTGTGTGTGTGTGTGTGTGTGTGTGTGTGTGTGAGTGCCCTGCTCTCTTACAAGGACTTAATTAGGCCTCAAAACTCCACAGGTAAATACAGGGGAACTCCAAAATACTGCAGTTTGTGAATGTTGGTTCATCATTTTAACTAAACTGACCTTTTCTGTGAAGGTTGTTACATTTTTGTCACATAGTCCTATTATTTTTCTGTTTGTAATGTGAGAAATGTATTTGATGATGTGACATTTCTATTGATAAATATTGTAAATATCGACCAGTTTTGATTTGTCTAATTCTGGGCCATACCATACCACATTCAGCTACAGTAAACCTCCATTCATATGATATTACTACAAAAAAGACTTACCGAGCGAATAAACCAGCCGCAACGAGATTCAAGCGAAAGAGAATTGCTTCTGTGCAGCAAGAGCGATACGAGCGATTGAAGCGACTAGAGTGTGTCTGTTAAAAGCAGAATGCAAGCATTCCAACCTTCCCATTGGTTGTAGCGGCTGTCGCCGAACCGCATCATAGCTAATTTGCATAACATTCCCAGGAGTTCAACTACAAACTGCCGCTCTCGTCGCGCAAATTGCCTGTAGTCGCTCGATCGCTTTTGTCACGCGACTCAATACAAAGTCAATTACTTCCGTCGCTGGCCTCGCTCAGGTCGCGGCAGGTGTATTGCGGTTAGACTCCCTGTGAGGCCCCCTCATACGGTATGTAGGCCCCTGGTGACTTTTCCACCCCAAACCCCCCATGTCAACACCCCTGGTTCACAACAGTCAACTACCATACTACTATCTGCGGCCAGTCAGCACACCCTTCTTCTTCATAGCACTCACATGGCTTCCGTGTGTGTGTGTGTGTGTGTGTGTGTGTGTGTGTGTGTGTGTGTGTGTGTGTGTGTGTGTGGCAGGTGTGTCCACGGTGGTCTACCTGCTCTACAAGTTCCTGACCATCAGCGTGCGTCTCTTCTCCCTCAGTCTGCTCTTGGCCGTCACCCCCTGTAACCTGCTGCCTGTGGGCCTCACCTGGGTACTGGCTACAGCCTGGGCAGCCTATCTGAACACAGGTGCACACGTGTGTGTGTGTGTGTGTGTGTGTGTGTGTGTGTGTGTGTGTGTGTGTGTGTGTGTGTGTGTGTGTGTGTGTGTGTGTGTGTGTGTGCGCGCATGTGCGTGTGTGTGCATGTGCGCGCATGTGTGTGTGTGTGTGGGGGGGGGGGGGTTGTTTTTGTCTGACAGACAGGTAAAATAAATGTTTTTTTAGGCATAAAATAATGTTTCCAAAAATAGTGTCTCCTTAAAGGGACACTGTGCAGGAAATGGTCAAAAAAGGTACTGCAACTATGCTGCTCATTGAAACTGGGCTGCCTATTGAAAAATGTGATCTTTACATGAAAGTTTACTAAGTAATAAACAAATATTTCCTAGTATGGTCCAAGTAGAGTCATTTTTGCAGCTAAAAATGGCTATTTTTGGAAATTCAAAATGGCGGACCATGGAGAAGATCCCCCTTTTCATGTATGAAAAGTGCAATTTTTCTAGTCATAATGAATACTTAGAATTTGATGGTGGTGGTAAATATTCATGAAAAAGGTAACATTAGTGAATGGGCAGCATGAATTCTGGAAATAAACAACAAAAAATCTCACACAGTGTCCCTTTAAGTCTTAACAGAATGAAAGGCACTTCTGGATTTGCACTTAGGGAAAGGATGTCTGCTAGTGGTGTGGGTTGGCACTGCCCTCACGATCCGATTCGATCATGATTCGGGAGGTAGCGATTCAATTCGATTTGATTCTATGCGATCCGATCCGATCCGATTCAATTCTACAATGCATTGCAATGCATTGCATTTCTACTGAAAGCAAAGCAAATGTTTAATCAGTCATGATGAGGCAATACAAGTAGTCAGATACTGAGCAACAATTTATTGGCTGTTTCCTGTATCAGTCTTGCCAGGTTTTGAAGGCCTGCTTTTATTTAATTTAACATTCATTTGCTCCCGAAATATCCATGGAAGTAATTGAAACTTAAAAATATTGCCGGATCGATTCTGGAACTTGTCGAATCGACTCTGGATCGTCCATGCCCCGCTTTGGATTGCATCGCCGAGTTGATCATTGTTGACACCACGAATGTCTGCGCTTCAGCCCTTGTGGTGCTCACAGTCCAGCACAGTAGAATGAAGACAAACTGAGCTACTTCTCAGTGATAAGACTCAGGGATGACCCAGGGATGACCGGATGACTTTTGGTGCATTAAGTGACTGATGTTTCGACGCACCTGCGTCTTCCTCAGAGTAAAAAAAAAAAAAGTCACTGAGTCGAGTCACTGAGAAGTAGCCCAGTTTGTCTTCGTATTATATTGTTCTGCTATAACCAGATGACGTTATTAACTGTTATTATCTCTTCATGGGTGATAAAATTGTACTTCCAGCAAGTAGGGCAACCAAAATGATTTAGTGTTCCTTTAACTGAATATAAGCTCTGTGTACTGTATGTGTAAAGAGTGATACATTGAAAATGTTGAATTTGTGTATGCTGCTGAACAACTTCACTTCCTTCGGGACCAACAAAGTATCTTCAAGAAGGTGCACTGCATCAACATGTCAGTCTTAATGCTTACACCACAATAAAATAACAATAAATTATCCAGTTTGCTCCAGTCGTCCCTGGCCTAGTCTTCTAGCCTGGTAAACCAGCGCCACCCGCTGGGCGCCAACATTTTTCAGCTGCGAGTGGGTCTGGCCTCGGATCTGAGAACGTTTTGAACACTGTGCCCTGAGTCTGGCAAAACCAATTACAACGCAGAGATTTGTTTTGAATCAAAGCGGGCGGGGTTTTGAGGGAGTGACGACGAAGCTTGCAACACCGTTGGGAAAGCACATCAACGGCAAAGATCGCCGATTGGTCAGAGCGCCGGCACGGTTTGAAAAAACAACAGGTTGTTCTCATCAGCAATCGTCCGAGGTATCGTTCATCGGGGCCAGACTAAATTACTCCGGTCTCACATTTAGGCTGGTTTATCAGGCTACTAGTCTTCTTGAAGTGGACCAGTTTGCTTTCAAAAGAGTGCAAGTGATTTCCCTTTTTAGGCAAGTGCATTTATGAGAAAAATACACCTAACCCCCAAAAAATTCTAACAAAAGGTTTCTCAGTGGTTTACAGTACTATCAGATGTACTTAACAACATACTAAAAATCTGCCAAAATCTGACTTCAAGAAAGGCCTCATTTTCAAGATGGCCGCCGTAGGGCCCTTAAATTGACTCTGGCCTTAAAATTGCATTGAAATAACCAGGAATAGTGGTGTTTGATGCATGTTTCAACCTTGTAATGTTGTATTTAGACTATGTCCTTGATATATATATGATTATTAGTGCAGTTTGCAGTTAAAAATCAATTTACAACTGTATGGTACTGTAATATTAGACAAATTTGGCCTAGCGGTTAGGCTAAATACCGCTAACCTCTTCTTTGTGTGCATTTTAGTTTTTTTTATTTCAATTATGATTATTTTTTACATTAATATTACATGTTTTGCATTTGCATGTTTTAAAATATATTTATTTATTTTATTTTGTCACTGATGATCAATGGTAAAAAGCAAGGAATCCATACGAAGGATTCAAAATTTCACTTTTCACTGCGTCCTGTATGGATGGACAAGAGATGACTGTGGCCATAAAATGACATTGAAATGACCAGGAATATGGACCATGTAATGTTGTTAGAATATTTCCCTGATATTGTGAATGGTTATAAATGCATTTTGATTTTGTTTTGATTGATGGCAGCCTACTGTGATATTAGCCAGATCTGCTCTGGCATAAGCTTACTGTATGTAGGCTAAGTAGCCTACTGTTATCCTGTTTGTTTGTGATTATGATTATTTTCACTTTACTTTAAAAAAATATCTGTATGTTTTTACATTTTATTTATTTATTATATATATTTATTTATGTATTTATACTGTATGTATGTAGGCCTGATGACCGTAGCTTTATAAAGACCTTGAAATGACCAGGAAAGGTGATGGTTCATATTTGTTTTGACCAAGTAAAATTGAAATAACATTTTGGGGATTAACTTAGAATTATCCACATCATACGGATCCCAATAATATTAAACTCTGACCTCTTCAGTTGTGCTGAAGAATTTGAATTTGGAACAAAATGTGTTCATTTTTTAATTTAAATATAATACAACATCAAACAAGAAATTCATCCATGACTTCCATCGTGACTCTGGCCAAGCTGAAGTGTGAGCCATGTTCTTAATGGTGTCTGTCACAACCGAAACAGACTGCTCACTACAGGCATTGAGTTATTGTCAAGCAAAATGCATTGAGTTTCAAAAATTTGGGCAGCGCTGAAATGGCACAGATGAGCAGCTTGACCAGATTGACCTGATCTTGAAATATTGTGCAGCATCATGGTAACAGGCTAAATCTCAGTAGCTGGCTAAACATGATGCCAGAGAATTCTCCATCCTGCTGAAATGAATGTGACCTGTGACCATCATTATGAAGTACTTTGAATTGCTAGTTATTGCATATTTCCAGTGAAAGGCACTCAAGCTATGATGCTACCAATGCACGTGTAACTCTTTGGCAAGAATCTGCTTCATCTTCCAGTTAAGTCTGTAGGACTTGGATACAAGCAAGAGATATTGGCTGGTTTTAGTGTGGATGGGGCCAGGGATCACAAAGTAAAAGGAGCTGCTGTAGCTATCCAAACGGCGCAAGTGGAGTGGCCTTGCAAGATGTCCAACCAATAAATTACCCTATGGATGCAGTACTCCCACCGGGTCCATGCCCCTTGCTTGCCCTGGGATACAGGCAGAGCAGGAGCACCACCTTGTCAAGACTGAGTCACTGTTTGCACAATCATGCTCAGCCTTCTGCTTTTCACCCTACTAATAAATGACTGGACGTCAACCTACAGTACCACTCCAATCTTGTTAAGTTCACAGACGATCAAGAGGGACAAGGCACACTACAGGAAAGAGGTAGACCATTTGAGCAGCACAAAGATGAGATTTGGGTTTGGCCTGATTATCATTGACTTTCAAATCTCTTCAAGACTTGGTCTGACCAAGAGCATAACAATCAATATTTCCCAAACGGCATGGTCGACCCACCCCCTTGGTTTGCTAATGGTTGCATGCTTCCCAACAAAGCATGCTTCCCAACAACCGGGAGGAGTGCCCGTTTTTTCCGGAGCTCAGAAATGATATATGTATTGCTCTTGGCCTGACTAGAAGCAATGCTGAAGGTGTTGCGTCATCAGGAAGGCATGGCCTGGCTAGGTTTGGACATCAATGATGACCTATTCTGGACCAACACTGCATGTCAAGAAGTGTCTCAACTTCCTGAACAGTCGAAGCAAGTTCTTCGCCATCATGACCACATTTCTAAGACAAACCAATAAGTGCAACCAAGTTCATTTGTGTACCTGTCCATGCACAACACACTGGAGACAATTGATAAAGATATAAATGGTTCATATATTTCTTCCAGAATCCATGTGATATGAGGTTCTAAGCTGCAATCCTATGGCAGGCATGCCCTTCAGGAGACAAGGAGAATGAATGGAGTTTAAAGGAAATTCACACCCATTTAGGAGACTGCAGTGGCCTAATTCATCCCACTTTTTTGCATTGGGTGCACAGGGTATGATTTAGCTTGGTTACCATAATGATGGAGTGACCATCACTAGGGTTGTGAGTGTGTTCTGACTGTCACACCAACGGGCTTGGCTCTTTGGTGTAGCGTTCATGGCCCCAGTTTACTACCCCAGAAGGTCTGGGTTCGATTCTCGGCTGGGCAACTCTACTCCCCTTCGCCACAACCATATTGAATGAGTTTGGATACACCACCCACAAAGTGATCACAATAGTGATGCAAGCCACTCAACAAGCTTCTCTTCTGGCACCACCAGAGTCTCAAACAGACTGTAAGGATGCTGAGTTCTTCTCTTTACCCAACAGGCTGCCAGAAAAATCTGCATCTTTCCAAAGAACAATTGCACTCAGACCCACCAGAAAAGACTTTTCCCACATACAACTGTACTATGTATGCATGTTGCTCTAAACAAATACATAATAAACTGTCTTGTGCTCACAATATAGGGCAGTCATGGGTGAGCGGTTAGGGCGTCAGACTTGCATCCCAGAGGTTGCCGGTTCGACTCCCGACCCGCCAGGTTGGTGGGGGGAGTAATCAACCAGTGCTCTCCCCCATCCTCCTCCATGACTGAGGTACCCTGAGCATGGTACCGTCCCACCGCACTGCTCCCCATGGAGCGCCACTGAGGGCTGTCCCCTTGCACGGGTGAGGTATAAATGCAATTTCGTTGTGTGCAGTGTGCAGTGTTCACTTGTGTGCTGTGGAGTGCTGTGTCACAATGACAATGGGAGTTGGAGTTTCCCAATGGGCTTTCGCTTTCAATATCTTGTTTTTTACTGGTGCTAATACCTGATCTGACTACTGTGCGCGTATGTACAATTTTATTCATTTATTTATGGTTACTGTAATGTTTTGGTATTTTGTGGCTGTGTACTTAGGATAGGTTAAGATAAGTTAAGATGTATTATTGGTTGTGCCTGTGCAAATAGATGTTATAATGGTATGCACTTTTAATGTTTGTCATGTCTTGTCTACACGGGAGGCAGTGAAAAGTGACATTTTGAATCCTTCGTATGGATTCCATGCTTTTTACCATTGATCATCACTGTCAAAATAAAATAAATAAATATATTTTAAAACATGCACATACAAAACATGTATATTAATGTATAAAATAATCATAATTGAAAAAAAAAAACTAAAATGCACACAAAGAAAAGGTTAGCAGTATTTAGCCTAACCGCTAGGCCAAATTTGTCTAATATTACAGCAATATACAGTTGTAAATTGATTTTTTTAACAGCAGACTGCACTAATAACCATATACATATCAAGGACATAGTCTAATTACAACATTACAAGGTTGAAACATGCATCAAACACCACTATTCCTGGTCATTTCAATGCAATTTTAAGGCCAGAGTCAATTTAAGGGCCCTGTGGCGGCCATCTTGAAAATGAGGCCTTTCCTGAAGTCAGATTTTGGCAGATTTTTAGTATGTTGTTTAGTACATCAGATACTACTGTAAACTACTGACAAACCTTTTGTATTTTTTGGGGGGTTAAGTCATGAATGCACCTGCCTTTTCAAAGTATCTCTAATCTCCTACTCTTTACTCCACAGACTTCTGCACATCGCGTGCTCTGGAGTGGCTGTATCGCGGCGTGGTGGGGGTGGTCCTCGTCTTCTCCTTCTTCAACGTGAAGGGCTCCAACACCAGGCTCTCCATGGCCCTCTACTACGCCCTCTACTGTCTGCAGAGCGTCACTGCGCCCCTGCAGCTCTACCTCTCCCCTTCGCCGCACCTGCTGTGGCTGCCCTGCCTACCCGTGCTGGCCGCCATCTTGGGAGGGCTGAGCGTGGGGCTGGCGCTGCTGGGGCTGTACTACGGCCTGCTGCATCCACCGCAGAAGGAGGAGGAGAAGGAGGGGGAGAATGGGGAGAGGAGAGTCCCTGATGAGGTGGACGGAGTAGCAGGAGGAGGAGGAGGAGGAGGAGGAGAAGGAGAAGGAGAGGGAAGGAGTCAAGTGGAGAAGGAGAGAATCAGACGTTTCCTACAGATATGATACTTTTGACCGCCATCTTGTTAAGGGCTGTGTTTGGAGCTGGGGCTGTGCTACTTACGGCCTGCTGCATCTTCTCCAGGAGGAGGGGATGATGAGGGATGGGATGGGGAGGGGAGAGGAGATGAGGGAGGGAGAGTGGCTGATGAGGTGGAGGAGAGAGGAGGAGGAGAAGCAGGAGGAGAGAGGAGTCCTCGTAGAGAATCAGACACTTCAGGACAGTGCAGATGTGACTGATACATTGAAGCGTCTCTTGACTATTCTCAAGCACTTTACTTCCTCAAGACACTAGACTTGCTCCAAGAGTGACTTCAGACTGGCTCATAGGGCGCATTCAGGCCAACTGAGAACCGTGCCAGTGTTCACGCCGGACGGCGTGTTCACGCCGCATATTCACAATTTGTCTCGGTAAACCATGACAACAATGTAGCCGTCAGCAGGTTCATCCGGGTCCAGGGGCGCATCTTGTCACCAGGCAAGGCAGGCAGCCACTTGGGCCCCCCAGGCTCCTAGATGGTGAATAACAGCTCACACTTTACAGTCATGGCAATTTAGTTTCAAATGTTCATTTTTTTTTTAAATTTCGCTTGGGGTCCCAGCTGACAGTAGAATCGCCTCTGTCCGGGTCACCAGGGGCGTCAGCAGACCGAATGCTATACAGGGGCGCGGTAGGGCACAGAGAGCTAATGCGAGCGCTCGAAGCATACAAGCAAAAAATTTCAGTTATTTATTTTTAAAAGCTTGTAAATTCATTATATTATTGCAAATAGTGCATAATGTGCACTATTTTGTATACATTCTGTAGATTACTTCGTATGTTAAATCTAAGCTAAATTCCAAGGTTGCAAGGTTATTGTTTTTTGTGAAAATCATACTGGGTCACAGCAAATCAATGCCCAGGCAGACACGTGCCCCTGTAAAATACGTAGGTCTAGCGACGCCCCTGCGAGTCAAACGGTTACGTGCGGAAAGGTTCAGAGCCCAGTATGAACACGGGCGGTACGCAGATAAGCACTTTACCGCCTAACGTAACTGGTGCAGCACAGCACAGCAGGCTTGTACGAAATTCCGAATTGGATGAATTTGAATTCAAAGTAATGCCATAATACGAACACTAGGTGGTGTCATTACCTTGAATTTCTTTGAATTTAAGCTACACCACCCATTGAGAGTACATAGAACACCACCACCTAGTGTTCATATTATGGCATTACTTTGAATCCAAATTCATCCAATTCGGAATTTCGTACAAGCCTGCAGCACTGGCTCCGTTCTATCCGACCTGAAAACAGTATTAGAGTGAATCTCCCAGAGAGAATGCTAAAGGCACTTTTTTACTAGAGATGCACCGGATCCTGATTTTTAGGATCCTAACTGGATACCGGATCCACTGCTTAAGATCCTACCGGATACCGAATCCTACGAAAGGGTTGAAACACATAGCCTACTCGCACATGTGGGTCCTTTTTATTACGTTGGCTCAAACTATTTTGTAGACTCATCGCTTTACTGCCACACCGCCTGCAACGGCCGCTTCCAAAGGGCTTCTACTCCACGCAGCCATTGGGATTGTGAAAGACTGACTGAAAAGCCTAGGCCAGTGTTTCTCAACCTTTTTTTAGGCGAGGCACCCTTTCAATTCATGAAAAATTTCAAGGCACCCCAAACCAGCAAGCCGTAGTATGGCATCGCATCCGATACCACACAGGCTTAGAAAAGTAACACATTTGGAGATGTCACGACCTACGTTCGAAGTTGCAGCTGACAGGGGCGACCTATATTTACTTTATTGTGCGTAAATGGTAGATGGGAAGATTTCACTGACTAGCATTAACTTATCACTTTAGACAAATATGTATTATATTACATAATTTATTTATCAGCCACATTTCTCCCACATTGCTCCGGCACCCCTGTTGAAAAACACTGGCCTAGCCTACGTAAAAACTTAACAGAACAGGTGAAGAGGGAAAACATGTGGTGTGAGTACACAACTGCCACTCAACACTGCTTTGACTCACTGCCATCGTGGATGATCAATGCAAAGCGCGTTCACTTTACGCTCACAAATGTAGGATCCGGTCTGGTTCGGAGCACTGGGTTCTGCCAGATCCGGATCCTGTGAAAAACCCTAGTATCCTGCCGGATTCGGAACCGGATCTTGGATCCGGTGCATCTCTACTTTTTACTGAACTAGTCTAAACACTTAAGGCACTTCTGATCCGCAAATGAAAGGGATCACAGGCTCACAACACTATCGCGCAAGTGTACCATTCACTATCCAGTAAATGTACTATGATATACTGTACTGTGCCGACGAGATGTACAGGTATGACAACATGGGAGACAACAAGAGGAAGAGAGATGGGTGGATTCCTTGCAGAGTAACACAATGACAATGCTAACATGTAGTAGGCTACTGTACCAAGAAGGACTTCATTTGTGCTCCTCTTCTGAAGCACTTTACTTCCTCAAGGAGAAAGATTTGCTGCAGGATATCATCAAAACAGTGTTGTTAAAGGAATTTCCAACACATCTACTAACTATTTGAGCCGAGGACTTCTGTGTATTAGTGTGCCTGTAAGTGACTGGAGCATTCCAAGCCTTTGTAACAAGTGAATATTTACGACACAAGTGTACCACTGGCAATGCCGGATTAATGCACAGGCTAGATATGGCTGTAGCCTTGGGGCCCCACCTGCCAGGGGGCCACTGATTGGCCAAAAGTGAAAAAATGCAGAATTGTGACAAGATGCATTATTGAAAAATATATTTTTTTATTCAGTACAGTTGGTAGACATGTTATCCTCAATTCCTAGCTCGTAATTATGACACTGTCTATGTAAATTTGTGGCAGAATTTGCCTTTTTGGGGGCCCCACAGCAACCTGTAGCCTAGGGGCCCCAGGCCATCTCAATCCGGCCCTGACCACTGGCACTGAATTGACATGATCATATCGTACAGTGTGTAATATGATGAGGTGCATGGTGGCGACTAGGGAGGGACCAGGGAGACAGGAGGACGAGGAGAGATGTGCTATTTGCTTGCTGAGAATCTGTAGAAGTATTTTTAATTTTCGCTCTATTGCTCTCTCCATGCACTTTACGGATGGAGCTAGACATGCTCAAGGCACATGCATGTAGCTATTTATGGTAATTAAGCCTGTATGTTAAGGCACTTTCCAACACGCTTACTAAACTATTCTGAATAATTCAGGTATTAAATTATAGACAGGGCCTTCTGCTTTTGGAGCTAAAAGAGTGAGTCTAACACTACAAAAATCCAAAGCTTCTGTAACAAATCAACATACCACAAGTACAGGTATATCACTTTGACTCAATATGACTCAAAGGATTTCTGAGACTCTAATACTACATATGTATTAATACTAAAACATATGATAATATGTATTACATGCTGGTGGTTCTCGAACATTGGGAATTGGTGTAGTACTTTTACTAAAAACCA